>NC_045480.1:45994875-46304961 GCF_009650955.1 Corvus moneduloides | reverse complement strand
GGGAGTGAAACTCTTCTATTATTTATCAGCCACATAGTCTAGTCTTTGCCCCCATGAGCTATTTCACAGATCTATGGATGCAGCATCTGCAGAAGATTTTCTCTCATTAATACTTTCAACCATGATGATTTACAACACAACACTAAATTTACAAACCACTGCTGTGAATTTTTGGGTTTGTCTTCAGAAATTATTCAAAAAATTAGATTCCTTTGCCTTTATGTCGTAACAGTGTGCAACAAAGTAGGATATATCACAGCACATTTATCAAAGCTCATAAGTTATTGATGTGACTCTCAAAGACTAAGCTGAAAATGCCATTCCACTTTTGGTGATTTACATAATTCTATTTTAGGTACAGTTTACTTATTATTCTGTTGCCTACAACCAACTTTTAAGGAAACATTGTGTGTATTCCTTTTTAACTGGAAGCAATCAAAATTGCTGTACAAATGCAGTTTTACACAAGAGCAGAAGTCTCTTGAAAGGAATCTCAGCTTCTTGTTTCAAAGCCATGGGTAATAATCAGGAGAAAAGAATAATACTCATCATCACCTCTTTACAGTCCTGTGACTGCTCATTTGTTTATATCACAACAGCATCTAAATCAAAGACCACAGACATTTGCTAGTTGTTTGACAGGTAAGTGTAATTTAGTTCTCCACCTGCCTGTTCTTGCTAAAAAGCTGTTTCCAAACTACCCCAGAAAGCCCCGAACACACCAGGGTACTCGCTTTCAAAGCACGTGTTCCTCTTCTGTTATCTGACACAAACCCAGCATTGTGTTCTGCATTCCACAGTGAAAATCGTGCCCTCGAAATTCCCCTCCATGCCAGCCAGGAGGAGGCAAGCAGCAAAGCAGTCACCTAAGCTGGCTCCTCCTAAAGGGAAAGTCAGGAGGGGAGAACAATGCACATACAAAACAAGAGGGGCAGAAGGGAAGTGAGTCAGGGTTCCCGGAAAATATTTACTTGCAGATTTGAACACAAAGGAATCCCAAGCATTTCTTGCCTGTGCAGTGGATTTGCTGCCGCACGCTATTTAGGATAGAAATCTGCCATATTTATCCTCCAGCCATGTCAGTTCATTCAAGTTACTCCCCTGGGGCCCTGACAGCACAACATCACTTTGCAAGGCATGCCCAGCTGTGCGAGGAGGCTACACCATCTCATGTTAGAAAGGAAGTTCATGCCTAAATCCTTTTCAGGACAGCAAGAGAGATGAGAGAAATTGCTAATGATCTTGAAGCAAGGATGGCAGAAGCAGGAAGCCTGAGCCCCCTAACTCCATCAAAATTGGTTTGTGGGACCTTCAGCCAAGTCACCCAGTTTTGTGTCTCAGCTTTTCTCCTAGTAACTACCCACAAACTAAATACACGTGTGTACAACTGACAGAAGGCTAATCCTAACCCTGCTACAAAGAGCCTTCCCCCGCCACAAACGCCAGGGTGGGAATCGAGATGCTTGAGATCCGTGCTGAGGTATTGCAGGCAGCCACAGCACCACAGCAGCAACACGGCTTCAGCACTTCACACCCGCAGAGAGATACTGCTGATAATCAGCACTGAAAACACTACTGCCACAAACCACTGCACCACTCGTGTCACTATCCCCACTTTGGGGCAGGTTGAAGAGAGGCATTAATAAAATCATCTTGTATCTCCCATGGTCCTTCAGGTCTATGCCCAAGCAAGTCAGGAGGAATTAAACATTAAAATTATAGTACTTTTGACACCTGAAATGTATCAGAGTGCCCATATAATTCATATATCACAAATATGATTTGGCGGGATTAAATTTGAAAATTATATCTCAAGGATTTGTTATTGGAAGAGAAAATATTTGCAGCATACAACAGACCAACAGAAGAAAAGCCTGATTGCTGTGATGAATAATGCATATTGCCTATGGTACTAATTAACCTTGTACTCCAGTAAGATATTATGGAACAATAAGGCTAATTTGAATGTGGCCTGACACTCTTCCCAATGGCATCTGGAAATCAGTCTTTGAAACCTGTAAAATTTGAATTTGTTATAGCAGAAGCCTTTGCTCAATAAACTTGCAGGAGGAGTATTTTTATTTCTCTATATTCACAGCCCGTGCTGTTTCCATGCACGTACGCAGTGCAAAACACTGAAGGTGACTCCACCACCTGAAATGTTCTGGCTCGGCTTTCCATGGGCCCCCCCGCACCTGCCAGCAGCACGTGGGCAATAACAACGTGCCTCCCACTAAATCTCACAATGCACACTCAGTCCTACAGACAGAACTGCAGCGTGACTGTTGTGCTGCCTCTGCTTCTTCCCAACCAGAGTGGCAAAATACTTACAGTAAGCTCATTGAAAATGAGTGATTACAACCTTAAGCTGGTGCTTTTATGCCGCCAACTGAAGAGCAAATGCCTCCATCTGAAAACATTCATTCTAGTTTGGGCTGGTTTTGCTTTTCTTGTAAAATATTCACTTTCTTCTTAGCCCAGAGCTACACATGGTATTAAACACAGATGCCACATTAGAGGCATTGTGTTTTCAGTTGTGTGCACAGTGCCCACAAAGTACAGCAAAATGACTTGCACATACCTGAATGACTGAAGACACAGAAGGAGTCATGCACAGGCATCTTGATAAATGCTTTTTGTGTCAGTTTACAGAGTCGTAGAATCAAGTTTCCAGACAACTCTGGCCAGTGTTTTTACACACCAAGGTCTGATCTAGCATTTCTTTTATTGGGAAGAAAACCAACAGCAAACTAAACCCACAACAAAAAAACCCCAAACTAACAAAATGGGAGAAAAGAAGAGGCCACCAAATCAAACAGTCCCACAATACTTTGGAAGGGCAGGATTTGGCAAGGGACACTTTCCCCATCTACCAGTGCACTTAACACACTACATTTCAGAGCCAGCGCATGACCCACTGCCTTCATCATCAGGATGACACAACTCATCAATGCCATTAGCCATGCTCAGAGCTCAGTCAATAACAGACTCACACAATCATTTCACTAGTCCCCGAGCACCAGATTTCCATCTGGCAGCCATCCCGCACACCCTAGCAAAAACACACCAAGAGACATCTGACCTGACTGATGAGTACTGTGTTACTGAGGCATCCAGGAGACAAGAGCCTGAAGACATCAATGATGAGGATGCCAAGTGCAGAGCTCTTGCTCAGTTGAGCACACAGCATCACCTTAGGGAAGGCTTCCTATGATGCACCACGTCCTGCAGGCAGGCTCAAGGCTTGCTATGCCATTTTAAACTAATTAAGAGTGATTCAAAACCTCTTCCTTACTCTTTTCAATGGGGAACAGTGCAGAAACAGGTGGATGAACTTTAGCCTGTGTCCCCCTGCATGAGACGAGAAAAAGACAACCACAAAATACCAGAAACTCTGATATTTGGGAGGTTTGGAGGAGATCAGGATCAGACCACTTGCTGACAAATAGGTCTGATCTGAGTTACACCAATTATCATGAACTAAATTTCTTTCCTATAGGCTGTGTTCTGCTGGCAGTCAGCGCAACACTTAATAAAGATCTAGGCCAGGAAATAATTTAGTTAACATATCATAAAGGATTATCATCTCACTCCCACCAAAATCAATGATAAAATCCCCACTGACTACAGAGAGCAAAAGATCACACTGCAACTCATTTCTGCCAGGAAACTGCAACCAGATGTATCAGTCTGGCAGCACTACCCTGCAGCAAGGTCTCTCAGTGTTATTTCTGCCAGGCTCACTAGTTCAGGCACCAACAGGATGGTTCCTTTCTCTCTGTTGTACTAGCTAGACTCTCAATCTGGACCAAAATGCCTTTGCACATGAATGATCGATTAAGTCTCTCGAGCATAAGCTTGTCTCCACATCTGCTTGTGTGGGCCCACACTGCCCTGACCCAAGCCATATCTGTAGGCATTACCCCCATCTAAATTCCCTGCTGATGGCTTTGTTGAAGGATGCTACTGCTGTCACAACACAAGAGCAGGTCCTAGCTGCTGTGACATTTCATTTGTCTGGGCAGCAGCAATGCCTGGAAGGAAGACTGCCCTGCTTTAGTGGAAGTATGCAAGACAATCAAGGCTGGCTAAGCAAACTAGCTTTGACACATTAAATCATGCTTGAACTGTGAGAGCAAAGAAAAATAATGTAAAAGTCCTGCTAAAAAAAAAAAAAAAAAAAAAAAAAAAAAAAAGCTTTACAAATAAATAAATAATATGAGCCAGTCTTGTGCCCAGGGAGGGGAGGAAAGCTTTTATCTGAGCCTGCCTGAGGACTTTGGGTAGGCAGAGAGGAAAAGATTATTTTGCAACACAGACACCTGCCTTTTTCTTCAGAGGTTTGCAGCCATTTCCACGCATTTCACTTCTAGAAAGAGTCTCTTGCTGATCACTTGCTCTGGCAGTGAAAGAGCATCAAGTGCTTGGGTAAAAAGCAAACCCAAAACCAGGTAGGACAGGAAGAGTGAAATCTCATCGCCTGTCTTCTTACCTCTTATCAGCACACTCATGCCTACTATGGTGTGACCAACATCTGACTTGGCACTGGAGGGTCCCATGATTGTTTTTCCCACAGTACTCTGTTAGCCTTAAGCCATTTTTGCCTCAAATACCCTCTGCAGGCACTTTGCTCTAGACATTGCAGCCTGAAGTGACAACACTCAATCTGCTGCAAGTCAACCATTGCAATGCAGGAAATCCCAGCAGCACAGGGTCACAGGGCATCTGTGGACCTTGGCAATTATCCATGGCATCTCTCCATCATCGTGGACCTCTTCCTGCCTGCTGTGAATTTCTTCCAGTAATTAACATGCCCAATTGCCTTGGATTTATACTAATAAAACACTGGCTCCTGTCCCAAGATTCCAACGTTGCTGTCACTTCTTGAACCTGTGCAGAGCCCCAGCAGTAATGAAGTCCACAGTCCTAGCTCTATCACTGCCTGGGTTGCAGGCTATCTGCAAAGCAGTTCAGAGCTGGGAAGCTCCAGCCTGCAGGTTGCTTCTGCCAAATTACAAATTAGCACATTCCCCATGCTCTGCAGTAATTAAAAAGCTTCCTTTCCAGGCAGCTTTTGAAGGCAACACTGTGACCTCTGTCACCACTGCAGTGGGATGACAGACTGTCCAACTGGGTGTAAGACCTCCAATGCATTACTTGTGGAATTAGTACTGCAGCACAGCGACTCCTCAGTGCACGCAGGAGACATCATCTCACTTGGATGGCAACCATCACTTGGAGCTCAGCAAAGATCATGTTGGCTCTCTAGACAGGCTCGCTTTATTCCAGTAATACCAGTCACACACATGCAGAGGGACTGGGCAGTCTGCTGGGGCAGGGGATGCTTTTTTATATATATGCAGAGGCTCTGGTACTCAATAATGCTGAGGCTTTGGCAGTGAAATGGACCTTTGGGCAGAGATGGATTCCTTGGCACAGCTGCCACACTAGGCAGAACCTCTAGCTGATGTGAGAGTCCTGTTCAGAAAATGCACCTCCAGGCCAAGTGGTTTTTTGAAAGAAAGCATCTAACTGATGTATAAAAGCAAGCCTTTTGAAATGACAATTTCTGTCCCAATTCCATCTCTAGAAGAATGTTAAGTTCATTGTTACTTCCCAATGAATCCACCTGGAGATGAATGATCTCAAAAGGGTTTTAGGCTAGTCTAAGAGCATAAAAAGAGCACATGAGATCAGCACTGATACCCAAAATCCTGATTCAGGTTCTAGTCTCTGAATGGCACTGAATAACTCAGTCTCCAGCCCAAAGCTGTCGTTTGTAAAACTGGGAATAGTGACTCTGACCTACTTCACAAAGTGGGTAGTTCAAGATCCAACAGAGAAAAGCCCATTGTATGACCTGGAAGCAGTTTTAGTAGTCTGTATTAACTACTTCTTTCCTCATACAGAAACACTCACTTCTCAAGTGGCAGCAAAACTACTCATAAGCTACTCAAAGCCTACTATGAGGACTTGGCTCATGATACCCCTCCAAATCTCACTGCAAGAATGGGTCACATCCTAAGTCAGCACCACCTCCAGTGCCACACTGGTCAGGCAACCCTGTCAGGGAAGCTGAGCCCACCACCACCACAGCGGGCTGTACAAGGATCATGAAGATGCAGACACTCTGCTGATGTGTATCCTCTCCCACCCATCCTGCTTCCAGGAATGGAACTGTGGGTGGCAGGAGGAGGCATGCAGGCAGGGATAGTCTTGTTTCACCCCCCCAGCCAGGGGATTTGTCCTGATACTGCCACTTATCTGCAGCTCTTAAAGCCTGAATTTTCAGGAGAAGGGGAGTAGAATTTTTCTTGGCATTAAATTGATTGACTGTCAGTGACAGTGAGAAGGAAGTTGTCATCTTAAATCCTAGTTCTTCAAACTTCAGCTGGTTTTTTTTTTAAGGACATAAATTTATAAAGACAGGTGTTTGAAAGTAATAAGGGACATCCACAAGCCTGGAATTGCCCCTTTTGTCTTGGTTTTATTTATTTATTTATTTATTTAATCTATTTTGGGTGTACATTTTGGGGTTTATCTAATGCCTACCTCTCTGAGTTTGCTCCAGTGTTAACAAACACTTGACCACCCTGAGGGAATTCAAAAATGGAAGCACATCAGAACCATGCTCAATACAATCTTAACCCTGTGTTGTTCATAGATACAATTCTGTTTATACTACATTAACTTCTTCAGTGACAGAAAATGAGCAATCTTCCAGCAAAATAAATGGGTATCTCTTTTATGATGAAGAGCAGATTCAACTCTTTCTACAGACATATGTATCGCCGTCTCTTTACTCTTACTTCATTCCACTGAACACTTACCTTGTAAAAGATACAAGGTTATTCCGCTAAAGAAATAAAATATAAGATCTGAATCTGTTCATACAAGACACAACTGGAACATGCTTTTGTGGAGCCTGGATTTCAACCTCAGTTTTAACCCAGAGCAAGAGAAAATGGTCAAGATGTAAAGCATGCAGAGAGAAAAGCTTATTATTGAAATGTCAACACATCATTAACTACTGCTAAGTGTTTCTAAACGAGAAACACAAAACTGAAAACCCAAATTATGACCAAAACAATAGGACCAATTCATTTTATACCCCATATAAATTAGGTGGAATGAGGGTTCTGACAAAGGAGCTCTAGTAGACCCTTGGCAGTTCAAGTGGTTGCAGCCACCCTTCTGCTACAGATCACCATGCAGGGAGAGTGCCCCCAGGCCAGGACATCAAGACAAGCACTCCACTGATCACATCAGTCATGAGCAAACCACCCAGTCCTGCAGAGCCAGCAGCAGCTTCCAGCACTGGGACAGAGTGGGCAGCTGGGGAAAGCTGTATCTTAAATCAAGGCAATTAAATTCACTGCGTTGCCAACAAATATCCATGTACTTTATCCCTAGTGTTTCTCCAGAGTCCTTAATTGCTTCTAAAAACTACAATTAATAAGTGAACTGTTACCAAGCCATTCAAAGTCGAAGACGGCAATCAAAGGAACCTAACCACACCATGGCCAACACTCCTTTTGTCCTGCAACACCTCTGCCATCCCATAATTTAACAAATTCCCTGATCTACCAATGGACACCGTATATTCAAGAATGATAAAACTAAACAAAGGCACCATTCAAGTAAATATCATTTAGTTATCAAGGACCAGACTCAAGTGCATACCCTAAAGATCCGTTCCAAAATATCTTATGACTAAGAAACAAACATGACCTTCAGAGTTTACAATTCTGAAGCCATTTCTAAACCTTATTTTATTTGCACTGCTCAATCTATACTTTGTGAAGGGAATAAAGTACTTAACTGTCCTTCTGAAAGGTAACTGCACAGCAGCCACACTGCAAAGAACAGGAAGGTTAAGTTGGTCAAAATAACAGCCTAAAAGCATCGCTGCAGAACAAGGAAAAGATCTTCAGTCACAGGGGTTACGATATACAAGGTAGTGCAGAAAGTTACAGCTCATTAGTAAAGCGTTAAGTATTGCACATAGATGGACACTGTGCCTCCTATAATAATGAGGGCAACCATACACACACAAAACAAAAGGAATAATATTTAATCAGTCCTGTTGCAATACAATTTTGATCTGTGCAAAACATTTCCCCACTCTTGTTAATTATTTCAGCTGCAGAACAAACCACCTAAATATGTACATACACACACCTCTACAGAATAAAACCCGTTCTCCCTCCAGTGACAACTGCATTTTGCATTCAAGTGACTTTCTTTACACTGGAAAAGATAATACACACTGTGTGGCTAAAAATTCAGCTATTGTGACACTGGCTGGGTTTGTGACTAATTAAAATTAACTAGGTACTTCAGCTCATAATTATATAAACACCTACCATGCTATACTCCCAGCCAATTTGGTTTTAATCAGAAAAACGCACAAGAAGTATGAATGATGGGCAAAGAACTCCCTGGAGGGGCAACTGTATTTCCAAATTCAGTATTCTCCATATACTAAATATTTCCATCAAAGTTTTTCTTGCCATGTAATCACCTCCCAGTAGAACAATTAAAAAGAGATTTTAATTTTTTTTTATCCCTGGACTTCGCTTGCTTTCCACTCTACTACAAAGGTAAAAGCACACTTGCCTTATCCACCTGAGTCCAAGCTGGGAAGCCTCCCATAAGACATGCAGGATTTAGCAGTATGCTGCCTTTCTAGCATACATAACAAGGAGAAAAGAGAGAGAGAGAGAATTCAGCCAACTTGAGGGAGTACAGGCGGGCAAGCAAGTTGTGGAGTGGACTGAAGAAAATTTGCCCCCCTACTGCAGCTGTACCAGGTGGAAAAATAGAAACGGTGGCTGCTCTGGAGCAAAAGCCCAAGTTTCAAAATAAGGTTACCTGTGCAGCAGCGTGTTTCCATTTCTAGAAATAAGGGGATAGGGAAGGCAACGGCTGAAGTGCTGCACTGTGTCACCTGAGGAAATCACACATAATATGGAAATATACAGGGTTTTCTTTATTGTGGTATCAGCTGTTTCATTCTCAAGTCAGGCCTCTGCGATAGCTGCTGTGCAGACTCAGAAACACAACAGTCAAAAAGCATGGCTCTGCCATCACTACATTTTTAAATCCTCAGTTGTCTCCCAACCCTCCATAGATGGTGCCTTCTGCTCCTCACCAGCCAAGGGTCACTGCCTCTGCCTGCTTGCCCCTGCACAGCTGCAAATAAACAATTGCCTCTGAATATCCTTCCAGTGGCTGTTCAACAGAATGCCAATCACTGCTCTGGGAAAGTGCCGTCACACATCTGCACTGATTGCACTGCTTTTGGAGGAAGATGAGTAGCTCTGCTTCACCCCCAATCAGCCAGCAACAAAATCATCCAAGAACTGATTCAGCAGGTAAACTTCTAAACTACATAAGCTAGCTATGTATGTCGATTAGTTTTAATTAAGTCCAAATTAAAAGACCTGTGAACACAAGGTTTTTCTGCAGCCCTTGTTTTCTGTAAGACACTCATTTCTCTTGGCAAGAGCTCAGCTGAATCACAACACAAGTAATGAACAATCAGCAAAAATAAATATGGTTTTGTAAATGCACTGAGGTATGTTCTGCAAAGTTGATTAAGGGAAAAATAATCAAACAAACACTAGTATTTAAGACAGCAGAAGGTCTTGAACATTCTAGAGTTGTCTTACAAAAAAAAATATCCAGGTATTTTCTCTGGCAGCAGCTTCTTTCTAAAACCAGAAACCATACCCCAGCCCATCTTTCCTTCAGCCCTCAGTTTCAATGTTCTTCCTCAGAAGATAGGAAGGGTGAAGAAAGATATCACTGAGTTTTCATCCATTATTTTGTCCACCTCTAACATCTGTAACCTTGCCTATACCTTCTAGCTAGCTAAAACCAGCTGTACTCCTTTTGATGTCTCTTCAAATGACAGCATGTACTGATTCTTGGAGAGTGCCATGACCTGAACTCATTACTCACCTTTTCCCTTTGGCTCTCATTCTGTGTAGTTTTTCTTTTCTTCCATTGCTTCTTTACTCAAATATTTAATTAAGTTGTGCTTCAGCGATAAAGTCATCTGAAAAAGATCAGGCTCTGCAAAATGAATTACATTTGCAGTTACTAGTCTGCAGCCCACTGGACACTAGCAGGACCTCACCACTGCAAATGTATTTGGCTCTCATTAGCTTAACATGTCAACATCCCCTCTTTTCCAGTAGTGTGGGCTCAACTGTCTTTAAAGGCATAAAAATAAGTACTTGCTGCTCACTGAAAACATACTGGGCTGAAGGTGAGGATGAATACAAGAAGTGCCAGAAAGTGTCCTTGTCACGGTATTCATTTCCTACACAAACCCCAATGGTGAGCTCTGCTATTTACAGTAAGCAACTAAAACTGAAGTTACGATAAAACTCACCTATGCTAGTGCAGGAAGAAGGAAAGCACAGACTGGGTGGATAATAATAATTTTTTTGGCCAAACCCCTAAATGGATAAAGGCAGAAATGTCAGCGGCACTAAACCAATTTTTACAGCATTTTAGGATCTGTCCCTCAGCTTTCGTTGAGTACTGCCTCCTAGAGTGGAGACCACCATTAGGAGACTTGAAACTGGCTTAGCAGACCTCCTCAAGGATCCATTCAGAGAGCACCAGCTGAACCGAGGCAAAGCCCATAACCATCAGCTCTTTAGTGGTACCAAACCACCACTCCGGAAACCAGCATCGAAATTCACAGAGCAACCACTTTCATTTCTCTTAGTAACTAGCATAGCAATTTATTCCTGTGAATAATGAACCTTAACACTGTTCCTTTACAAACATGTCCCAACACAGTCACGATTTACCTCTAGCTGTCCCTAGCAGTTGCTGATAAATGTGCCATGTTGCCAAAGGAGGTGTAAAAATCCAAGTAGTTTGGGTTTTCACAGTAACTACTACCTAGCTGCCTATATTAATTGAGAGGGTGAGCACATTACATAAGGAGCTTAGACCATGTCATATTTACAACCTCAGAGTCCCCAGTGAGAGAAACTGCTCAGCTGTTACTGTCAGTGCCTTCTTCAAACAGGAACCCTGCTGACAAGATGATGAATTCAGAACATCGTTGCCAATTAATGATTTGTAGGCAGAAGGGATTTCAATAGTTCCCATATGTTTGTGAGGATGACTGGGATTTACATCACCTCTAATAAAAGAGTGTAGTCTGCTCTGTCCAGACGTGACACTAGAGATTAGAAAATGTCATCTTTGCAGTAGAAATTTTAATAAACAAAGCCAGGCTCTTCTGGGCTGAAAATGTTTCCCAAAGCACGGTCACGAAAAACCTGCTTACTAAGTGAAAGCAAACTGGGAGACCACTTGCAAGATGCACCCAAGTGATTTACAAACCAAAGGTCAGAAGTTATTTAGGTGTTTGTGAGAGCTACACAGCAGAGTGCCAAGATCATCATTATGTCAGCCAGGAGCATGGAGTGCATTTCCTTAACATCAATCAGACTGAAAAAAAAGTTCGGCATTTACAGATACACAGGACCTTTCTTGGTGTTACTTACTCTGCTTAGGGATGCAAAGTTTAACTTCACTGCCCTAGAAGACAATCTCGTTTTTGTGAATAACAATAACCACACCAGAAAGCATTTTACTCACACGGGATATCAACACGAACTCCATACACGCTGAATGCGGACCTCCTGAACGGCCTAAGGCTGAATGCCTCCTATCAACTGAGCATCTCAGAGCCAACCAGCAGGGAATGCTTGGCACAACGACCTGGGTTAAACACAGGACATCCAAATGGAGTCCTCAAACAAAATTTGCCACAGGCACTCGAGTCCCACTGATTTGGTGATAGAATTTAGGGCTATCCCGCAAAAAAGAATTACTGGCTTTAACACCTCTAGAGGAATTAAAGTGCTAAACTCCTGCTGAGGGTGCAGGCTGTAGGTGAAGTAAAGAGTAATTTATGTGGATATACCTTAGGAACAAGGCAGGGATACACCACCACAAAGTATCTTTACACTTCCTAATTATGATCACAGGCCTACCCAACAAGGTCATAAATTGGGAGGCCAGATACTGTCCTCTTGATTAAGAAAAGCAAATTAAAAAGAACCCAACCCATACCCAAAAATGGAAAGCACAACCTTTAATCACGAAGGCCTTCTGAAAGCACACCCCAGGTTGCTATCTCAACACTGCCAGAGATGCAATCCCTCTACAGGCAGTGCAGGTTCTTCAATGATAGTCTCAGATTTCTGGTTTAAATCCGTAGTTTTTGGGGTTTGGTGTTTTGGTTTTTAGTTGGTTTTTTAATGGTGTTTTCTTTGTTTTTGAGACCTCTAAGAGTGCTTTGAGAAATCCTCATGCAACATCAGAGGACAGGACTTGAAAGGTGACCAACAGAGGACTCCTTTCCTCCAAAAATTCTTACAGGTGGACTGACCTCAGTGTCTAGACCTAGCAATAAACCAGTGTCTGTCACTTTGTGACATGGTATTTTCTGCCATAATTAAGCAAAACCTTGCTGATCTATTGACCCACATCCCTTGTCTGCGGTAGCCTGTATTTCCTCAACTTGGGATAATGTTGATCTTAGCTCCCCCCTTGTACAGTATCAAACATCAAGTCAGTCTCTTCTTCCCCCCTAAAAAGGAGAAATATCTTTATTAGCACAGCAAAAGCAAAGCCAAGACAGATTTTGCTGTACTGACTACATCTGTAGAAAAAGGAGACTATTCTGGTCAAAAATCACTCCACATGCTGCTCAGCAGAGCTTTCTCCAACACAAACATTTCTCTCAAACATTACATTTTCTCTCCATGTCAGCCCTTGAAGACTCGAACTATCTCCAGGGGCACAAGCCTGTGACCGAGGACTAAAGGATCAAGGCCACAGTTTGCTGTGGAAATGCACTAATCTATTCTTTGTACCACACTACAAACAGCAATAGTGAGTGTCTGGAGTGAGGTGAAGAGAAAATGCAACACAGACTTAGGTTGAAGTGGAATTCCTCTGCCTTCCCCACAGTATCTATTATTATCCATTATTAAGTGGCTGCAAAGAGAAGACAATTAAGGTGGGGCTGATGACCAATATATATTAATTTTGCAAAAAGCAAACTGTATTGAAATCTTTATTTGTTTACCCTTCTCTTTTACAAGCAAGTTAGTTTTAGGCTATTACGTATTTACAATGGAAGGGCAGATTTTATAAACAAGCATGTAGTACAAACCATAAAATGAGATCATATACTCAGAGTCTATTGCTGTTCTTTTTAAGTATTCTTTTAAAGGTCTTGAACTTTAGATACCCTAGATCTCTTGCACAAGGCCTCTGATGATTCAGGAGATCTGTGCTGACCAGCAACTTGGGAACCTCAGCCAGCTACTTGTGTGAAAACTTCTGCACATATGGAAGCATTTTTATCAGTGGGGCTTTAAGTTTAACTCTGAACAGCTGAGCAGCTTTGTATTAAATTATTTACCAGAGAGGAAAATCAATCAACTCACACCACATCAAATACCCAGCCCCCCACAGAGTGATAAAGACAGAAAAACATACTCCTTCAAATACAAAAACAAAATGCATCTTCTATAAAGAGATTAACTTCAAACATTCCCTGGTACAGTCCAGAAAAAAAGAAACCAGGCTTCTAAGACCCATAAGGAAATGCTGATACTGAAGAAAAATAACATAAATCTCTAAATAACAGCTGAGACTACAATTGCCTCATGGCCCCAACAGTACAGTGCTCCAAAGGTAATAGCAGAATGCCAGATTCTCTTTGTTCTCAGCCCTGTAAGCACCAGAAGCACCTGCACATAGGTGTCAAGTGCCACAACATCCACCCAAAGCCTCTGTCTTCCTGCTGTAACAGTTATTCAAAGGACCTCAGAGGAAGTGAGAACCTGACCCACCACTGTCAACTCAACCAGGCACAAAAACCATGAAACAGAAGAAAGCCCAGACTGCACACCGCCTTGGAAGCTCACACAGCACCCTCCCTGCAAACCCTTACCTTGGCAGGTGTTGTTCTTCTCCTCATACCCTGCCTTGCACAAGCACTTCCCGATGGGCACCAGCCATTCCCCCTCAGCACTGCAGTGCATCTTCGGTGCCTCCTCAGTCACTGAGTGGTTGATGCAGACACCTGACACCTCCAGGAGCTGCGAGGAATCCGCACCCGTGATGGTGTCAGGGAAGCGGGCCAGGTTGCGGATTACTGATGGGCATTTCTTGTAGTACACACGCACGGAGACCAGGGCAATGCAGGCACCTACGTCCTGGAAAGCGAGGTAAAATCCCTTTTTTGTTAGGGGCCCAACGTCTCTCACCTCTGTGTTAAGCTTCATTACTCTGTCGCCAAGGTCTAACTCTGTGAAGCTCTCATCAGCAGCAATGGTATCAATCTTGATGTACTGGTTTTCTTTGATGTTCCTCCCGTCTTCATCATCTGATTCAAAGTAATACATGTTAAAAGTCTCCTTGCAGGTCCCAAGTCCTCCTGGAAGGCTGTTACAGTCCCTCAGGGTGAATTTGAGCTCAATGAAGATGCGGGATGCCCCTTCATTAGAGATCCAGCTGGTCAGAAGCCAGTTGTTCTGATTCTGTTCCATTACCTTGCATACTTGGTATGTGTGTATCGGAGCGTAGTTTTCATCCACCTCACCAATTTCTTCCCACTGTATAAAAAGGAAAAGTAGTTTTTGAAACAGTCATAACTCATGTGAACTCTTAGCTTTCCTATCTAAGAATATCTTGTGCTTCAGCGCTTGGGACTTTCGGGGGGAAAAATGTTTTAATTGCCAAGATTTCTGTACTAGAGGCTCAACACATTCCCGATAAAGTCAGACGAAAGATCCTTCATGAATAGAAAAGGATGCTAGTTAAAACCTTTTGTTTTAGGCAGTCCAAAAGTGGGAAAACATATTGCTGGGTTTGTCCACTAGTTCTCAGTTAGAAAACAAAACAAAAGCAGATGGGGCCATTTCCTTGGGCTTTCCCAATGCATCCACACAGGAGAGAAAAAAAAAAGCTATCTACACTTTGTCTGTCCCCATTCCTCCAGGCTCCTTTCTACCACATGCTCAAATCACTGCCCCACACAACAAAAACCACACTTCTACAAGCTATTCCCCCCCACCAAACAGTATGCCAGAAAATCAGTGGAATTGAGTGATACACAAAATAAATAGGCCTTTGCTCTCCCCAAGTGTGCTAGTCAGAGAGTTCTTGCTCATGCAAATAGAGGATTACTTCCTATACAGGTTACAGGGATCTGCAAATCTTGAGCTGTTTATGTGCTACACAGGTTTTTAAGCAGAGCTCCAGGCAACTTTTTCAGCTCTTTGTGGGAACAGTAGCAACAGTTCATTTTATTTTAGCCATGCTCTGAAGGGCATCACTTGGAAGGAGTGCTTTTTCCTGATGCAGCAGAGTCAGCAGCACCACCACTGTGCCTACAACAGATACCCATTAGCATTTCCTCTCTGCTTTTGAGAACCATAGAGTTGCATTAAGAGATCAGATTAACCATCTAAGTGCAGCAAAGAACCCAGGAGAGCCAGTGTTGGTTTCAGTTTTGCTCCCTTCTACTTTTGACCCATTTGTCTGCAAGAGCTTAATTCCCAAAGCCTGCTCCACCCTCTCCTCAGCATTCCTGCACACACTCGGTCACAGCTGCGGATGCAGCACAAAGCAAATGCACAGAGCATAATTCACAGGTAGTCCTGTACAAGGTAGTAGCTATATTCCAAGCTGCCTATCTTCTGAGGGCCAAAGGCCAAATTTTTTCCTTGGAAATACAGCCTGAGATAAAGTTGAGAGTGTTCTCAGCCCAGATGCCACTACTACAGAGCTGACACAGAACACTCTCAGAGTCAATATAACAATGAAGATCTTTTTAAGGGAAACGTCGTTTTCCATTTTAAATTAAAATATCAGCAACAAGTGACATAGGAAAATAACGTGATGGTACAGCCCAAAATGAATTCTAAATGCCACCATCAGAAAAACATTTCTTCTCCTTCCTGACATGGGATGTGAAAGTGGGGACTTGTGCAGGAAGACATGCCCACTGTGATGTGCAGAGTTCCACCACCAGTCTTCCAAGACCTAACCCGAAGACATTTTTGCCATGGCAAACAGTACTTTCATTTCTAACCCTTTTTTATGTCTCTGCGCTTAAACAGACCACAATCCTACTGTGATTAAGATGTACTTGTCACCTGGTAGCGCCACAGAATTGGACAAAGATATGTCTGCAGTGAAAGCCAGGCAGACCTGTGCAGGATTCATGCCTAACTTTAGGAGAGGCAATTAACAGTTATAAGGAGAGTCACTGAGAAAACACACAGGAAAGGTATGCAACATGAGTAATTCTGCAGCTAGATTTTCTATGTTTCACTAAATAGGGAGGTTTTGATACATGAAATTAAAAGCAGAAAAACACCATTCTTCAATTACTGTGGTTAATTTAAGTGATAAATATGCTGTACACACATACTTCCAATGAATCTGTCAAACACTGTGCTAGTTTCAGCTAGAACAGAGTTAATTTGCTTTATAGCAGCTAGTATGGGGCTATGTTTAGGATTGTGCTAGAAACACTGTTGATGACACAGAGATGTTTCAGTGACTGCTAAGCCAGCACTTAACACTGAGTCAAGGCCTTTTCTGCCTCTCAGCCCATCCCACCAGCAAGGGGACTGGGGGTGCACAAGGAGTTGGGAGACAACACAGCTGGGACAGCTGGATCCCACCTGGCCCAAGGGATGTTCCAGACCATATGGTGTCATGCTCAGCACATAAAACTAGGGCAAGAAGAAAGCATTGGGGACAGGAAGAATCATGGCATTTATCAAGTCAACATTACATGTAAGGGAGCCCTGATTTCATGGGGATGGCTGAACACCCACCTGCCTATGGAAAGTGGTGTTTCCAAGTTTACTTTGCTTGTGTGTGTGGCTTTTGCTGTGCCTATTTTAGTGCCTTTATCTCAACCCATGAGTTTTCTCATTTTTACCCTTCTGATTTGCTCACTCATTCGCTGCAGAGGAAGCGAATGAATGGCTGTGTGGCACTTAGCCGCCAGCTGGGGTTAAACCACAATAGTCCTTTCTGATGGCCAGTGTAGGGCTGGAAGGGTTTGAGATAATGACAGGTTTGATTAGAATGTGCTAGATTGAATTTATAGCTGTTATTGTTGTTTAGCTATTCATTGACGGGTTCCTGAGCTTGCCATGGGGCTTGATTGCCTCACTACACACTAAAGCCTGGTGCTGGTTAGTGGCGGCTCCTTGGTTCTGCTGCTTGCTGAACTGCTGATCACCTTACTCTGCTGGGCCTGGGAACATTCTGATGCCAGCAGTGGCAAAGCACCACTGTGGCACAGAGATAAGGCTCCACTTTGAGCAGGTAAAATCCTAAGGGAATGAAGTCTGTGGCTAAGCCCAAAAAGGAGCAGAGGCAAGGAGAATAGCTCATTCCAACATTATCCCAAATGGTCTGGTCCAAAGGGCCCATGGATAGAGACTGGAATGAAAATACCACCCTGCTTACCTGAAATGGCTGAACACCAGGCAGCCCATGGGAAATGGTAAATTAATTCCTTGGTTCGCTTTGTTTGTGTGTGCAGCTTTTGCTTTACCTATTATTTTAGTATCTTTATCTCAACTCATGAGTTTTCTTACTTTTACCCTTCTGATTTGCTCACTTGCTGGTGGGGAGTCAGAGGAGCTGTGTGGTGCTTAACTGCTGGCTGTGGTTAAAACATGACACCATATAAAGGTGAAGTCTTATTTTTATGAAGGTGGTGGTGATTCTCCATTTGATGAGAGAGGGAGAGTAACCCTCCACTTCCCCCAACCCACAGGGACATCCCTGCCAAATCAGCCGAGGGGACAGATGAGCACATCCCAATATAGCCTAGGATATATATGACGACTTTAACTTTGCTTTTTTTCTGGCTGAAGGTCAGAGGATCACTCAAACAACTGCTCACATCAACGAGCATATAGGAAAAAGTGTTAATTTCCAGCAGGAAGTGGTGCAAAGCATTTCAGGACTGGAAATTGCTCAGACCAGTTTATCAAATGGAGATGTGTATGGATGGCTACAAGGTACACAGTGTAACTCCGTACAACATTTAGAGAGCATTAATGCATAGTTTCTTTCATGGAACTGACACTTTCAATGACTTTTAGTGATGTTGCAGTAATATCATTGGTGACCTAACTTGATGGCATGCTGAAAAACATCACTTGACTATTTTCATACTTGCCAGGTCAATTTTCAAGGACCCAACTGTGATGCTCCCCAGAGTTATGAAGTTAAGCTCATTTCCACTGCTGCTTTAGGAGTTGTGCTTTTGGGAGCAAGTACAAAGTTCATTTGTTGAAATACTAAGTGCAGTGAGTCTAATGGTTGCTTTCATGCACTGAGAGCACTAAACACCATGAGGAGAAAGGTCCAAGCATAAATACCTCAATCAACTGAGCTAGAGTCTAATCTCAGCTGCAAGAAATGGCACACGACACATCTCAGGCTTCAGGATGTGCTGCGCTTCCAGTACTGCACCCCAGATCCCAGCAAATCCTGTCATCACCACCTGCCATCAAACCTAAAGCAATCATCAGAGCATGAGAAAGGGGAGGTGCTAATGAGCTAAGGCTGCTTATCTCTGTATAATCCTCAAGGGAAAGTCAACCAGATTTTATCAGAGCAGCCAGTATTGTGCAAGATCTCTGCTCTGTCATTTAATCTTCTTCTCTCCTATCTGCATGTAGGACTACACTATTTCTTTCTCTTCAGCTGGATCTGCCTACCCCAGAGACTGCAGGCAACCTGCCACCCTTCTGCTTTTACATCCCTCCACGAGATGGAGATGGCAGTAAGAGCCCCTGCACCTTCTTCCTGGTCCCAGCTTCCAGTCACTACAGACCTCAGATGAGTCTTTCAGCCAACAAAGAAATACAAACCAGAAGATGAAATGTAGTGCCTTACAGTTAATGAAAAAGAAAACCCACCACATTAAAGAGACAGCATCTAGATGAAAATTTTTGGCATGAAAAAAAAGTTAAGTACAACTGAAAAATTGTGTAATGTTGTAATTGCTCTCTGCAGCATGTGTTTTTTGAGATATAAATCAACCCCATCTGCAGGATTAAAACAAAAATGCAACCATTAATTTGGTGGTAAATGTTTTCTCTACATCTTTAATAGCCCTAAGAAGGAAAACACAAACGCATTTCAATGGCCTGATGTTAAATCATTCATAGAAGACCTATTTCTGAATCAGAAATTTCCAGCACACTACTGCTGGAGAGTAAAAATGCAGCTCCATCAATAGGAAGCACACAGTTCATACAGGCTGGCTGTCTACAGAAAGGCCAAAGATATCACACCTCTAACTAAAGACATGAGAGTTAAAAAAGCATTCTGTGGAGCAGCCTTGGGTTAAATGGACAATTTTAGAACACATTCACCAGCTGTCTGCTACTTAGGCTTGTTTCTAATCTTGGAGATTTCCAGGAGTGCAATTTGCTACCACAGCACAGCGAAAGGCTGCTGCCCCAAAACCAAATACTGACAGCAGGGATGAAAATTTCAGAGCTTTTGTTTCTTTGGTTTTTAGGGGATGGGAGGGTTGCAGTACGAGTTTTTGTTATTGGTCTTCAGTAACTCACTCACTTTCTTTAGCATCCACTAAAGTCAGTGTAGACATTTCAAGCCTTGCTCCTAATTCCACACATCCTTGCACAGGTGAAAAAAAATAAGGCATTTAGCAAAATCCTAGGAATCTTAAGAGGAAAAGGGAGCTTAAGAACATTAAACAAAGGTGTTCCTAAGACTTACCTGAAACCTTCCCAGCAGGACTCCCTCACTCCAAGGGCTGTGAAATCTGCCTCTCTTCCCACTCCCTATTTCACAGGCTCTGTGGTAGGAGAAGCCTCATCCTCTCCTATTTAATTTTTCCACCCCACCACACAGAGCTCTGCAACAAATGCATGTTAACTCAGGTATCTGCTGGCACAAAGATGTAAAATTAAAAAAGGATTTATGTATTTTACCTTTTTCTCTTTTGGAAAAAAGCAAGCCTGGCATAGATCTCTGATCTCAGGCTTTGAATGTGTGGAAGCATCAGAGACACTCTATGTGCTTTGCCCACAGAAAGGCAATTTTACCTCAAAATACTTCTGTCAAGCCCACCACGAGCACATACTGGTGCAGCGGACAGCATGGCATGGTGCTATGCAATCCCTATGCCAAGTCAAAAGGGGACACCTGACGCCCTTTCAGAAGGGCAAACCGGCCTGATGTTCGGCTCAGTACTAGCTATCCTGCCTTTCATCCTGGTAATATTCGGGCAGACTCTTCGATTTCCTTTTATGCAGCTGATGTTAAGACCTGGCTGCCAATCAATAGCCTCCAGCTTAGCTCCCACACAAATGTTCCCTCCCACTACTCAACTTTATCTTGCAACCTGCTTCTTCCCTCCCATCACAAAACCCAAAAACTTGCGGGGTTTTGTTTTTTTTTTTTTTTCCAGCTGCCTGCTGGTTTCCACTTGCTATCGTACTACACAGTTATAGCAAACAAGCAGCAGGCTCTCCTCTGTGCAGTTTCAGTGACTTCGGCGAGGTTACGTAAGGCTAAATCTCTAGTGAAAGCCAGGCAGAGCACCACATATCTTTTCTTCTGCACTGCAGGTTTTGCAGGGCTGTGCTAGTTGTAAAATAAGGCTGACTATGTCACTATCTTGCCTACTGCAAAACAGTAATTACAAACAGGCCAGTCCCAAGATTCAGGTACTTCAAATCCTGCCACCAAATACTGCCAGTGTTATCAACACAAACTGTGATACATGGCATTGCTCAGATTTTCAGCCTGGGAGCCGTAAGATTAAGCAAGAGCCTCATTTTGCTGGAGGTGTTTCAGTCTTCATTAAATGGGTTTTGCTTGCTCAAAGAACAAGAACACAAAAGACAATGCACCCAAAAGTCATGTTACTTTTAGCTCTCTCCACAGCAATGCTAACCTCAGGACTGGCAGGAGCAAAACAATTTGTTTTATCTTGAACACTGGCATTGGCAAGAGGTGTATGTATAACCTATGTGACCTACTGATCATGGCAAGAGTCCACCAGCACCTGGATGGGGCACTTGAGAAGCCTGGTTCCCCCTCACAGCAAGGGACAATGACCCAAACCACTCTCAAGCAGTAGAAAAATATAGTAAACCCGTAACAGTGCTGCACGTTTGTTTGCAAGTCTGCTCTTCCCAATGGGTGAGCAGTGCGAGGAGCAGAGCAGAGACATCAAAATAGCTTTGTCCAGCTTTTTCCATCAGTACCAGGTCACTGGACCCTGCTAAACAGCACTCTTGGGCAACAATTTTTAAGCACTTGTGCCAGGGTAACCACATAGGTTTAAAACTCAAGTTCTATTTTGGGGCAGGATGCTTGCTCACTAGGACAGCTCAGCAGCTTCCCCACTCCTGCCCCACATCAACCAGTGGAAGGACACCAACTAGAGCCACGTGACTTTTCCCAGTAAATGACAAGTTTGAAATAAAAATAATCAGGAAACCAAAGAATTTCATGTACTTGGATCCAGGTAGGACAGGAGGAGAGGGAACAACAATAAAAAAAATTAGTAAAGGAGAAACCAGTTAATCTAACAGCCTCACAAACCATGTCTTTACCATCTTTTCTTCTTGAGTCTAAACAAAAAAGAGGGCAGATTAAAAAAATACGAAAAAACTGTTCTGGAGTAATATGAACTACTTCTTTCAGCCTCAAACACACTGCTTTAAATTTCAGCTACCAAGCAACAAAAAATTTATTACTTGTGCAAACTTTTCCAATACCAATATCCACTTTATAGTGCAAAAGATGAAGCTATTTTTACATATTCCCAGACTGTTTTTGGGGTTTTAGAGCTCATTTTAAGGGCAGGAGCCAGTGTCAAAAAGAAACTGTGTTCAATGCAAACAACATTTGGAACAGTGTTTACTAAAACCTTTAAATACCAGAAGCAGTTGCAACCTGGGATTTTACTATTTCCATACATCTGACAGTGCCCCCACCGGAGACTCAAGCCTCATTTGGATGGCAATTTTACAACTGGGACATTTATACATACAGATATATATTCCTACTGACAGCAGTTACTAGTCAAGCAAAAACCATAATGGATAACAGAGGATAGAGAGTATCTGATTAATCTCCCTACTCAGGCAGAAATCTGGCCTAATGAAAGCTGAGTTTCTGAAGAAGGAACTTTACATTTTCTGGTGGCTTGGCACATTCCCAATTTCTCCAACCAGGAAAATAAAATGAAAGTAAGAACACTCTAACTTTCAGGCTACTCTTCTTGTTTTACTAGTGGATTGCAGTTTCCTGCTGTTTCTTACAACGCCACTCTGGTTACTAAGCTGCATAGTCCGGTTAACGCACAGCTTCAGAATATCCTGAGGTTAATAAGCTGAAGTAAATATGAGTTTCCTCACTCATTACAGGAGATTTCCCAGCTAGAAGCTAAGGATCATTTTTCATAAACTAAAACGTATGTGGGGGCGAAGTAAATAGCAAAGAGGTACGAACTGGAAATTCAAAGCATGATTTTGAGATGTGCCATGTCACACTACTGGATGTTTTTCTCAATCTCTGTATTAGCCAAACACATATTCCCTAGTCCACATGTGATATGTACCTAGCAGAAAGCATACTCAGAAAGTCACTTCCATTATCACCCCCTTCCACCCACCTCCCACTAAAAGGGCAAATTCTCACCTCAGCAGTTACAGGAACTGCCAGATACGTGCTTCTGAATGACCCCCGGCAATGTGTGGGCAGCAAAGATGCTAAGAGGAGAAAAAGGGTCTTGCTTTCTGTTAAAGGCTACTCCCCCCCACATCAAGAGTTAACAAGACTCAATTTCACTTGGCACCAAGGTTTCACATTTGGCTTTGCACTGGGACAAAGGGCAGGAGATGGAATAGCAAAGGTGGGGAGATGATCGATGTTTCATCTCCGCTATAAAAAAGCTGCACTGAAAATGAGCTGGGTAGATGTTCACAACACCATCATACTCCATCCTAGCTCCACTGCTGCCAACTACACATTCCAATACTCAGAACAGCTTGCCAGCAGACATCAGCTTTAAAAAAAATGCAGTTTTTAGAACTGAGAGCTTAAGCATCTGGGTGGATAGTTCTGTATCTTACAGTGTTTTGGATATTTTTAATTCCACCCAGGTCAACCTTTCACCACTCTGAGTGCAATCAGGCCTTCTAGAAATCCTCCTCCTTCATGAAGTTATGTCAAGAAAGGCTCTCACACAGTCACACTGCTCAGAGCAGAGGGAAAATGCCAAACAGGAGAGCCCCACACTGAAACTATGAGACAAAGCATGACTGCTCCTCTCAAGAAGAGCTATATGTGAAGATGTATCAGCCACCTAAAGTTACATGGAGAACTTAATAATCATCAGCTCCTACTGCGTGAACATTTGAATTTGATACTTGAACAATTTTTCAATATTCTTTTTTTATTTGTAACATGCATTTGAAGTTTGCTGCCACACCTTCCATTTTGGCAGCTGGCTGTGCAGGAGACTTCTCAGTAAAACTCCCTGTAAGGCAAAAGTGTTGAAAATTCCTGGATTGCTCTGCACCACTACCTAGATAAGAAACAATGCAGATTTCTGGAAAGCTGTGATAGCATCTCAAAACACAAGCAGCAATTTCCACCACAGAGTGCCAACCAAACAAACGGGTAAGAAAGAAGAATTAAAACATTAAAAATTATTTTCAGAACAACCTTATGATGAAATGTGTTATCTGTTCAGAGACCTGCACAATTCAAGCTGTTGAAAAATGGAGAAACATCATGACAAAGTCACCTAGCTTTTTCAGTCTGCACACCAAGATACATGGGAAAAAAATGAAAATGGGACTGAAGTTTAGCTCAGACTTTGATAATTTGCATGATCAATGGAAGATGTCAGCACCAGAATCCAAATGGAATGAGAACCCAGCTGGAGGCTAGCAGAACTGAAATGGAAAGGAGCACCAGCCCTTCTCCAGCATGCCTAATCAGGGACTGTGCCAACCCCCTTACTAGAACAAAGCAATGTGTTATCTGGAAACCCCATCTCCCCTCCCACAGGTTTATTTTTCTAAAGGTTTGAAATTCGCTGTATATCTGAATTAAAACATCCATTTCAAATCACAGTCCAGCAATGGAGGGAAAGACAATGGAGACGAGCGTGAATGAAGCAATGAAGAAACAAAATACCACTAAATCATTTTTCACTGTTTAATATACACCCATTGCAGAGCAACTTAACAAAGGCCAGAACCAACAGTATTGATGCCACGTGGTATAACCGACGCCACGCGGCATGGTATAACTGAAACCATGTGGTATAACCGACACCACGTGGTATAACCGACGCCACGCGGCATGGTATAACTGAAACCATGTGGTATAACCGACACCACGTGGTATAACCGACGCCACGCGGCATGGTATAACTGAAACCATGTGGTATAACCGACACCACGTGGTATAACCGACGCCACGCGGCATGGTATAACTGAAACCATGTGGTATAACCGACACCACGTGGTATAACCGACGCCACGTGGTGTAACACTGGGAGGCTGACAGAGCCAGATCTTCAGAAGGACTCAGGATTGGGTTAGGGTTGGGCCTAGGGCTAGGGTTAGGTTATGGTTTAGGGATTAGCATTTCGTGTTAAGGATAGGGTTAGGGTTGCTGCCTTACGGTTGGGTTAAGGTTTAGGGTTAGGTTTGGGTTTAGGGTTAGGGGCTAACATTGGGTTAGGGGTTAACAGTGGGTTAGGGGTAGGGTTAGGGTTTAGGCTTAGGTTTAGAGTAGGGTAGGGTAAGGATTAGGATTAGGGATGCTTGGATTTTCAAAGGCTTTGGGATATTTTTCACATTATTCATCATCTGATGTGACCAAAAGTTTCACAGAACAATTTTGAAAAGCAACAAGAAAGTAAGTTTTTCTTATTACTTTAATGTTGTGCTAATATTTAAATAAATCAAAATGTTTGTGGGGACTCTAACTGTTTACTTCAATTGAAACAATAAATAGCATTTGGTTTATTTTTAATGCACCAAACAGCAAAAATTTGCAAAATCTAAGCTCACCTTCTTTCTCTTTATCCTTGTTGTTGTCTTCATAAAATTTCCCTCAAGGGAGTACACATTTAAGAGTTTTCAGTAAAAAAGAAGAAGATTCTTGATCTAAATGTTTATTTAATGCATATAGAGCAGATTAAACTCCTTGGTTTTTGAATATTTCACGCAAAGTGATACAATTATCCACGTGCTGCATTGGCAAAGTCTAACCTCTCAGGCGTATACAAAATTTGACTAGATTACAGACAGCCCATACACTGTATCAGATCCTCCAGCAAATGCATTATTTTGCCACTGCTCCCTGGTCTTTAATCTACCCAAAGCTTTTCATAGAGATAATATTACATTCATGGCTTAGGCCTTGACAACTGCACCCATAAATCAATTTTAAACCTCACATTAATCATCTTTCTGTAATCAGTGGCTATTCAGCACAAATTTACATCTCATTTCTGTTGGCCAAACAGCCACATTAGAGCTTTGAAGCTTATTCAGGCTTAAATGATTATATTCCCCTAATAAACACTGCAGTCCTCTCAGTCCAGCTGCTGTGAGCTGCATTAATGATATGCCGTGGCAGCAGGGGCCATCTGAAGCCAGCCTTGTGTGATGCTACAAGCAGCAGCCCCCATGCCAAACAGATTTTTTGCATTTCCAAGACTCTCAGAAGAAATGACAAGGCTACGCTGCCTGTGCAGACCCTCCTACGGGAACTTGGCGCGCGCGGTAGGCACACACAACATGCGATTCATTGCACCTCCCCTTAACAGCTCCATTTGCCACCTTGAATACATGGGGTTACCAGTAAAAATCCCAAACCAGATTTCTTGATTGCCCACATGCTGAGTACCTTAGCTTACTTTGGGTTTGGTGACAGTTCTGGTGAATCTGAACCGTCTACAAAACCCACTTTTCCCACCTGTCAGGCAGCTCTAACTTTGTGCACAGCACCAACAAACTGCATCTTAGCATGATTTTCTTTAATTACCTCAGAATTAGGCATTACATTTTTAATATCTGAGTGCAACTTTTTTCCCTGGTTTTTGGGTTGGTCTCACTGCTTTGTGTGACAAAGATTATCACTCAGGATTACAGTAAGCAGCTAAAACATGATCAGTTCAGGGCAGATTTTGCATGTACTTGCCTGCAATCCCTACAGCAAAACAATCTATTCTGATTGAACAAAGAATAATTATTTAATTAAAGAACCTTGCCAGGCCTACATTATTCAAACTGCATAAAAAGCCTCACATTGATTGTATATTCACTTTCAGTTAAGGTCTGAATCAGTATGCTAAGATCTAAAAATGAATGAACAGAATGGGTTTATCATACTTACCCCACTATAGGTAATAAATTATACATGTGGATGCCTGGCATGCTTATTCCACCACATAATGAAACTTTTAGTTACTTTTTATTCTACGGAATTTAATTCCCATTGTGTCAGGTTTATGTTACCATTTAAATAAGGCACCAGAATTACATGGATGTAAATCTGCAGGACAAAGGTGCAATGTTTCTTTTAATCTGGAATTGAAGAAACACAGATGTGCTCAATTGTTTGCAACAGATGTCCTATATCCTAACCATTTCACAAAGAATACATTTCATACCTGCAACCTCCACACTCTCTCCCGGTATCTGACAACCACCGAAGAACCACTTGAACGTCAACATGCCACAGCTAGGAAAGGAAACACAATCGTGTGCCAAATACTCAGCTGAGATGCCTGCAACGCAGAAATAAATGCTGCTTTGGCAATCAGCTGTGATAATGCAAGGTCTAGGAAAGCTGCTGAAGTTTTCAGAAGAAACTGAAAAAACTCGAATTGTTTTCTTAACCAAGAGGTAAACCATGGCTTAGCCTGATGGTAATACTGCAACACATACACAGAGGAAAAAAAAAAAATCTGTTATTAGTTTGCTTTTTGCCTAACCAACAAAAGATCCTGGAATTTAAATTGAATGCTTTTGAAGAGAAGGGAAGACAACTTTGTTATTGGGGGGCAGGGCATAATCACCCACAGTGAGAACTTGCCATGACAGTCAAACCATCATTCAGAACTTTTAAGTGGGATCCAAAGAAGTTTCAGAAGGCAGCATCTGATCAGGCAGCCAAGCCTATGACAAGCCACATATATTTGTCACCTAAGTAAGGTGGGTTAAAGCTAGCACCAACATGCCCATGCCTTGTGGGAGTACAGAGTGGGTACACAGGAATTAAGATTCATGTTTATTGCCCTCACCAGGTTACAATAAGTGTCTCTTCCAGGCCCAAGTCCCTAAGGCAGAGGTGAAGAACACAGAAATGGCTGAAGACATGTGGTTCCTAAGAGAACAAACTATCCAAAATAGTTGAAACAGAAAATGAATTAACTGGTGTATTGCTACATCTCTGCCTGCTGGGTTAAGCTACAAGCTCTTACTACTGTTATTTTCTATCCAGGGTGCACTGGGATTAATGGTGGGTTAGAAGTTGGAGAGGCAGAGTAGCAAGAGCAAGTAAACATATGGACATGGGAAGGGGCTGCATTTCCTTATGAGAAAAGAGATTGCTATCAATCAACCCTTCCTCCAGCAAATTTGGGTTACAGTGGGAGATCACAATTTGCTGATCCCAGGTGGAAAAGGACCTGCTGGATTTTGGCCACCCCAAACACTCTGATCTGCAGCTTATGGACAGAACTCAGTAAAATTGCAGCAACAGCATTTTACAGCTAGGCAAGATAATTCTTGTCTGGAGTCTGGATTTCTGGTAAAAGAAGTTTTACACAATCTTCAGGAGTCCTTGAAAGGTACCACTTGGCACAGAAACTACAGATGATTATTTATCCAGCTCTATCCTGGGCCTTGCTCTCACTCTACAAAATGGACTGATTGGCCATTTCACAGTAACATGAAATTACAACCACAGTTTCATCATTATTTAGCAATTAAACCATTAAATCAATCCCCTTTCAATTTTTGTCTCGTCAGCTTCAGAGTCTTTCAGCAAACCCGGATGCATATTTCACAAAGTGCTGAAGTTTGAAAGGAAAAGGATGAGTGAATGCACTTTGAAAAATAAATTAAAAGTACAGTTCTCAGAGGAAGAGCTAATTAGCATAGGGAACAGCACTTCTGCAGGTTATGTGGTTAATTGACATCATTCTCCTTACCAAAACACATACCCACTGAAAAGAAGACCACTGAAGAAATGGTACTCTGATGCTGAAATGTTGCCCCCATAGTGCACAACACACAAAGCTTTCTAATAATGTTTGCTGTCATTCATAAATTACTGTGCACAAAGAAACTTAAAACAGTAAGCAGTGAAAGAAATTTTGTGCCAAGTCGAGGAATTAGCCATTTAGGAGAAGGACACAAAAACCTGTTCTTGCTTCCCAATAGCTTCCTCTTGCCTTGTGAGCAAGTGACATTGGACCAGGCCCAAAAGAACTCTACCACTCATACATACAAAAGGGGAATTTTCGCATTTGTGTGGACTGAAGCAATCAGACAGGCCATCCAAGCACACAAGTGATTTTGGTTCTGTCTCCTTTGCTCAGGGATGCAGACTCCTGAGATGCCGAAAGGTATCTGGCTTTGCAGGCATGCTGCCTTTACTTGCACAGAAGCTGGTGCTGAGCCAGGACTGAATCCCACCTTTCCTAGGGCTCTAAGAGGCTCCAAGGTTGTATCTTCCACTGTAACAGGAACCTGTCTTCCTACCAAAACCTGTGTACATGGTACACTCCTGTAGCAGCATAACCACCTCCCATGGACTCCCCTTACCATACAACCACCCCACAGGTTTCCTGATGACAGTCTTCAGCGCAGCTCTAGCCCACATTTTCATGTCATAGAGCATCTTGCACCATTCTGCAACTCCTACCTGCCACAGCAACCAGCTGAGCAGCCACTAAGATTCCCTCTTCATTTTTACCTGGCTTCCATCACAAGGATGATTTTCTTCTCATTGCGATCCATCTGCCTCACATAGCAAACAAGGTTGTGCAACAATTTTCTAAGATCACTTTCAGAAAGGCATTTTCTTTTCACATAGCATCGCTTCAGCTAGGACAAATTGCGAAGATCACATAAGAGAGTCCACAGCTACCCAAGAGATCAAAGTCCTACTTTATAGGGCAAAAAACCATTAAAAAATTAGAGAAGGCTGGGATGTGGCTAACTTGCTTGTGGCCTCTGTTTGCTTGAAACAGTTGTTGGGAGGAGAAGAGAGAAATGAGTAGTATGCACCTGTAAAGCTAACAAAGAAGAGGCACAGAAAGATCCATTGACTGAGAAATAAAGTTTGACCAATTTGAGCTAGAAATATTAATTTGTCTTACAATAAGGACAGAGTGACGCTGGTACAAGCTATAGAGGGATATGGACTTACCACAAGAGGATAACTAAATCAAAGAAAGCTCTCTCCAGAAGATGCACTGTAGGCCAAATCAAGGTTACAGACCTGCTGCAAGGACCCCTGAACAGGTTTCTACACCATACGTGCCACAAGAGATTCAACTACATAATGTTAACAGACCCAGTGGCCTTAAATCCTAGGAAGCTACACCACCATTATCTTCAGCTCACACACACATGAATCTGCTCTTCTTTTAAATATAAGAACTAGCAAATACTACAATCTTGTGCTTTTCCCCAACTGAATGTTTTACCCCACCAGCACTGAAACCATAACTCACTAACAAACAGAAATAGCATGTCTAGAATGTCAATGATTTGCAATCGACATATTTGAACAGCAGGGTGTTGCCCAACTTTCTTCCTTAATATCATTTTGATTCCTTATGTATTTGCTGCAATACAGGAAAAAACAGTTCTCAGTTTTAAAACTCTGCAGAGCAGAGAAGGAAGGAAATTTGCCAAGTAATATCTTTGGTCACAGCACTGTGCGTGAAGAAAAATTGTTTGCACTCTACTTTCTCTCTTTGCTGCTTTATTTTTGAACAAACAAAACAAATGTTGAAAAGAAGGAAGCGGACGATCTGTTTTTTAAAGGCAGTAATCAAGACCTTGCAAACTTAGGTCATTCCCAGTTCAACAAAACGCAGAACACCAATGGCATTAGTCCCCATTTTGGGTCTTAGTTGCTTGTTTTACCCTTGATCAATGGGGACACTGTAGTCTCCCAGCACAGCCAGAAGCACCAGGGAATTAGTTTGGGAAAAGCTACCCTCATACAAAAAAACTCAACATAGATTCTGGCTTCTGACAAAGACCATCTGCAACACCTGGAGAGATGCACAGGGACTTCTGCACATTCAGCTTCAACAAGGTCAGCCTCTGCAAACAGCAATGCTGAGAAACACCCCAGGTTAGCCCTGGAGGAGATACCCCTGCAAGCAAAAAATCTCTCCGTAGTGCTGTGCTCAAAAGGGGCAGAGAACAGAGAAGTCCAAAAGGTTTACCTGGGCTAGTGGCATCAAACAAAATAGCTTTGCAAACACCGAGCAAGGGCTGCTTAAGATTCCCTGCTTTCCCTTCAACACCTTCACAGCAAAAGCCTTTTACAAATATTACACAGGCAGCACCATAACCAAATCCCCTGGGGGCTAAAGACATTTGCCAGGTCAATACACTTATACAGCTCTGAGAAACAGGCTCTGCCAGACTTACTGTGACTCCAAAGGACACAGTAGCTCCTGCCTATCTGCACTGTCTGTCCACATCGAGACCACCACTCCGACATACATATACCAGACTCTGAAGAAGCAGTGTTTTGAAATTGAATATACAGGGCTTGGGGAGCTGAGCTTACAACCTGAGTAATCGGCAAGGATATTCAATTATCATTAAAATTAATAAGTAGGACAATAATGTAATCCCTGGACGGGTTTTGATTATCTCAGTCTGGGTATTTATCAGAATTACTCTGACACACTGAGTCACTGGGCTCACTGGAGTTTCCTTTGCACTGGAAGCATCACAACAATGCCAGGAAGAGACAAGTACCACATAAGAAATGAGATGGGTATCTGAAATTGTACAAAAAGGTTTGATATGGTCTGAAATCCATTCCCAAGTGAACTATTCATTTTGTTCCTGTTCAGCAGCTGTCCACACTTCACTATAATTCTGTAGAGTGACAGCAGTCACCGCTTTTGCAAGAAAGTGCCAACCTCCTTCCAGTCACCTACCCAACAATGTACCAGTATCACAACTCGTTTATTTCCTGATCATATGACAGGACAGCTCTAGTGATGGACGTAACTAGCAATTCTTTTCTAAAACTTCATCATTTTAAAGTTGATCTTCCCATCACTAGAATGAAAATCAAGGCTTTGCCTAATTACTATATTAATCAATATCAATAGTTTTAAGACTGCAAAATTAACTCCAGAACTGGCAGAGTGTTGCTACTGAAGTTAACTACACAGAAACATTCAGTTATTCAATCTGGCATCAAATAAAGTGAACAGTAAACCAGACAAAGATTGTGTAATGAAATAACTTTGTCTTACAGGATTATACTTGTGGTTATGACTTTAACTGTGTAGTCTAGAAGGATTTGTGACAAACTGAATAATCTCACATTATTGTAATGATTTGTAATCACAACACTGGCTACGATTTATGGGCTGACTTTACATCTGCACTGCAACTAACTAAAGAAGTCAGTATATGCCCTACAGTTCTAACCACTTAAAATTATGTCTTGCAAGGAGCCCCAACAGCCCACCAGTTTGGAGGTTTGAAACAAAGGCAAATCTCTTAAGTGTGTATCTTTCAATTAAATTCAATTAGCAAATAAAGCTAAAATAAAACAAACCTCAATACCCCCAAGGCTCCTGAACAGAAGACCAAAGGTCACATTTTTGCTATCCTCTACTGTTGACTGAACTGGGAGCAAGCCACACTGAGCAGACATCATACAGAGCACAAGTTATTTTGATGACCCTCAACTTCAAGTGACAAGATCTAAGAAGGACCTCCAGGCTCCAGCAGGAAACCAGGAGAATCACATCAGTGCTGTACCTGGAGTCTGCAGGCCGAATATGCTAAAGCAACCCCCCCTGCCCTTGTCCCCTCCCCCCCCCCTCCAAATTACAATATGAGGTGCCAATGAAAAAGGCTGCCAACACAGATTGAAGGTGCTAGTTTTCCTAAACAGCTGGAGGGGGAAAAAACCCTCTTAAATCCTCTTTTTCAGAAACAGACAATTTCTCCCCCACACTTGGCATCTGCTAAGTACACTTAGGTCTTGGGGTTATCATCCCAGAAGTAGTGGCACCTATGCATCACATAAAAACTCAAATACCTTAAAAAAATAATCAATTAATTCTAAAGAGAACTTTCAATAAATAAATACTTTAAGAACTCCTGTCATCACCTCCTCTCCCACCCTGCCCTCACTCACACCAGCTCTTGGTCTAGCTCACAGCCTAAGCAAGGCAGGGGATAGGCTGACTTGCACAAGTGGAACACCAAGCAGCTCTTTCTCACAACCAGGACAAAACTGAAAATGGATTAACAATAATGGTATCTCAAATCATAGCAAGAAATACCCAGCACCATCTTCTCCTGATAACTTCATCTTCTGTACCACATTTAATACTGTCAATATTATGAGAAGAATCATTGGGGTTATAGGAAGACCTCTGAAGGCAAGGGTCAGGTCACTTGTCCCAAAATATTTTTGCTGAAGTCAAATGTGGATTTCTGCAGCGTAAAAGTTCAGTCCTCCACCCACTTCAGAGCCAGAAGTTCTGAACTTTGCAAGAAAGCATCCAAAGGAGGGCAATTATCCACAGAAAGCACACATCTTTACATGATTCTGGCTTATCTTATTGCAGCACCCGTAACAGATCTACAGGCCACTATATGCTTCAATATATAGGTAGTTCATATACATGGAAATCAGTAAGATCCAGGCTTTAGTAATGAAGAACTTCACTAGCAATTTAAATAAATCTACTTTTTTTGATGTGTTTTTTTGAATTTGATTTTTTTCAACTCTTCATTTTGTAAAGTCAAGAATTCAATATAATAAAAGGAGTGGCCTGGCACTTACTTGAGTAATGATCACAAAGAGAAACAAATAAGAAGACGTAAGTTAAATGCTTATCAAAGCATTTTGGCAAGAACCAAGTATCTAATAATACTTTCCTTCCTGGAAAGCAGCAAAAGAAAGAAAATAAAGGACTGTGTGGGTGTTTCGGCCTGATCTGACAGATCCAGGCTTTAGAAAGCCACCAGCAATCTCTATTCCTTGCCATCACTGCCCTTCTCTGAGCTGTCCTTGGGATGCCCAGCTCAGCAGGCAATTTCATCTCCTCCTCCTCCATCACACTATGCTGATCCACAGTCCCTACTCTTCTCAGGGGAGCTTGCATCCTTACCAACCTCAGGGCCCAATCCTGCCTCCTCCCTGCAGCTAACTGGCAAATTGTCCATGGATTATTCCTTTCTCAGACCACTAAGATCATACAGGGGTATGTGAGGATCAAACTAACATGCAAGTTATCATTCACTCCTAACTATAAGTCACTACTACATCACAGATGTGTCTCCAGTAAATTGTCCTGAAATGGAATTAAGAATCAGTGATGTCCCATTACACATGGAAGGAATAATTGCTCTCTACCCTAAATGCTCACAACTCCCCTCAGGATGGCAGTCTTTTATTTTTTTGAGATGATCTGGGTAAGGTTTTTTTCTTCGCCCCCAAATCCTCTGTCCTGGCAGAGGAAGCTGCAGCCAAGCCATGTTCTGCAATTCTTTCCTACTCACTGTTCATCCCATGGGGTACAGCCAATCAATCACAGCAGCCTGACAGCATACAATATCACAGTGGTATCACAGAGATGACTGATAGCCAGGTGTCACCCACATTCTCTTCAACAATGCTTCATTACTCATGTTGAAGAGCCTAAAGGCTTGTGAGAGGAGCTACCACTTTTCTTTGGAGCAGAGTTAACACAAAAGCCTCCAAAGCATGGGTTTGCATCCAGGTGTACTGCTCATACTTAATCTCCAATCTGTTTTGCTACAGTATTCTCAATATTAAACCAACAGACTTCATGCCTACTGTCTGTTTTAGTTACATACCCAAAATCACAGAGTCCAGCATGCTTTTTCCCTCAAAATGAAGATGCTTTAAGGTAAATTAAGACTATCAACCCAAAATATATTGGGACAAGAAGAGTTTCCAATAAAACACTGGCATTTTCTTTCAACAGCCAAGAACCCAGTCCCACCTTCCCCTTTCCTATGTGCATGTAGCCTTCAGCAACTGAGAAACACCCTGTTTTTCTGATCAGGACAAGCAAATTCTGAATGATTCCCATTAATAACTTGAAAAATGGATGAAAGTTTGTTCTAACAATCCTAGATGTTCAGCTGCTGAACTGTTTCTTAATAGTAGAATAACCACGCATGAGGACTGTGCAGTAAACAACAGTCAATCAGAAAGCTCTGCTTTCAGGTTTCAGCCTAGGTGAAGGGTCTTCAAATAAGCCCTCTAATTTTTATTGTCTTCATTCACTGTGTATACAGAAGGCAACTTCTTGCCATGAAGACAAAATAGCAGCTTCCATCTTAACAATATTTTCAGGAATTTTGCATTTAAAATGTTCTCCTTCTGGACACACCTACCATGTGTTTACCTTTTTGAAGCTAGCATTCTTTTTTTCATGTGTTTTTTGAGCTGGCTTTCCTGAATGAGTAACCAAAAAAAAAAAAAAAAGAAAAAAAAGAAAGAAACAGGAATGCATTCTTGAATTTAGTTACCAAAAAAAAAGCCATTAACCTGAGTCAAAATATATGCTGTCAAATGAGGCCAGTGCATTTGAAGTTTTACAAAAGGATTAAGCAATTAAGTGATAAGTAACTCACAGATACATATATTAGCACACGAAGCAGTAAGAAATATACTTCAAAAATTCATAAATATAAGCTATAAAATCCTAGTGAATGTTTTATAAACCCTGGGCTGTTGCATATGCATTCTGTAATGGTAATATTTTATTCTGTATAGTTTGAAATTTTCCCTGACAGCACTATGTTAATACATTTTAATTGTACGGTTACTAACTGTTGGATACCAATATTTCTGAAATTGGCACAAAAGTAACAAAGAAAACAATGGTTTTAGAAGATAAAGCTCTTCAAAGCTCTTTTATCCCCCAATGTAATTCCTAGACACTAGAGAAAAAAAAGACATTTTAGCATGAAAGGAGATTATTGTTTGCCCAATGAGCCTGTGTGGAGGAACCTAATGCTGACAACAGTATTTACAAAATGATATACTGAAGGATCAACCTTTATTTTTTCCTGTGGTAGAATATATTATTCCAGTAGTATAGTTCTAGACAAGATAAAGATTTGCTTTATTCTTAATCTCACTAGTATTAATTTATTTTACAGTACCTTAGAGTACTCTAGGCATTTTAGATCTCCTTTAATAAGACCTACACCTCACCAGATGCTACTCCCAAATAAATGCTGATTTATGTCAATAGCACACAAACCAAAGGGCAGCCAGCTAAGAGAACAGGACAACAAGAGCAGTCTCAAATGGAGTGAAAATATTAAACTACAGATAGGAGACATGAGAAAGGACATGAATAAAGTGGCAAGGCTATACAATGAGAACTCTTGTCTAGCATGGGGTACTCTGGTTTAAAAGCAGTGCAGCTAATATGTTGCAGGTATCTAAAGTGGACCTTAAATGCAGCTTGCTGAATGAGTAACAGTAACTTTATCTTAGTCAGGCCAAGATTAAAAACAAAACAAAAAAAACCCAAACCCCCCCCCCCCCCCCAAAAAACAAACCCCAAAACAAAATAACCAACCCATCCAAAACAAAACAAAAGAAAAGAAAAAACAACCAAAAAACCCTACACCAAATTTCAGAGGGAAACAGAAACAGATCTCACCCTAGACAGAGTCAAGACAAGCTCTCAGACAGAAGGGCTTCAGACTTAGGGCTGCAATAGGTCAGAACAGATCACCCAGTTTGTTCCTCCAGAAGAGACAAACTCTGCTTGACCAGAGCAGCAGAGACAGTCCAACCTGCTGACAGAGACCTCCTGTGACAGAAATCCCGCATCTGCCCCACAGACGAACCAGCAGGAAGCACATTCCATCAAATTCAACCTGAACCGGTTTAGATGAAACAAATTTTATTTTCTCTTGTCCTACCCATTGCAAACCTGGATGAAAGCTTATTCCTCTCCTCTCTGGTGGCTGTGGGCCAGTCCAATGCTCTGTGCTACACCCAACTCCATCAGCCTTCTTACACAAAGAAGCTGATCTCTTTAGATCCTGCTTGGTATAATCAAGCTTGGTGAAACAAACGCAGCTCTATGAGCACTGGCAGAGCCACCAACTCAGCAGGGAAATCCACCAGTTTGGACCATAGTCTGCTGGCCAAATTCACCTCTCATAGCAGCGCCCTACTCCCTTTAACTCCAGCATCTTCATTCTCACTCTGGGGCCTTCGGAGTCGGAAACATGAAGTCAGCTCTGCTTTAAAACACAATTAATTACAGTTAATTACCACAAGGGTCTCCTACAACTGCATCATTAACCTCTGGTGTCTTTTCAGACCCAAAGCTCAAGCTCTTTTATTGGAATTACACTATATGAAAGAAGCACGCATGCCTCTGGCACACCAAGCAGGCAGCACAACCAAAAGAAAACACATCATCATGGCCCCACGAGATGAGTAAAAATGACCATGGACATGAAGAACCAGAAAGAGGGTCACAGAGGACAGAAGTTTACATATATAGAGATACTACATATTACCTTAAAAAATTCTAGTGGGGAAACAAACCCTGTATGTTTCAACTCTTGAGCTCAACATCATCCCACATATTGTTCATGTAAAATTCCTTTATTCTGTATATAACAGAACACTTCAAGTACTGCTGCTTGGGTTTGGATTACTCAGTTTACTTCAAACCCTTGGATGTGCAGTACTGTTTCTTACTAAACTGCGCATGTACAGAAATGTTTCCATATAAACAGAGCATCCAAACTGCAGGCTTTTAGGGTGCCATTAACATTTTTTTCAGCTACTTGGTATTACTTATTTCCATCATGCTTCCTGCTAACGTATTCATTGCATTCTTGCATGTTAGCATATGTGTTGGTTTTGGCTGGGATAGAGTTAATTTTCTTCATAGTAGCTGGTATGGGCTGTATTTTGGATCTGTGATGGAAAGAGTGTTGGTAATTCAGGGATGTTTTCCTTACTGAGGTTACACAGAGTCAAGGCCTTTCTGGCTCTCACACCACCCCACCAGTGAGAAGGCTGAGGGTGCACAAGGAGTTGGGAGGGGACACAGCCAGGACAGCTGATCCCAACTGACCTAAGGGATATTCCACACCATATGGAGCATATAGAGCTGGAGAGAAGAGGGAAGGGAGGGATGTTCGGAGTGATGGTGTTCTGAGTTCCCAAGTAACAGTTATGCCTGATGGAGCCCTGCTTTCCTGGAGATGATTGAACACCTGCTGGCCCATGGGAAGTGGGGAAGGAATTCCTTGTTTTGCTTTGCTTGCGCGCACGGCTTTTGCTTTACTGATTAAACTGCCTTTATCTCAGCCCATGGGTTTTTCCCCTTTTTACCCTTCTGATTGTCTCCCCCATCCCACTGGGGAGCGGGGCGTGAGCAAGCATCTGTGGGGGGCTTAGCTGCTGGCTGGGGTTAAACCACAGAGCAGATCCCTCTGATTCCTTTTCTACACCGGTCACAGACGAGCAGCAGCATTTGCAGGAAAAAAAACCCCACAGGCTGCCAAAAGTACTGCCCTGAAAATGCCAATTATAATCATAACTACATGACACAGCTCAATGGTGCCAAGAATCCTCCTTGTCCTTTCACTACCCCCTATCCCTCCCCCTTTATTTTATTTCTATCCCTTGAGGGCAAGCACTGCCTCCAATCCAGGATTCCTGTGTTAAATCTCTATCTAAACTAGGATTGGCAGAGAGCAACAAGAATTATTCCCAAACCATGCTGAGGAATCTAAAACTGCTGTTATTTTTAACTTTAAAGAGGCACCCTAGGGTACCTGCCCTCAAAAAACTGAGCCAGAAATGCCGCTCAGAAAAAACAAAACCTAACCAAACCAAAAAACCCCCAAATCAACCAAATACAAAAATCAAGCCCACCAATATCCTACAGAAATAAGAACCAACTTGTAGAATCAGTCTAGATGAATTTACCCCCAACTTTCAGTATTTGACCTTAGTAAACACCCAAAGGAGGGGCAATTGCTTTCCCTCTTGCTGTTCACACGCAAGAAATCATCTAGCTCCCTCACAATTCTTTATTCATTGCAGAAAATGAACATCTCCACAGGACCAGGTTCCTCAGGACATGTTTATTTTCCAGTCTGAGCCTAAGAAAAAAAAAAAAAAAAAAGCCATCATAAGGAGCTGTGCAATGAGCCATAGCACAGAGCCAACACCCCAAGGACCACAGAGACTTTCCTGTTCTGTGCTAGAGGAAGTTCAGGGAAATCAATGGGAGGTGGAGGAGATGGAATAAAACCCTTTACACAAAAGCAAAGCAGCTGTGTGGCACTCTGATTTGGACAGAAAAAGAGTACTTCTAATCTGAAAAGAAAGAAGTTTTAAAGTAACAGTAAAAGGAGGGAGGGTCTGAAACAAGTAAATCAGCCCCATAATAGCCACTGCAACAAAAATCAGACATAACTGCTAAATAAAATCAAACCAGCTAAAGAAAGATTTTATTATTATCAGCAACTTTTGCAACTATCTGGATATTGTTAAAAGTGACTTGGTTGTCACTTGGCCAGACCAAGTAAAACTGAACAGCACAGGTTTGCAGGGTGCTCTGCAGCTTCTGCCCCTGCTATGGCTTTGCAGAGAGTTGAAATGCATGACACAGCCTCCTGCCAGATCAAGGGAGGAAGAGGAGGCAATGCAGCCTACAGCCACTGCCTGACCTCACCCGACTATTTCTGTCACAGCACTTACTCTCATTCCTACCCCTGTGAGCTCCCACATGATAAAAATGTGTGTTTAGCACAGAGCAGTACAGGCAGTTTCTGCAGGTCACAGCTATCCAGTGTCACAGCCGTACACAAGGCACACACAAACCTCGGAGGTGCCCAGTTTGGGCAATCCTAAGCAGTGTCCCAGGAATCAGTCCAGAGGCAAAAGATTTTGCAGACCTGCTGTACAAGCCTTTAACAGAAAGCCTGACTGGTTTTGTTCATGTGCTTGTGAGGGCTTCTTACTACACAAGAGGGACCAGACTTTCCTGATACAGCCTCTGGTAATTACAGTAACCTCCTTCAAGTTAAAACAAACTTACATGAGCTGCAAAAAAAAGTCAAAATTGTCCCTTTGGCATGTGATAACAGGATCAATCCCTAACCTGAGTGTGAGAAGGGCAGCACTTTCCATGCTGACCATGCTGTTTTGGCAGGGAGAGAGTCCCTTTTCTGAGCTCCATGGCCATGAGGACCTCACAGGAAGTTTGCCCATGCTTTAGCAGACAAACTGCAAGTTTAAGATCTGACTGCACAACTGCTGCAAGCTGCTGAATGCACACAGGGAAGCCAGAAGCCACACTACTGCAACTTACTTACCCTTCAGGGGAAAGCAGCAGAAATACAAAAGCACTTTCTCCAGCTCAACAGCTGGCTCTTCACACCAGGAGGCATTGTTTCAAAACCCTACTTGGCCATAGCATATTTCAGTCATCTCGTTTCTATTCATCCCTCAATACTCCCTATGAAGGAAGAGGGGCATTTTTCTTACCTTCTTTGTGCATGGGGAATATGAAGGCCAACCAGGCTGCAAGGATAATGGCCACCATGCAAACCCACACCAAGAAAGTGCCTCGGCAGCCAAAGCTCTTCAGAAGACACCCTTGACTGAAGTGCTCCTCTCCCGTCCCATAAAATCCACTACTCACAAGATGAGCCAGCACACACTGTTTAGCAGTGGATCAAGGTCTGATCCTGTGGGGACTTAAGCAGCTGCAGTGCTTCTTCATTTGAGATGACAGGCATGAAACAGGTCTACTTTTAAGCCTGATCTGTTTCCAGGCTGGAGAGTCAGTCTCCTTCCCATAAAATGCTGCTTTCATTTCCCAAGTTAGATCACATTCTCCCATTGCGTTCAGCAAAAATGACGTGAACAAGAGACTGAACAAGGGCAGCTGGACCTCTCTGCAGCATGGAATGTCTTAAAGATTCAATACACAAAAATTAACATGGCACACAGTTGTAACAGAAGTTGAAACTACGATATCTACAAAGGATCTACCAAAAGCAAGTTCATTTGGCTTGCCTGGACCTCTTATCCCAATTGTCTTGGTAGGGGCTTTTTGTGGGGTTTCGTTTGTTTAAATGTGGAAATCTGTTTTCAAAACCTACCAGCCTGAGCCTTTGTGATATGAAGATAATTTCTCCCAAGCACTCCCATACAACGCCAGAGACTAAACACTTGCAACTGTGCCCGGGTACAGTCTCCTACTTCTAGCAGCTGTGGTTCTACGAAAAGTATTTGCATCCCATTAAGATTGATAATAAAAATCAAGTGGAGAAGCAGCAACATCCGAAGAGTACCAATGTATCTTCAGCTGGAACTGCACCACCATTGAAAAGTGACTACACTCCACAGGATACTGTTTACAGCAATAATAAAACACCATGCATCAAAAAGCTTGCTTCAGAACATGGTTTGTATCTACACACTGTGGTGCTGCAAAGTGTGACACAGCCTGACATTTTTGCTCCTTTCCTTGATGGGTGACTGTGCAGAGTGATATAGGGACCTTGAAAATTTTCCCTAGGAGAATATCCTGAGATAATAAATTCATATGAGAATGCCTCAAAACACATGACAATGCCTATCTCTGATGTCAGTTAAAGCTCCCTCCTTTTCCAAATTCAAATCCTGAAGTGAGAGTTGCTTTAAATATTTATGTTAGGTAGATCTTGTAAAAAAATTAAGCAAAGAGCGTGTAACTGTAGCATAGCTGATTGCAGAGTAGATATAGCAGTTAGAGAAGTAACTCTGGGAAGACTTTTTTAGTGCTTATAAAATACTGAAAATATATTAGTGAAAAAAAAAGACGGTTGAACAAACCTCCTGGATTTTTATGATGTCCCACGAAAACAAAGAAGATTAAGAAGAGATTTCTGGAAATTTGAAAAGCAACTGCCTAATTCATTTTTAAATAAAAAGTAGAAGTTAATTAAGGGAAAAAAAAAATTCTCCCTATTCAGTCAGTAACCCTTAATTTGGCATTCGTGAGTGTACTTCCATGTGCTCTTTGCAAACCGAGCTTATAGATATAGAAAGGTTTCCCTAAATAATGAAAAGCTACAACTGCAGCTTACGTGTGGGATAGTTAGCTTTTGATTTACTCATCTATACATACAGAATCAGAAGTATTCTGAACTTCTCAGCCCTATCTGTTTTTCTGCTGATACTCTTTTTAAGGGCATTGGGATATACCAGAACTGTTCTTTATACCACAGGAAAAATACCAGGAGATGTTCAAAAAGTAAAATCATCCTTTAAGAATTGGACATTGGGATCTTTATGGTGCCCCATGGCACCAAAATATTACTCTGCCAGCATAAATGACACCAGTTATTCTGATGCTCACACAAGCAAGCAGAGTAAATTTTGTTCTCAGCTTTAAATCAATTGATTAAAAGAAAAGTTATAGACCAACCGTAACAGGATTAGATCTTGGGCTGAATTGAAAATAAAATCAGATCCCTGTGTAGCTTTTCACATCCCTGCTGTAACCTGTGCCTATACACATGCAGCTTGTCCGAGTGAGGCTGCCGTTTCTACAACCTTTCATCCACACAGAATATATGGAATGACATACTTTAATTTACTGTCTTTTTTATATTTTTTTTTTTTTTTCAAGGTTGGCTGAATTTTATCTAAACCCTGCCACCATCTTTATAACAACCCAACTGGAGTCCAAGACAATTATTCAGTCTGTTTCATCTGGTGACTAAAACTCTGGAATAACACACTCCTGAGACTTGCTCTGTTGGAGGGCTCAGTCATGCAGCATCTCTGACTTAGGATGCTTTCTTACCTCACACAGTGCTCATGGCTTTCAGGAGCTGACAGGAATACCCAGGATGGTGCAGAAATCAACCTTTCAAGACTGTACCAAAGCTCTGTCACAGTACAGGACACAGGGTGTCCCAAACCAAAGACCAAAAACCACATCCTGTTCACATGATGCAGTCAGGTCAAGCAGACACACTAAAGGGTATCAATGCATCTAAATTCCATCACTTATTTCAAGTATCAAATTAGGAGGGCCAGGTTCTTTCAGCTACAGAATCAGAGAATGGGTCAGGCTGGAAGGGACCACAATGGGTCATCTGGTCCAACCTCCCTCCTCAAGCAGGGTCATCCTAAAGCACATGGCACAGGATTGTGTTCAGAGGGTTCTTGAGTATCTTCAGTGAGGGAGACTCCATCACCTCTCTGGGCAACCTGTTACCCACACAATGACCCACGGTCACCCACGCAATAACTAAGTTCTTCCTCATGTTCAGGTGAAGCTTCCAGTACCTCAGGTTCTGCCCATTGCCTCTTGTCCTATTTTTCAGCACCACTGAGTAGAGCCTGGCTCTGTCCTGTTGGCACCCTCCCTTCAGATACTGACATCATTGTTTCAGTTGTCTCTTCCTGAGGCTGAACAGCTCTTCATATAAGTAATGGTAAGGGACGGAGAGTCTTCAAGGCGCTTAGAACTCAGCTCCTGTTTCAGTGTTATCAGGTCCCAGAACTTTATCATGAATCTGAGACGTATTTGTGAACAGCCTTGTTCATTTAAAGCTAACAGCCATGTTCCAGACCTTGCTTTTCAGAAGCTAACTTCCAAAACATTGTATTCCACATTTACCACAAAGGCTCAAGAAAAAAACCTAAGAATCTATAATTTAAGAGAAATTTAAATAACCTCATGGATTTTCTTGGGGAGGGGGGAGGAGTGAGGAGGCTGACTCATGATTATTTTTTAATACTTGTGGCTGGCTCTGCTGCATAAATAAATCAATCCCCTAGCCACACAGCTCCATTTCTTCAGTCACAGCTTGTTGTTTTATTTATTTTTTTCCCCTCCATTGCCGACAAATCCCTCTAGAGAGTTTTTAAACCCAGTAGTCTACTTTCCGAATGGAAACGATTAGTATAATCTGTGAGAGAGAAAGCAAACAATAACAGAGACTTACCCCATTTTTTGGGTAGGCTATCCATCCCAGATCCCCCATTACTGTGCGTGAGTCCAGTAAATTCACTGAAAATAAAAGAAAAAAAACAGTTCAAGAAGATGGTCGGATACAAACTTCAGTAGGTATTTCAAGGTATGGGTGGCTCTGGTAAACAGATTGCTTATAATTAACCAAGGAAGCTGGATTTCTGTAAAGCACAATAACAATGCAGTAACTCCTCTAACAATGAGGTCATACAATGAGAACAATTCTATGTATGCATTAGCTTATTCCTTTGAGATCTGCCACAGAAACCAAGCTGCAAATGCACTGAACTTCTGTAAAATCCAGATCCTTCACATTCTTAGGACCTGATCTTTTGGGTGGAACAAGTACATCATGTACACTGTGTACATATGTGTATATGTAAGACACAGAGTATATAGGTATAAAAATACACTCACAAACATCTGTGCATGTTTATACACACATTTCTTCTAAGGTGGCACGTATTTTGGGCATATTCAAGATATTAAGACAAGAACAAAACAAGAATTTAATTTTTGGAGTATTATATGTGCAAGTATTACTCTCATCAGGAATCTGTTATTTTCTTCCTCTTCCACATTTTTCTCCAAAAGTCTTTGACATCTTCATTATAAGCTATGCAAGGGATCTTTTTTCTTCTACACACAAAAATTAATGAGTGGTTAAGTCACACAAGCAGCCAACAACTTACATTAAACAGCAAACGAACTATTCCCAAGCTTGTAACATTTCTTTCCTCTCTTGCTACCTGAAACACTGGGTAAAAAGTGAGAGGTGACTACATCTACACAACCTTACTCAGCTAAGAAAAACTAGCAGCTTCTGGTGCTGAGCTTTCACCTCCCGCACCCAGGGCTTTAACTCTCCAAGTCAGAAGCTTGTCTCTGAACCATCAACTGTCATCCAAAATCTCAACCTAGGAGCAACTTTTGTCTACCTTAATAGCACACTTCATCAGATCACCACTCTCACTTCTCTCAGTATATTTGTCTGCATAATACCTCACTTTTTCAACTCACGTCCTTCCTGAAAAGGAAGTCATTTCCCTGGGTGTTCAATTCCTGACCTCCGCCCTGCGTGCTCTTTAAAAATCCCACTGGAAGTTTTGGCAATTGGAATTTCAAGACTTTCTAGCACATGATGATCTAGACCAAGAACAAGCTTGAAAAGGGTGAGGAGGCTCTGTGCTCTTTCCTTTAGAAGAGAAACAGCTTGCATGGACAAGTATGAAGAAGGCAGGTAGGTATCATAACTAACCCTCAGGGTTACACCATTTACAGAGGCAGAGTAAGAAATCCACGATACAGATTTAAAATATTAAGGAGTATTTTAAAACAAATGAAGACTAAACAACCGATTTAGTTCGGAAAAAACCAAAGTTCTCTAAACCAATTTGGTCTTTATCATTCTACCACTGAAGGCTGACTACTGTAGTCCCCTGTACACAAAACCAGGCCAAGCCACAAAAAATACAACACAGAGTTCTCAGATCTGGCAAAAAATTATCTTAAAAGTGATTTGTCTATCCAGATATTTTCACAACGTATGCAAGTATTAATGCAGGACACTATCACAAGGCATACATGTTCTGCCTGGTCAAGTATATTTTTGTGATGTTGAGCAAAACACATTCAATGGCTCAGGGTTTTCATTTCTGCATTGCTTTCTCCTGCCAAAAGAGGAAGCAGTTGGAAGCTGTCAGTGCTTCCAAACTACAGGACACGTGGTGGAAGCAATACTCAGAAACTGCACTGAACTATATTCACAGTAAGTAAACATACAATCAGGTGGCTTTTCACCCCAGAGTCCATGCAAAATAGAAGTATTGCTATCACCTACCACTAGATATGTCACCCAGTTATGCCCAGTCTTTCCCCTTATGAAGTCTTCAGGTAAAATGGTCATTAATTTCTCCTGCTCCAGCTGGAGCCAAGCACTGTCATCCAAGTGCTCCTGAACTACACCGCATTTTCTTGGAATAAAAAGAATGACCCTAAAACAGTCTTCAAAATAAGACACACATAGATAACATGTCCCATATTATAACTGTATCCTATTTTAAAAATCAAGAGACAGCAGTGAAGTTGCTAAAATGGCAGGTTTACTCAAATTCCTTCTATTGCAATCACTGTAATTAAACTGTGCAGAACACTATATTCCTGTCGTTAAGTTGCAATGGATGCAAAACAAGTATTGATCTACATTGTACAACTTAATTAAAACTTGTCCTGGAGATGCTACTAATGAATGTAATTAGATGCTGTGTTTGATGTCACAAGCTTCTTCATGACATACTAATTAAGGAAAAAGCAGAAAAAGTGCTTTATTCGAACATCAGATCATAAAAAGAACATGATACAGCTAAATACTGTATTATCTTTCTATCAATGACAATTTAAAAATTGCTATTATTAACTTCAAATTCAAAATAATCTTCTGCATATGAAAAGATAATATAGCCCATTCAACTCTAAGTCAAGTCAGTGGGAATTTTCCAACTAGTGAGTCAGCTAGCAGAGACAAATACTAGAAAAGACTCAATTCCTCTTGTATCCTCCCACATTCTGCATGGAGCAAAATAAATAGGATGGAATACAACTTTTGCCAGGTACCATGCAGTAACTCAAAACTCATGTGCCAGGAAGGCAAAAGTGACAAGTGACTTGACTCTGTCCCCTGTGTGTGGGCTGCTGTGGAGACCAGAGGGGCTCCCAGCACACCCCAAGGGGTGTGTAAGGCACAGCAGATACAGACTGCCCCATAGGCATCTGCTCAGGGTTGCTTTCACAGGGTACCATCTGAAACAATGCACTGCATCAATCTGCTCTGATGAATATATTTAGCCACTAACCTAAACCACTTCCAAGGACAAAGATGTTTTGCTTTGTGAAGCCCCAAAATTCTGGTATATTGAACACAAATTATCGCTTGCTCCATCTAGATATAAGGTGTTTGCATCCTCCCCATCAGCACCCTCCCCCCCAGTCACTTCCACCATGTCTGTCCTTTGCTTGCATCATTTCCAGGTTACTACCCCACCCCAATGCGGCCTCGAAACAGGGCCCCAGCATCCCCCACTCCAAGGGGGGTGGCTCCTCTGACAGCTCAGCTGCAGGAGTTCCCTGTGGCAGTGGTGCTACCGACACTTTGGGGATGCTCTCTCAGGTAGCCTTCTGGTCCTGCACTGCCAGAGAGGTCACTGGAACACAGTCCCACCACACGAGCCCAGACAGATTCAGCACTACCTCTCTTCCCACCACCCTCCAGCCTGGCAGGAACATTATTTTTGCTGAAATGGTTTTTATCAAAAAAATGCTAATTGACCAGGCTGGGGAAGAACCAGTAAGCAAGCAGCAGGTAAAACGGATGCCTGGAACAGAGGAAAATGTTTTAGCAGAGACTTTTATAGAAGGGCTGCCACCATTCCAAACAAATGCGTCCAAATTCACCATGTAGCTACTTGAAAAGAGATGAAGCTTTTTTGCACCTGAATAAAAAAATCTGAAGTTGTGCTTCATTTAACCCACCGCAAGACACAGAAAGAGACCAGAGGTCATCTTCAGAGCACAGAACCAGTTCCTCCCTATTCTATCTGTGATGACTGTGAGCATGTATTTGGCTGTGGCTGTTTAATAACCAAGTAATCTAAACACTCAGGACACCAAAGCAGGTAATTCAGGAACACCTCCAGCTATGTGTGCAAGGCTTCCATACTTCAAAAGGTCTAGTGCCAGCTCCTGTGTAGCTGGTAACTCCTGGACTCACCCTAACACTGCCTACTCCACAGGCATAAGCCAGAGCTGTACTCAGGAGCACTTGGGATACTGCAGAGCTAACCCCACTGAAAAAAAAAAATCACTTCAGAAATTACTAGCACCTCTGCTTGCTCCATAATCTTAAAAGGCTCCAAAATACCAGAACTCATTTATTCCCACTTCCTTTCTCCTCAGCACCAGCTAGCTTTATTTCAACAAACAAGCAAGAAACCTCAGACCCCATAAGCACACACTTAGCACCTGTATCTTTGCCAGCAAACTTTGAAGATAATAGATAATATTTTTTGCTCATCTCCACCATCAGTGCATCCATCCCACAAGCCCTAATTATTTCTAATGCTCAGTCAAGGGGAACACAAAACCACACAGATCTATATCATCATTAACTTCCATGCCTTCAGGGTAGGATAAATGATGATTAAGTCTAAAGTCATACCACAGCCTTTTTTTTTTTCTTTTTTTTTTTTTAATACAGAATAATAGCTTGGGGAGTTTGCATACACTCTTTTTCTCAGACAGGCTGGTTACTACAGGTGAACAATCAAGTTAAGAATAAAAACAGACGTGATCGAAACCTTTGCCCTGAACTCTAGCTGGTGAATTAATAGTGGTTTCTCACTTGGGAATCTCTATGAGGGATGCCTGGATTTAGCTTTTTACTCAAATGTCCTTGTCATGTTCATACAACTGGCATTTAGCACTTCACCATGGCTACACAGGGACTGTGGCTGGGAGGAAGCACATGAAATGCCAGGGCTGATGATATTCAACACTGACCTAAACCAACACTCCACAGCACAGCAGAGCTCCCCACCTGGCACAGCCACCCAAAACGTGTGGCAGCAGTAGCTTGCCCAGGAGAAAGCAGGACAGGCCTGCCAGGATGGTACCATGCCTGAAGTAGAAGCCACTGATTAATGGATTGTTTTGATCACACCACTGAAGTGAGATGGCTCCTCTGGCTCTGGACTGGAACAGGATCATCTAGAGCATCTTTTTTCTTCACTCCAATTTCAAATGGGAAAAAAATCCAAGTTAAACCCAAAAATACTCCACCAACAGTCTAGAACACTGAGTACTTCTGACCTTACCAGCTACATATCCTCCTGTCATTTCAGTATCTCAAGATTTTCAGAAAATCCTTCATTGCTTATACCAGGGCAAAGTCTCTGGAGGCATATCAAAACTGAAGTCTTCTGAGTTGCCATAGTCTTTGAGCTGATTTCCAATTAATCATACACTAGAGTAATGCTGCTCTTCAGCAGCACCATTTGCAAGCTGAGGCTTACCACAGGGCATCCTCTACCAAAGTATACCCTAAGAGCTCTAGAACAGGCAAAATGGTGAGCATAGCAAAAGCTAATGGAGTTTATATCATGAAGCTGTAAAGCCATAAGAATCTTCTTTTATTTCACTGAAATATACCTTAATGAGGAGGGATAGAAAATCCTTTTTGACCCTACGAAACCAGGTTTCATCACAAAACAAACAGAATTACAGAAACCTTCCTTATAGCATGCATAAATATTTCAAAACATCACATGATTTCTAAAGCAGCACATTTCTAAACAACAAAACTTAAATAAAAATGTTTTGTTTTTAATAGCTGAAGGAAAACTCTGCTTTAATAAACTTGCTACAAATTGAACAGGAATCTGAATGTTATTTTGTGTAGCCTGAAGCTGAAGTCTGTTATGAAAGAAAGTGCAGTCATACTCCTACATCCTCCTCCAGGCTCCTCCTGCAGCTCCTGGCCCCCTCTGCACACATTCTGCAGGACATGATGTAGCTCCAACCTTTTTGTGGGTGGTCAAGGTAGCCCCAGCTCTGACCCAACACTCACACCTTGTGGGAACAGCTGCATTTAAAGAACTTGTGAGAAACCTCTCACAGGAACACTCACACAGTGACAATTAAGCATGAGGTGAAACGCTCTGCTGCACGGGGGTCAAGGTGCAGGACAAGATGTGACAGCAGCGCTTCGCACTTCATCAGAAGGTCTCCTGAATAGCATCACAGACTTTCCACCAAGCTTCACAGCTTTAGTCTCCTCTTTCCTTCTACCTAAAGGAGGGGGCACAGCTGCCAACACATCATTAATGGAGCTGGTTTCTCCTTGCAATGCATACATCCCCATCCTTCCTCCAGCACTTCCAGGGGTCACAGCATTACAAAGACACATGGACTGCAGAGGAATCTTCATCATCATGAGTCAAAGTTTTCCTGCTTCATAAATCTTCACTGGTTTTATTGAAGTATTGTTGCCATTCATTTTCCAACTGTTTTCCCTGTTGTGCCAAGTGCTTGTCTAAAAAGTATATATCCAAGGTACTCCAACAAGTAACAGTCAAAAACAACTCAAGAAAGCAAAAACAAATGAAAAATGGAAAAAACCAAACTCTTAAAGAAATCAAGGTCATCGGGGAGCAGATGCCGTGAATTAATTAGCTACACTGAGCAGGGACAAAACACACAGGCAAGAACCTCTGAAATATTTCCATCAGTGGAAACAAGCTACATCAGAGTGCAAGCTGTAGCAGAACCTATTATTTATAGCCCACTGGAGGAGGAAAGTATACACTACTTAATGAACTTGCAAACTAATATTAACTGCAGATTTATATTTTATTATGTTGGCTTCATTCTGATCCAAGTTATCATGATTACCTTTTACAGCAAGAGCCAAAATGCTTGCATCTGCATCACAGATTCATAGGTTTTTAAGGCCAGATGGACAACTGCAATCATAACATCAACTAGAGAATTTTATCCAGTAATTTGTGTATTACATGTGTAATTTGCTTGAACACACTGTTTACAAGGGAGTGATACTGCCCTTTGAAAAAGTTCTTCAGGTTGGCTGCATTTTTTCCTCTCAGGCACAGAACCAGCTGCAGCACCAGGGAGTGAGACCCAAAGCTCACTTCGATAACCAGACCCACTAAAACAACCAGAAAACTGCCAATTTTTTCCCTACAAAGATTTCCAGTCAAAACAAGAGGCAGTCATTTGTTCCTCCTGCCATACATCACTTAGAGGCAGAAGTGATTGGATTAGCTTGACACCAAAGTGCCTGGAAACATGAGAACTCCAGTGTAGTTTGCTTTTCTTTAATAGTAAACACTCCTATTCACACCAAAATCACCATTTAACTGAAAAGGGTTTATTCACTGTGAAGAAAGCCAGGAAAATGCTTCCATTCTCACTCATAAAATTCACTGGAAACAACACTGTACCAACACAACAGCAGATTTCTGAGCTGGCTGCAGCACCGATTTTTTGGGTAACCATCTGGGCAAGCATCACTTTACCACTAAGAAAGAAAAAGAAGCTTCCACTGAAGGCAACCCACAACCAGCACCTGCAACCTGACAACCAGCCTGCATGGAGAAACAAAATACCACTGCTGTCCTGCAGATCAGGGCCTCCAACCACTGTCAAGGCATCTGCAAGCTGCTGAAGGAGGCAGCTGCCTCAAGACCCTACTTAAAGCTAGCACCTTATTAAGCACACACAAAGTCAAGCACAATGTTAGCATCCCAACAGTTTCTCAGTGCAGTCAAAACACCCGCTAGCAGGGCTGAGATGAAATCTCACCTTCTTCCCTAAATTAACAACTCAAAGCAATACGATCTCTACAGTCTCTGTTCCTAAAAGGTGTCCTGTAAGACATGGAGTTCAAATTCTGTTATCCGTATAACCAAACTGAAGAAACCTGGGACAGGTACATCCAGATCTGACAAGGCTGTCAGCTTTCACTACCAGTAGACTTGCAAGACCTCACTGTCCACCACCAGTAAAGCCTTCCTGTTGACAATAATGACTACTCTGCTGCCACTGAATTCATTCAAGTAGAAAATAAAAGAACTGACATAATTCTTAGCAAGCATTTGGGAGAAAAAATGTTTAAAATGATCTATTGGCTTTTCAGGGGGGTTGACAGTTTATCCCTTCTATTTCTGTTAAGGGAAGAGGGTGGAGGTTGCTAGTGAGAACAGCACATTGTCAACACATTTTAGTAAGAAATTGCTTGTGAGTATTAGTAAAGCAAAGATGGATAAGCCAAAATGACTGGGGTTTTTTTAGAAATTATCTTACAAAAGCAAGTATGCAGATAATTTCCCCAAGTAGTTTCACTGTTTTGGGACATGCAAAACAGTTTAAGAAGTGATCCACAAGTCCACCCAGAAGCATCAAGAAATGCTCATTACTGATGCTGAATAATCAATTTCCTCTCAGGTGTTCCACTATCCTCTTTGGGAATTACAAAGTTCAGACTGGTTGTTCTGATCTCTTTCTAACATGAAGTGATCCAGGTTAGAGAACCCAGTAGTTAACACCTTGGCAAAACACTTCAATACTGCCCCCTGCACCAAAATGACATGAAAGCCTGCAAGCCCAGGGTTCTATCCTCTCTCCTACAGGTTCAATACCTGCTACACAACCACCTAAACCTAGGAGCTCTCAGCTTCTGCAGGGTACTGTTTGTTCTCCCCACACACCCCCAAGGCACAGTTTGCTGAACTGATGCTCAGGAGCTGGCCAGCGGGAAGACAAGGGGCAGGAATCACCTCCTTCCTCAGGGATGCCAGATCAGCTCACAGGGGTATTCCCAGATCTGCTGTCATAGTACATGCTGTATCACCTTCTCCAGGAGGCATCTCTCATCCTTCCAGCCAATGGGCACCTGAGCAGCTCTATTTGGTCAGAGTCCTCCTAACATACCTGCTGCACAACTCAAACACCAACACCACCCCTGGTGAAACAGCATGCACTGAATGTTCCCATGGCAATTATTCTAGCCCAAAGCATCTTCAGCCCTCTTTGCAAAGCAGAAATAGGAAGGCTGTGCTCATACACACAGCCCAGGGCAGCCTGCAGCTCCCAGCACCCTTGTCCACAGCAGGCAATACACTGCTGCACCTCTGCAAACAGCCACCCATCACCTACCACACCCAGCAGCAGCCAGGTGCTGTGAATCCCAGTGCTTCCATCTCCTCCTGACTGTGTGCTCCGGACCAGCTTCCTTGCAGGAGACAGGGATAATTGCTTTCCACCTCCAAGAGGATAAGCGCATTAAACCTTTCGGAGAGGTTCAGATAATGCACTGACCAAAGCCATAGCAAATACCAAAACTGAGACTGTAAGATATAAAAGGTCAAAGGGACAACTAAAAGGGTAGCCAATCCCTAGAGAGAACTAAGCTACTGAAGGCCAGTGCTCAGGTTTTCCAATACAGCTGGCTGTGAAAGCAGCTGGGGCAGCAAATGCTTTCACCTGTCACCTCAGTGTCCAGCTAGTCACAGAGCAGAGTAAGGGACAGGCACAACGTGAACACAGAGGACAATCCAGCTCTCAATTCTGCCTGTGCCAAAATCCAGGCACATCTTAAGAATAAAATGTATTTTCAAAGGAAAAAGGAACTATCTACTAGCTTTTTAAATACACAGCAATTTTTCTAGCAGAGATTGAAGAAAATCAGTTTAGTGAAGTCATTAAAAAATTGTTCATTCCAATGCAATAATTAATACAATATTTCCGCAACATGCAGTGAGTAAAGAAAAATACCTAGTTCAAGTCCATCCTGGTTGAAATGAGGCCTCATCTCTCAGCAGCACTTATGGTCACTGAGAAAGGTACAACATTTGTGGCAGATTTCAATTCTGTATTTAAATGTTTTACTATAAGAACAACGTTTTATTTTAAACCTTTTTAATAGACTATAGTAGGTTGAGTATCGACTGAAGAGCTGAGTGAATATTCTTTCCTCCATAGAAGCAAGCACTTAAATAAGAAATTCAGTGTTCTACAAAGTGACCGATCTGTGCATCTGGAGTTTCTCTCATCTCACCCTTATTCCATATACAGATTTCAATTTATTTCCAAAGAGGAAGTGAGAACACTTTTTTCAATTGCAAAAAGAGTTGGTTTGGTTTTTTTTTTTTATTGTGGGGCAGAGTTTCATTTCCCTGACATCCTTGAGCAATGTTTAAAGCTCATCTCTACTCAAGTATATACATAATTTCACACTTACAGGAAGGGACCACTAAAAATATAGCTCCAAGTCAGAAAGACTGGGGGTCTAACAGACCCATATCTGCTCAAGACCCTAAAGACAACAGGGTCCAACAACATCACTCAGCTGAGCTAATTCAGCTGGACTTTCCCAGGTCAAGGGCTCTGCACTTGCTCAGCACATGCTGGACACCAGGATTCCTGCAGAAGCAGCATGGAAAACCTTGGAACAACAAAGCATAAAGCTAGCAAGATCAGAGCACAGGGCATCACATCATAAGCTGTCCCATCTTTTCAATTTCCACCAGATTTTATGAAATCCTGCTCTCAACTCACCACCCATGCCTCCCTCAAGCCTGCTACAAAAAGCTTTGTATTTTTTAGTGCAAAAAATAAACATTTCACCATGGGCAAAATTTTGTTTTCTTATTTAGCAATAAGAGAACAGCAGACATGGAAATGGACTGTATACTAGAGCTAAAATGTGAGGTAATGGTGGGAGAGTTAACAGTGGAGAGGGAAGAACCTGTCACACAAGCCCGCTAACTTCCCTTCCTCCCATGGTAGCTGTCAGTTGACCCCTCTGTATACTGATGGGCAAATAGCTGCTTTATACACCAAATGATAGCATCAACATTTACCATATTATAAGCAGTCAGTTACTGTTTAAGACAGTTTGCCTGTTTTCTACTATTTATCACAGTTTTAAAGATACGCTTTGAAAGGAAATAGGCACTATCTTGGAGTCAATCTTTGCTATTGTTTATTTCCCTTTTTAAAACGTATCATTAGGCAGCAATGCTTTTAGCCATATACTTAAAAGTGCTGAGTTTCAAATGTTGTTTTACTGTCAAAAGGATAGTAGTTCCATTTTAAAGCCATGACTGAGTCATTCTAAACCTCTTGAAAAGCCATAAATCACACATCAGACAGATCCCAAAAAGACCATTAGACATGAGCTGTCCTTCCTCATACCAGTAATTCCACTGCAGTAAATTTAAAAGTTAATGGGACTACTCCAGTGAGTAAAATAAACACATGGCACTGCGGCTGTGCTCTGCTCTCATGGAAAGCACACAGGGAACCATTCCAATACACCAAATACAGAACTGATAACTCCTTAAGGCACTGTGAGCACACTGAAATGTGCCCAGACTTACCTGTTCTGCATACACAAGCCATATACATGCAGCACTCAATACCTACAGAATTACAAAAGATGCTATAGCTGTGTGAATGTATGACATACTAAGCCAAGCTACTGAGTGCAACCTAATAAGCAGAATGTTCTGATCGTGTGTATTTTTATCTGAAGCATTAGACTAATTGAAATACATTGATATGAAAATTACAACTGTTTTCACACCTGCTTCTACTACACAAAAAAACCCCCCAACTTCCTGAAAAAGACTTAATTCACTAATTAAAGATAAACATTGTGATGTTATAGCTAAATATGCATTTATCCAGTGTGCCATGACACAGAAATTATATACCACTATGGGACAACACATACACAAATAACTCAACACACTGAGAACAGGTAGGCTCATTTCAGGCTCTGGCATGAATAATTTGCAAATTACAACCTTCCTTTATTTTTGCCAGCACCAGACCCACCCCTTTAATTGTACTCATTTATTCATTCATTCAAATAAGAAACAATACATTGAGGTAAAGCTAGCTTCAAAAAACCCTGAAATAATTAAGAGAGAAAGGACCAAATGCAGGAGTTTGTAAAAAAATTAATACCCTTCTAGTCTTAAAACAAATACAACACATCCCAAAGACCCATTTTGTCTTTCTCACCTTTGTCTATTTAAGTCAATGTCATTCTTTCAAACTGCATTTCTTTTGATTTGCTTAAACAGTACACTTCATTGTTAAGCACTGACTCATCGGCACTTGGGCTGAAAAGCTCAAAAATGAAATATACTTTGTATTTAATTACAATTATGCAAATATGTTGTGGAACGACGTTGTTGCAAGCAATCAGATATAACGCATTGCATTATTTTAGTAATGTGCCCACATGACACTTTTTAAGGTCATCTAAGTGACGACCAAATGTGATCTGCAAACCACTTCAAATCCACAGGCGATGTGTAACAAATCATATAGTTTAGGGTGAAGGAGGGAGTCCTCAAACAAATCCGTCATTCATTTATGTTTCACATAAATAATTTATATAAGCTACTTCCCAGACCCTAGTACTTACAACAGAAAGATTTAAAACACATGCATTTTTAAACCAAAGGCAGTGCAGGAAGCCCAGTCACATATTGCAGGGCTGTCTCTCGCACCCTACTATCACAGGGAATGCACTTTAAAGCAATAATGCACTTCTGGAATACCAGCACTTCACAAAATTGTACTATACTTTTAGGGTACTCTTTGGAATGTTTTCACTGGGACTCATTTCCGAATTTGTAACATTACTCAAAGAAAAAAGCAAATATCTGGTTTAAACAATGAAGACTGCTAAAGAGTTAAAAATAATGGCTAAACAGCACTTGAAAATGCATGAAATAGCATTGAGCGTTCATCTTTCACTACGTTTTGCTTTCAACATATAAACTGAGGAAAGGCGATTAAAAAAAAATCTGTTTTATTTTGCTGTTACAAGAAAGGCTGAAGAAAAATTAATTCATTTTTCCCAATGTATATCCCTCAATCCATTACTGGAGATAATCTGTGAAGGTGACCAGATTTGTGATACAGGTTGGGCAAAAACGGCAGGCCCATACAAAAAGCTATTTCCATGATAAGGAACTAAAACTTTTTTCCCCCCTCCAAATCATAACCTAGATTTTGAAAGCATTTTCCCCTAAGTTCCCTCCACTAGAGGGTAAAATAGAACATCACGTACTGTGAATTGTTAACTGCATGTATTTTATCCCACGAAGCCACTGTGGATTACAGTAAGATTTAGAGAAACAAAAAACATGATGCACGGGGGTAAAGAAAAAAATGATTCTGAGAATTTGTCATCATCTACGCAACTACTTATGTGCTACATTCCTACACAGCACAGGGTATTGGCTAGTTCTTTAACCACGCTGAGTAGGATGAGAGCTAATAAATTAAAAATAAACCCAGAAAACCCAATATCACCAACTTTTGAAAACATTATCCACCAGTCTAAGATGGCTACCTCCATCTCAGCAAAAGTAAAGTTCCCAACCAGCCCAACAACCAACCCCAGTGGAGAAGCTCTCTCATCAGAGCCCAGAAGCAGCCAAATGAACTTTTCAAACCCAAGCTGGTGACAAGTGTCAACTCGCACGCAGCCAGGCAGGTGGGCTTTAGCATCCAAGGTTTCTCATGCGCTGGTCTCCACATACTGCAGGGTGAGCCATTCCCAGGCACGGAGCTGTTCCGTAGCAACTGGCAAAGGAGACACGCTGCGAGAAGCACTTGTCAAATAATGCTTGTTTACAAATAAATCTCCTCGCAGCAAAGGACAGCACTTATTGAATAAAGTTCAGGTCCACAGTCAGACCCCTCCTAGCAGCAGCCTTTTAGCTTTGCATTTACTGAAGAGATGGAAATTAGAGAGCAGCAGTCAGAAAAGTAGCAGCAGAGACACCGTGAAGCAAGCGCTCACACTGCTCATCATTGCTGTAATATTCCCCTGCAACCTCCCTGTAAAGATGCCACTAAACCTATTTGCTAGTCAGCTTCATTAATCCTTTCCAGTAGTTTCATATCGTGTAAAAGTCCTATTCTGCAGCTGCCTATTCATGCAGAGACACCTCTGTGCTCGGCAAATGGTCCCGTTGGCTCAGTCAGTAATATCCAGATCTTCCGAGAACTGGCAAGGATGACTGAGACGGGGCTCGGAGCATCTGTTGGTCTCCCAGCACGGCATCGTGGCGGACTGGCTCACACAGGACAGCACGCTTCCTAAAAGGAAGGCGAGTAACCAGGAAAGCCCTTCTAAATCAGCCACATCATCTCAACAGCATTGCTCCCATGGGTGAAATCATCTGAAATTGCATGGGGACAGAAGGATTGGGCCCACTGTTATCTAACCAAGGCAAAGCCAAACCATTTCAATCATCTCCCAAACCAATGCACTTCCTGAACATTTGATATCTTTGTACACAGAGGAACAGTATTTCCCCCTTCCTCTGCACTTTTTTTGTTTTTTTAAGAAAACTGAGATTCGTATTATTCTCGCTCTGGAAAATAAATTACAGCTAGCTGGTTACCTCAGGCCACATCTTTGAAATTCTGGTACGGTTTTCCTTTCCCAACCCCTGCATACCTCCTCCTCCTTCTAAAGGAGTTTCACAAATAATTACGGTGCATCACGACGCCAGCCAGCTTCGAACCGCTGGCATCCCCTGCAGATGCTGAACTTCTCCACCCATTGCTTTCACATTATAGCCTGCCCGCGGATCCAAAAATATTAGAAAGCCTCAAGCAGTGCCCACACCACGCATAGAGGAAAAAAAAACAGTCCAATTTCAAAGACTGGAAGCATCCTGCTAGACAAGAAGCCTAGACGCGTTTTTGGCCATCGGCCTCACAGAGATCAAAGGTATAAAAGAATCCGTCCCCAGCGGCCGCGCTCCGCTGCGGGTTAACACCGCCACCGCCGCGGCTTCCTCTCCTCTGTATACGTGTATTTTAAGCCGCGAAGTAAGCGCACTGCGGCCAGCGCTTGCAGGGCTCCCCACCGGGAGCCACCCCTGTCCCGCCGAGTCCCGGCCAGCCCCGCCAGACCCCCTGCCCCGTGCGAACTCCCCGTTCCAGCCCCGCAGCCCCTCCGCCAGTACACCTGTGCGACTCCCGGGGCACACGGCGAGCAGGCACCGCCGTGCACACCCACCCGCGCAAAGGCACCCACACCGCACACTCATCCATCCCCCCGCAAGAAGGGAACACCCGCTGCCAAGCCAAACGCGCCCGTGCCAAGGCATCTGTGCACACCCACCCGTGCCAGCCTGCCCGCGCGCCGTGCAGCGCTGCCGCCCGCGGCCACCGCCGCCTCCCTTCGCCGGGAGCCCCCTGCCCCATCGGCAGTGCCACCCGCATCCCCGGCGCGGCATCCGCCTTCCCGTCTCCACCTCCCCCAGAACGTCCCAAAATTGAATCAGCCGAGTCTGAAGTCCCGCACCGCCGGGCAGCCACCCTCCCGGGTGGGCGCTGCCCCGACGGCCCGGCCGCCCCGTCCCCGCTCACCCTCGCTGCCGGGGCTGGCCCGCAGGCTCCGGAGCGCGGCGCACAGCAGCAGCGGCAGGAGGCACGTCCGACCGGGAGCCGGCGCCCCGGCGCGGCCGGCCCAGCCGCCGGTGCCCCGCGGCCCCATCCCGCCGCCGCTCAGCGCATGAGGCGGCGGCTCCCCCCCAGCGCTGCCCGCTCGGGTTGGCTCAGGACGGGACGGGGCGGGCTGGCAGCGCGGAGGGACGCGGTCCGCTCCCGTCCAGCCGCCGCCGCGACTGGGGATGCAGGGGGCGGGGATGGGGAGGTGGCCCCGCGCCGCCGCGGAGACGCCCCCGATGGGGCGGACCCGCCGCTGTCGCCACCGTGTGCGGGGGACGGCGCCCTCCGCGCCTCCCGGAGCCCAGGGAGCAGCGGGCAGCGTACTTGAAGTGTCCGCCCTGAGGGAAACCCGTGGCAGCACCGCGATGCCCGTGGGAGGGAGGGGGCGGCAGCGCTGTCCCTGCGAGGCTCTCCTCGAGCCCGCTCAGAGGGGGACGGGGAGCACCAGATCTCCCTGCAGCAGCCACGGGTCGCCGTGCCAAAACCTACACACGCACACCCCAGCCCAGAGCCGGGGAAGCCGCGGTCTCACAAGGCGGGCAAGCCTGAGAGGAAGGCTCACCCCGGCCAGGTAAGCAAAAAGGCCACAAACTCCGTAATGGAGCCGATAGAAAGATGAGTTTCAGGTGTATTTTACCCCAAGCCACCACCAGAGCACAGCTTTGAATCCAGCACAGTAGTCTTATAAAATCACAGAATACACTGGATTGGAAGAGGCGTACAAGGATCATCAAGTCCAATTCCTGACCCTGCACAGGACCATCACCAAAAATCACACCATGTGCCTGAGAGCATTGTCCAAACACTTCTTCACTGAGGTGCTTTTACCTCTCAGAACCCTAGCTATCACCCAGGCCATCTCGCTAAAAAAAATAATCCCCAAAAGAAATTAATTCCTGGAGGTTTATTCACTCACATCGGTTCATTCCTTGAGGAAACTTCTTCCAGTAAGCCAATGAAGACAAAACCCAGCCTTGTAGGTGCATCGGCAGCAAGTCAAGGTTAACCAGAGCCCTGCTCACCTCGTGCTGCCTCTTCCATTTCACCCCTTGATTAATATTATCAAAAGTTTAACCAAAGGTTGAGCACCTGCAAAAGGCTCTCTCTCTCCCCAAGGTGCAACGTTCAGGACTAGGGTTCCAAGCAAGTTGCAATTAAAAATACACAATCCCCAAAGCCAGTCTGAAGAAGTCAAGTAATTTTCAACAGGGGAACTCCAGATGACATAGTTCCCTACGCTGCTATTGCTCATCTTTTATTCCTTATTAGCTGGACAGTGTGTTTCTCTGTGTCTTTGCACCATACAAAAACCCCTGCTATTTCCATAGACATTGTCCTAAGCTGTTCATGCATGTTATTCTCAAAAGAGTTTGCTCCTGTTACAAGAGGATTTTCTACCTCAAGCTATTCAACATTTTTACTGCCACCAGGAGGACAAGGCAAGGACTGTTACTTGTTACCGTAGAATTGCCAGCCAGATGTAAAGTGTGGCATACATCTCTTCACAGAACTGCCCCAGATCTTCACTATTTGAATACCTTCCTAGTCCGAAGTTCAAAAAGCACTGAGGTTGGCTATCACACCACTCCTCTAAAAAGGCACACGACTGGATCCTCAGCTGGAATAAATCACAGCTGAGAATGTCTGACCCCAGCCCTGCATCAGATTAAGGAGGGTAGTAGCACAATGTGGTACAATAATTTCTAGGGCATTGCCATCTGTAAAAGCAATGGTAAGTTTTGCCATCCAGAAATCCGGGCAATGCAGGGAAAATAATAATAATAAAAAAAGACATCAGAAATAGCGTCTTGCCAGCATAGTAAAAAGGATCAGATGGCAAAGAACAAGTAGAATCCCAAGCTGGATGGGCACCTCTGCTGGCCGAGGGGCAAGGCTGCTGTAGCAGCCTTAAGTCTCTTAACAGCATCTCATGTCAAATTGTTGTGTGCTCCCGATTTCCGATGCTGTATGAGAGTCACTAACTGCTGTTTGGACTGCCAGACTTATAATTTAGAGGCATTTCAGATGATATGTTAGTGACATCTTAATTTTCTAGGGAACACTGAGATGAGCTTCATATGATTCATAAGCTATTTAAGAATAGCCACCACGCTCTAGGTTTCATCCTAGCTGCCTCTTTTTTTCCTACAGGAAACAAGCTCCCGGTCCACGACATTTGTTTTGTTCCCCACCCTGGCTGTAGCACAGGAAGAGTATCCCACCTCATCTCACTGGACATCATTGAGTACTGATAAAAAAGTAAATACTGCCTTTTAAAGGGGCTATTGCCTTGTTCCCAAATGCAGGGTACTGCAATTTTATGCAGCTTCAGGTGAATCCTATCTGGTGGGGGCTCAGTCTTCTAAAACTCTCCTTCTGGTTTTGCCACCAATCTTATTAGCAATCTGCAGCAAGCAACTCCTCCCTGGCTTTTGCCTCATCAGTGCACCCAGCAGGCTCTTAAAGAGAGGATAGAAATTCTAGCAAAGTGCTGCAGCATCCCAGGTAGCCTTGATGGATAATCAGAGAGAAGCTGGACAATCTGATGGGATCCCTCCCTATCTCCCATCAAAGAGTATATCTTCTATTGCTTTGAGCAAATTCACTGTAGAAATCACAAGGGGTTGGTCACCTGGCAAACTATTCAGGAACCTAAACCACTGCAGAATCATGCCATTTCTCCCCATATCCAGCTTGTATTTTGTCTTAGTTTTATATTTTTCTTCCTGCATCTCATTAACTTTTTCCCACCCCTTACATTTGTGCTTTTTCACCTATGCAATGAGCATTTCCTCTTAATCATCACTCAGTTAGGATGTATATTTCATCCTTTATATCTTTTTCTCATGAGTCATTCCTATAGAGTGATAGTAATGCTGTTATACTACAAAGTCCCTCCAGTCTTCCCAACATCTCCATCGCAACATTTTGCTCAGAAATGTAATCATACTAGTGCCATAATAAACAACTGTCTCTAAAATGATTTTGAATATAGTGTCTGAAACTGAAATGACAGCTTTACCCTGTGTAGCTTGCCACTTCATATCTAATTTGCTGTCAGCTATTACACATATTTTAAACTATTTATTAAACCAGACATCTTTGGAGTTAGTGCATTTCAGATTATTTCACTTAGATATGCAAAAGCTCATTTTTCCAAGTTTAATTTCTCTCCTGTGTAGGTAGTTCCCTTCATATAATTTCTGTGTTCTGACTGGCTTCTAATTCTGCATTGCCAATTCATTTCATTAGTGTGCTGTTTATCCTATCATCAACAGGACACGCTTGAAAAAGAAATTAGTCTATCCTTCAGATTATTTCAGCAACCAAAAACTGCCAGCTGAATCTATTCCCTATATCATTATCCTTTACTGAAGTGTAAGGGCAAAATACTTATTGCATCTCCATATTCAACAGGACCTTCATCTGAGAAAAGATTCAATTTCATACTTTAAATTTAAGTGTAAACAGTCCCACTAAAGCCATGTCTTCATTGCAATAATGGAATAGAAGACCCACTGTAATGTGGCAAACTGTTTAATTAGTTAGGCGTATAAGCATTTCCATTTTCCTTTGAAAAGTCCTTTTCTTTCAAGAGTCAGAGAAGATGACACCTTTAAGGAATACCCTAATGAAATTTAGTAATTTGGTTTTTTGTTTTTCCCCACAAGCCCTTTGAAACAGAAGAATTACCTTCTGTTCAAAAACTAGATGCATATTAAAAGAAAAAGCAATCCAGGAGCAGCTAAGCAGCTTTGCATAGTAGATATATTTGGATTAGTACCACGACTGCAACTACAATTTGAACACAAAATGGCTGTTGTTCAACACACACCACAGCAGCCTGTGTCGGGCTGCAGAAAGCAATAGTCAGAGCCCCAGTGGACAACAGACAAATAGTGCCAGGGGCCGGCCGGGACAGGGATGTTGCGGAGCCAGTGCAGGTGGGCCACCGCTTGGCCAGAGGAGGTATGTCAGTGACTGTACCCCTCGGGCTGCTGAAATCTTCACACTGCACTGCGGAGAAAGATGTTCACCAACGAACTGGTAATTTGCATGAAGAAAAATGAGCAAGTGGTAAATAAAGCATTGCCCGTGCAAGTTCACAACCCAGTCATTTGTATGGTCTCTGCACCAATTTATCTTTTGCCACCCCCACAAGACACAGGAGCTGTTGGCAACTGTGCACTAAGGAAAATCTGCTCACTTCATTTACAGCCTGAAATTAGATCCAAACCCATGAAAATACATGGGAAAAACATGTGAATATTTGTTTCAGTCAGAAAAGGCTTGCAGAAAGCATGACATTTCAGCCTGGCATTTTCTTATGGAGTGCTTCATCACCAGCCCTCGGTCCTGATAAGAGTTCTTCCAAAAGCCTGTGACCGGGCAGCACACTCTCCCCTTTGCAAATGCTGTGTCACTGCTTCCCTCTCACTGCCTTACAGTGACCCCCATGGAGCCAGATCCCAGGTGTTAGCAAACCACTGCAGGCAGAGGAATGTTCTCTGTCCTGGAGGGGACAATGTATATATCACTTCACATGCCAATGTGGATTAGACTGATCAGCAAAATAATCCAGGTCAGATATGGAAGTACACACTTGTGAGCACCAAGAGGAGCAGACACAGCTGGCACTACTTGCAGCCCACTCGCTACTTAGCAAGTACTGAGGTGTTTCTTTGCATCACACCAGAGGAGAGCATTAAAGGGAACAAATGAAATGGCTTTGCAGAGATTTATGGAGATTTTCTAATGCAGAAAGTGGAGCACAGGAGAAAGTGCAAAGGCTAATTTGATTACACTGTTAGCCCTGTATAAATTTAATAATGGACTTGCTTCCACATTTCTCATCATAACCTATTTACATGCATCCACTAACTGCAGTAGCTCTGCACCTCACACTCTTGAGCCAGTCTTCTGTGAGGAAGAGGAGCATTACTATTCCCGCACCGATAGACAGAAACAAAGGAAATGTTAAAGATTCAGATAAACATTACTGAGTTGATTATGGCTTGTCTAGATCAGGAACAATGTTTTCTAAATTCTAATGAAATTATCTTATATCAGAATAAGAATTAGCAGATTTTAAAAGGAACACTGCACAAGCTTGTGCCAGTGACTTGGGTACATTTGCAAGTACCGAAGTGCTCTGTGAAAGTCTAGCCCTTGAGTAACTTGCTCAAGGTCACACAGAAGGTGTGTGGCAGACCTGAATCAAGTTGAAAAGCTATTAGAGCATCCATTTGCTTTTCATTCTCACTTTTCCTTTTCCAGCATGTCATTTTCGATCAGGATCTATGCTATCCAACGTAGACATTACTGTAGGGTTCACATTCAGCACTTCACTCATTAAATGCACATTCTTTCAAGGTACAAATACAATAATGGATATGATGATGAAAATCAGTATATCATTTAATAGTGAACTACATTAATCTCCTGCATACAGTACTGTCCAGAACTCAGTTCCTTTCTGAACTATGTTTCATAAGGTCAATAATGCCTTCTTTAATTTCTAAGAGCAGGCTGGACGGCTACCCTGAATTCCTTTGATTATAGACAGACTAGTTTAGTTAGCTTGAGCTACTGCCATGCGTTCCACATTGAGGCCAACTGTGTCTATTTTCCTCTTTTTTAAGGAAAGCAAATCCTTTTCATCTCACCCCGCTCCTCCAAGCGGAGCTGCTTGATACTGACTTCTCTATTTCAATCTAACCCTAATGATTTCCTGAATAAATCACATCATTGTCAATCACATCATAGCTCAAATACTTGCAAATGCTTAGCAATTTCAGCTGCCAACACACTCATTTATGTTCTTCGGAGATGCCATCTGAATCACAGCTATAGTCTTTGAGTCCTTTCCATCAGTTAATTGCAACTGTTTTTGAAATGCAGGAGCATATTTATTTCTCTCCTTCCTTTGCAGTGTTCAAGTTGTGCCTTTAGGTAAGTCTTCCATTCCAAACTCAGAAATACTTACAAAACTCCAGTGTCTACTCAGAGAAGTACTTCAGTAAGTATAAATAATTTTCTGGCATGTGCTTTGTTGAGTGATTTTTAAACAACAGAATGATAAAGTAGGATCAATGGCACCTTTCTGGGACAGACTCCTTCATGTGACAAATTCTGACACAGATATTGCACAGTGACATACCATGTGTTTCGTCCTGTCACTCTTAGCTTTCAGTGTTTCTTTCCTTATCCCGTCCAAGAATTACAAACAAAATACTACTCAAAAGTGCTTACCTGTGCTAGATTTTTAAAAATGGAAAGAAAAGGAAGTCAACTTTAATACATGAACTTCCCGAATTGAGCGTTTACCTACCATAAAGGACCAAGTCTTCCAGACAGACAGCTCATTACAAGATGAAGTGTCCACACCAGAAGAGGTGGAGCAATTAGGTAGTATTGCAATCAAGCTATAAGACTCAGGTGCGCTGATATAAGCTTTGCTTCCAACACAGACACCCTGGGTGATCCCAGGGAAGCTATTTCTCAGCTGACAATAACCCTTTTCTCAACACTCAATGACAGGGTCTCAAGATGAGATGCAAATAATATCCTGTTAAAAGACATGTGCTGTAAAGGGTCAGCATTAGACCCGAGGTGAGGCTGAAAGAGATCATCAGGCAGCCTGGATCTTGTGCCATGACTATTCCAGTAGCATTTTTTCGTTAATGTTTGTTGTCAATGTAGTTTAACAAGCCAGGCACTGAACTTTTCTCTCTGGTGACCAGTGACAGGACACGAGGGAAGGCGTGAAGTTGTCAGGGGAGGCTTAGGTTAGATGTTAGGCAAAGGTTCTTCACCCAGAGGGTGGTTGGGCACTGGAACATCTCCCCAGAAACGTGGTCACAGCACCAAGTGTAGACAACTCTGTCAGGCACGTGGTGTGATTCTTGGGATTGCCCTGTGCAGGGAGTTAAGGAAATTTTCCTGTCTGACTATTCATGGGACTCTGGCAGTCACACTCCCACTACCAGAGATTTTAAGTACTGGAACTGAACCCCCTTCACAGTGTGTGACTCCAGTGACCCAACACGTGCCCCACTTGACTCCCTGCACACCCCACTCACACAGTGTCAGACCAGGTTTCCTCACTAGTTTGACCCCAGGTTTCCCAGAGCAGAGTCTCAGATGTCTCGTTCCATAAAGCCACTTACTCATGGCACAGTAACACAGAAACACCCGGAGCTGGTGCCTCCAAAGAGGAGGAACAATGGAACCCCTGGGCTTTTATACCCTTACAGTCTCTTCCTCCTTGGACACCGGCTCCTGCTGTGTCTCTTAGTGTCTGGTCACCTGGCTGAGCCACAGGTCCCTGTGCTCTTTGTTATGCAAAGGGTCAGCACCAGCTCAGAACCTCTTGCCTGGGGCTCCTGCCACCCTGAGCTTAACCTGTAGCTGGCACTGCAGCTTGCAAACCAACCTTCCTGCTCCCAAAGTATTCTTCAATAAGGGCCAGGGGTTGGACTTGAATGATCCTTGTGGGTCCCTTCCAGCTCAGGATATTCTGTGATTCTAGGCAGTGTCCTGGAGACCAGACAAGCCAAATACAATGCTTGCCATCACTGGTGTGCCTCAATTCACCTCCATATTCTTGTGAGTCCACACTTCCCTTGCCACACACCCTTTGCTTCCTCTTTCAAGCATGACTACCTTTCAAGATAACCATCCCTACTTGTCACCCAGCTCCTTCTCATTACTTCTGATATCCCTTGCTAGGTCAAATTTCAGTAGGACATTGGCTTTTCTCACATCATCTCTGCATGCTCAGACAATGTTTGTATTCCTCACAGATTTCACTGAGGTATTACCAGTGTACTGGACAGTAATGAGGTGTAAATACACCATGCATAATGACATACCTATAAATGAGAACTGGCAGCTTATTTCCTGTTATTTCTCTTTTCTAGCTGCTTCTTCTCCTTACTCTCTAAACATTACTCCCCTTTCTGTCTCTTGTGAGATCTGGGCTGTGGCACCTTTGCTCAATCTCCACTCAGTTCACCCTATATGTGCTGTCCCAGACACTCCTGGCTGCCTCCCATTCTGCCCCCAGCTAAACAGAAGAGTAGGTGATTACAATTTCATTCAATCAGGAGGTGAAGGAGATGGGACACATGCACAGCAAGCTGAGAAAGGAGTGGCAATCAGATTACAGCTATAGCCTAGAGCACAATACTTTGTAATGTGAATTTATAATACGTCTCTGGTCTAGGGCACATAATAGACATTTTACCCAGAGTGCCGTAGTCACCAAAAGATATTTACTTCAGGAAATACTGGGCCTGGTATAAATATTTAAACTTTAATAAAACAATTACAGATGCACTGATTGCATAGCTCACTTAGACAGTCAAGTCTTTAGACATAGGGAAGTGAGCAGAAGTCAGTATCAGGCCATTTACATAAAGATTTACTGAGAACTCACCCTTAGTGAGGTCAATGCCTTATCCATATCCAAGAATTACTCACTGAACAAAAGCCATCTCAAAACATATCCCATCTCAGACACACATTGTCCTTTGCAGGACCAGTGTATTTAAAGAAGTTGAATCGAGAGCCAGTATATTCACTTCCATTTTGTATTCACAATATCCAGACCCCTTACACATCTCAATATAACATTAAATTTAAAAATAATATAATATCTTTGAGGGCTTCTTGCTGTTTCTGCACATGCTCAGAAACACTTTGACACCAACAAGCAAGTTGTGTTTAAGTATGACAAGTTAGCTTGTCTTATTTTAAGTGACAAATGTGACTCTGTCCACAGAATAGAAAGATAAATAAGCATTTACAGGAAATGAAGGAGTCCAGTCAGGAGGATATGCAAATCTACCTCTCTGTCTTGCTAACCTAACTAGTTGACCATTTACATTTCATATTTCCGAACCAATTCAAATACAATTATTCCAAACAAACATTTCAACACTAGATAAGCTTTTTTCTGTGTTTTGAGGGAAGCATCAAATCCACAGCCCCTCCTTTCTGGTCAAGTCCCCAAACCAAATGACAATTATATAGAAAATATAAGCATCTCAGAGCTAGAGGGATTTGCACCAGTCATTATCCCAGCATTATTGGCCAGCACAAGCATCTGTACAAAGGATGACTATATACTAAAATTCTGTGCACAGTGTAGCAGCTAAATCTCTGTTCTCTGCTGCTTTGTTGCTGGTGGGTGTTGCATTTTGATTTCTTCCATACCAAGCTCTCCCCATTTTGTTTACAGCAAACTCCATCCCATTAACTCTTTTCACAACCATCACCCCAGGAGCTGGGCACCTCTACGTTAGATACCTGCTCTGGGTCTGAGCTAGCCCCAAATCCAGAAGCACACTCACATTGTGTCACATATATAGAGAAGAGGCTGCTGCAGGTATGCCCACACCTCCAGGAGAATGGAACAGGTGTCATTTATTTTTAGAAAAGTAGCTACTTTTTCAGTATTTGGGTTTTACCATTTCACAAACCCTGGAGGCAGAAAAACACACTGAGTGTAAAAAAATGACAAGAGAGTTATACCAGCCATAGGATCTCACTTGGGCACTGTTGAACATGGGAGAAAAGACTCCTACTTCCTAGGCCACGTTCATACATCAATACAGCTGCAACCAATCTGCAACTGACCTTTTTCCTAGGACTGATTCGACACCTTACATAAACTTCTAAACCCAAAACCCCTCAACACCTCCAAATAAAAATACAATGCTGACTTTCTTAATTTCTTTCTTTCTCTACGACCTCTATCTGAACCAGCCCTTAGTGCTCTGCTGGAAAAAAAGCTAATGGTGGCAAGCACAGAAAATTTCAAGACACTCAAAGGAGCTGTGTTTACACTAGAAAAACAGTAAAAGATGCATGAGGTCACTTAACATGGTACTATATCATAACATACTGTATTGCATACAACTATTCAGCTTTTACCTAGGTCTGTTCTTTGTCCTGAGACCAAAGCAAGCTGGACTTTCTGTGGCATTGCTACTGATTTGTTTTGGTCTTCTAATATATATTGCTAGAAGTAGATAGCTTGAGAATCTACTGGCAAGCTGCAAGTCATAGTTACCTTTTATTGTCTCCATTGAGAACAAAGGTTTGTCTCTGTGCAGATATCCAGCTCCTTGAACAACAATGCTGCTTTCACTGGGATCTGTTCTCTCCTGATACTCATACCCAACTAGGTTATAGCTGGGTTCCACAAGATCAATCTTAGTTTAATTGCATTCAGCTACCAATTCAGTCATATCATCTCAGTCAAGTTTCATTCACAAAAAACTTCATCTTTCATTCGGTAGAGAAGTCCACTCTTTGATAACTGTCATATTTCCTGGCCTCACATTAGGAAAGTGTGTGCTTGCTCACATGCTGAGCAGGGCTGGACTCTAAGCAGAGGTTTCAAAGCCATTTAGAATTGACTTTGAATTGACTCAAGTAGTCTGTTTCTAGAAACTCTGTCCCAGGAGAAAGTCTTATTCAGCTCCTGTTTCTCAACACAGACGAGAGCTTTATCATTCCCTCCCCAGCTCCATGCAAGTGCTAAGGTAAGGGCAATATGCAGCAGAACAGATGCTGTGGCAGGACCGTGTTTACATGAAGCTGCTGACAGCAGATGCCAGCTTGTAAAATTAGCCAATAAAAATACCAGCATCACTGTTTACAACTACTCTGAGCAAGACAGGCTGCCAGCAAACTGGAAAGCACATTGAACCAGCATACCAGGTTAAAGTTACAGAATTTGGAAAAGCATTATCATTTTTAGGCTATCAGAAGTGTGATTCTCGTTCAAGTACAAGGGAGTCAACCAACAGCTGCTGAACAGATTCAGTCCTTCTCCCTTTTGCATTCCAAAAAAGTCCTATTTAATGTTAAAGTGTCAAAGCACCAGAAATACTGTAAATAAAAAAACCATATGTATCACTAGCTATTGAAAGCTTTTTATGTTCTATTACTCTGGTCAAACTAGAAATTGAGTAGCACTGCACTGCAAATATGTTCTAGACCAGGAAGCTGTTACTTGAACTTAAACCTCCTCTAGCACTCTTTGCAATCACAAATGTAATAAAAAAAGTCCTGATTTTTGTACAAAATTGTTGTCTGCATCTTACCTATGAAGATCTGGAGATACTCAGACTGATCCTTTCAGAATATTAAAATAGTACAAACATTTTTCACCAGTTACTTATCATTAATTCATCTGAGTAATTTAAAATACTAATAAGACTAAAACCTAGACTAAAACAAAATTAAGAGACCCTCAAGAAAATTATTAAAATTATGTTTTTAAAAACAACAGTCTGCCAGATAAAGCCAGGTTTTAGACTTTTTCTTTCCGGTCCATTGATTTCCCTACATTGGAAAATACCAGTAACACCAGTAATACTCTTAATTAGAAAACTAGAATTATAAAAGGAAACGTTAAAGTAACTGAGATATTTCAGAGATTAAGTTTGAAAATAAGTTTTGTGAGCTTTTACTTTTGTTTTAGCCAAACAGTCCTCTGAAAAAAAATTTCACTTTATGAATATTTAATAAGCTACTAATGATTTCTGTAAGCCTGTTGGAGGTATAAGCAAGAAGGGAAAAAAAAGGTAAGTAAAACAGCTGTAAAAATTAAACATATTATATATAACCCATAATTAAAAGTAGTTTCTTTTCCTCTATAATCAAAAGCTGATATCAGTTAATAACATAACATAACATACCTTTGGGATGCATCCATGAAACTACAGTACTAGTTGAACCACATGCCTGCAATGCCTTTACCACAAGAAAGAGTGAACAACTTCAGTCTTTTGCTTTATGGACTAATCCAAGATGAATGAAACAAAAGGAGTAAAACTGAAGTGCTGAAATCCTGTTGTCAACAAAATTCAAAGACTTGCAAAACCAGCACTTCCCCTTAATACACTAAAAAATCTAACAAATGCAACCTACCCCAACATTAAATAAAAAAATAGCAACAAATCACCTTCTACTCTACTACTCTCTTGCAAGGAATAAGCAAGAGCCTCCTTCATGCACCCAAGAAATAAATAGTAGATAGTATCTTATTTATTTTATGGTTTTAGGCAGTAGGGAGACCTTTACAAGAGGTCGATGGTTGGTGGCAATGGTGTTAATAAGCCCTTTGGTTTCTTTTTTGTCAACAAAACAATTGGGTGCTTTCCATAAACAGCTGTTGTTCATGAGTAGCTTGGGGCTTCTCATCTGTGTAGGTGAGCTCTGATACTAGAAGATGTTTAAAACATAAAGTGGAGAATAAGGATTCTCAGTTTGGGGAGCTGAAGAAGCCTTTTTTTCATATTCTAGTAAGTAGAGGTGTTTTTTCTCTATTCAGTTTATTCCCAAGAAGTAGCGCTGCAGTTTTTTTTTTCTCAAGCCCCTCTGAATTCTATATACATACTTTTCTAATAAGTAACAGGTTGTTTTGTTTTTTTTTCCTCTGGGAACCTAGAGGGGGAGAGGGTGGCTTCTGGGACTCCCTGTAAAAATTGCTGTTTCAGAAAAATACTTAAAATTAGTTAAAACTTTGTGTCTTCCTTGGGCAGTCTGATTGTTACCCTAATTGTTAGTTAAGCTTTGCCTGCTAGATACAGGTGAAAGCTATATGCCTGCTCAGTGCAGGGAGCTTCTATCTACAGCTGCTAATATATTGATCAAGGTTTGTTTCTCTGCTTAAGTTTATGCAGAACTTCACGCTGGGGAGAATGTTGTAGATGTTTGGTGCTGTTTCAGGTGCATAAAACTAAGCATGTGCAAGACACCACAGGAAAGACACTTGGTTCTTGGTGGGTACAGAAGAAATGGGGTCTGTTGATAATGCTTGATGTGATTAACTTAATTGGTGTATGTTTTTGCTCCTGTAAAGTTCCAGAGATGTGATTCAGATTTCAGATGTTTATCATGTTATGATATGACCCAGGGCCTTCATTCATGTTCTTTTTGTGAGCTGGTGTTTTATGGCAGAACTAAGGAGTCTTAAGATGCATGTGGTCATCCTTATGAGCCTGAAAGGACTGTTTAAATCTTTGATGGTCCGTATATCAACTTTAGCTTTCCTGGTGTAAAGCAGAGGCTGCCACCAAGACTTCATATATGCTCTTTCCTAAAAAAATCGTGGAAATGATTTCTCAGAGATACATTTGCATGGAACTGAATGGCTTTCTTTTGGTACTAGTATGCTATTTTTGTGAGGCTGTTCAATAACACTTAACCCTTTCACTTAATTTTATTCTGTTTTTGATCTGTTTATATCAAGTTCTCCATCTAGATATGTATAGAGGCATGTGAGGATGTCTCTAGTGATTGATTCCTTGCTCCCTTTGTGTGGTGCGTGTGATAAGGTACTTTCTTGCCAGAATCCCTAAAGACTTGTGCCGTGCTAACAATAGCTGGTAAGTGCTTTAAACTGCTCCGTGAGTTATATGCTCCTGGATGAGGAAGATGAGTGGTATGTATGTGGGAAGGATGGGGCTCATAATTCCCCAACAGGGAAAATCTTTTGTTAACCAAATGCAGGGTTTATGAATCTATTTGTCTCACCTATGGTAAATAGGAGATATGTGGGTTGCAGGACAGCAAGTTCTGCTTAACTATACATATTCACGTTAAATGAGACTGAAGGGCACAGAAAGAAACTGCCATGCACTTCTGAAGGGTTATTGTCACTTTAGCTGTTGAGTCTAGGATTGAAATTAGGGCCTCCCTAATGGGAAACTTCTCTGAAGCTTGCAAAAGACGAACATGGATCTACCTGAAGCATTTAAAAAGGTAACATATAGAAGCTACATTGGACATCTCAAAAATGATTTTTAGTGCCTTTACCTGTGTAATGTGCAGCATCTGAGGAAAGTTTCACTTCACTAGAAGCGCTTGTTCATGCTGGAAAACTCAACCTCTTCACAGGTTTAACTTCAAGAAACTGTACTTGTGGCTGGGTTTTCCTTTGGCAATTTTACTTTCCTTTTGTTAATGTTTCTGTAGTATTTCTTAAATTAGTAATTAGTATCTGAAACAATTCTCTTTTATAAAAGCTGCTCTAATGAAAAAAATAATTGACTGATTAATGTTCTTTTAGCATATAGCTGTAGTGGCCAGTTGATTTTTACAGTCTCACCATTTTGTACTGGTCCTAGGGATTCAAGTTTTTTTTCTTCCTCATACTAATGCTGTATCTTCTAGTATAAATGTGGTCTGTCAACAGGCAAATAATTAAAAAATAAGCATTTAATCCCTGTAGTATGCTGTTAAAATCTACCTCGTATCTTATTAATCAAAGTAAGAAATACTGATTTGGGAGCTAGCTCATCACATCAGGCATGGCACAGACCATGGAAATGCCTCATAGCCTACGAATGTGAAGTCTGAGTCCTGCTGTAAATGACCACCTAAGTCAATATCTTCTATTTAGACTTGAGCATACAAAAGGGCAAAGGAGTAGGATTTCCATCTCATATGTCTAGTAAATAAAAAAATTCATCAGGTGATATTTGTCATGCAAACTCGGTGCATCCACTTGGCATATGTGGGTAGGAAATTGCATCCTCCAACTGCAGTCCTGCTTTTCAGTTTAATATGACTGTTTGGCTCTACGTCATCTGCTTTTATATTACATTAACTGTCCTTCAAGGGACCAAAGTGGTGTGACTGCAACTAGGGAGGAGCAGGTAGTTAAGCAGTAGTATGTTTGAGGTTGGTGTGTGTGTCTAGGTATGGTAGATGTTTTCAACTGCTTTGTGGAAGTGGGACGAGTGTTTAGGTAGTATTGGCTTACCTGTTGTATGACTAAGAAGAACAGAAGTTGCTATTATGGTGTCTGTGATGTAGAGGGTTCTTTTTAAAAGAACTAGCTGCAAGTATTTTCTCCTGTCAAGTTTCTGATTTTTCACTTGCTTCTATAGCACTTTGCAGTCTGACTTCAGGGCAAAATATTCAACAACTTTCATCTCAGATGGTGAGAATGCTCATGGGTTTTCCCCAAACTATATACTCCAACTTGAGGGAAATTGCAGTGCTTGTGGTTAACTGTACAATATACTTCTCAGTGAAGTGGAGAGGTTGGCCTCGGCTTAGGATGTTTGCCTGAGGTAATCATTAGTTCGGCAAGTCATTGGACTGACACTCTTACTCTAATTGGTCAGTGGTTGACCCAAACACCCACGGGGTTTTCCAACATGGAGACTGACTGAAACTGCTTGTAGTGAAATATGGGACTTCATCAGCAAAAGACAGAATACCTTCTTCCTGGTATAACTAAATGGACTTCTTTTTTGTCTATTTGGAATTCTAGATATGGTGAACTAAAACTTATTTTGAGCTTTACTTACAGCAGGAGGCCTGGATCATGTGTGCTGTGGTAGGCAGTTCAGGGACATCTAGAGTGTAGGCTTATAATTAGAGCAAGTGACTGGCCTTTGGTTTAGCCAGCAGGCTGTTTCAGGGGTGGGAGGTGTCTTCGGTTGTGTGGTAGAGGGGGCTATAGGTGTGGCTCCTGTGATAAGGGGGTATCAGCTTCCCCCATGTTTGATAGAGCCAATGCCAGCTGGCTCCAAGATGGGCCCACTGCTGGCCAAGGCTGAGCCCATCAGTGCCAGTGATAGAACCTCTGGAATAACAGAGTTAAGAATGGGGGGAAATACCTGTGCAACAGCAAATGCAGCCAGAGAGAGCACTGAGAACACACGAGAGGAACAGCCCTGTAGACACACAGGTCAATGAAGAAGGAGGAGCAGGAGGTGCTCCAGGTACTGGATCGGAAATTCCGCTGCAGCCCATGGGGAAGACTGTGGTGAGGCAGCAGTGTCCCTGGAGGTCCACAGTGGAGCAGGTGGATGCCCAAAGGAGATTGTTACCCCATGGGAAGCCCATGCTGGAGCAGGCTCCTGGCAGGACCTGTGGCCCCATGGAGGGAGGGCCCCATGGAGGGAGGGCCCCAAGCTAGAGCAGGTTTGGTGTCAGGACTGGTGACCCTGCAGAGGAGTCATGCCAGAGCAGCCTGTTCTTGAAGAATTGCATCCCATGGAAGGGACCCATGCTGGAGTAATGGCCTTCTGTTGGGGCCCTCCCCCTGCCTTGTGGTCCCGGGAGATGGGCCCTGAGGGGAGGCACGGGGTTTCCCTGCCCCTGGTCAGCCTCGTTCCCCATTGGTTGTTTTGTGTTCCCTGCGCGGGCAAGGACCCTGGGGTCCCGTGACTGTAACAGTTCCTCAGCAGAGCCCCGGCCATGCGGCTGGAGAAATAAACATCTCTGAAACATCTGTCAAGAATCTGTCCATAGATATTCTTTTCCACGGGCCTCGTTGATTGATACGCGTGCTGCAGTATCTGCACTGTAACAGCCTTCTTTGAATGTCGTTGTATGAACGAAGGGCCAGGGTTGGAGCGCTCTTCTACAGTAGCTTCCCTGGTAGTTTGCAAGCAGGTATTCTATGAAAGGAGGAGTACCCATAAACTTCAAATTAAAACTTCTTAAGTGTAATTCTGGCTTGCCATGCAGTTCGTTCAGATGTTGGTCATAGCAGGTGAGTTAAGCTGCAAGGATCTAGCACTTAGTTGGGAGCTCCAGAAGGCATTAAAATCTTGTATGCAAAAAACTACTTTGCAGGAGTAAAAGATAAATGTGGTTAGAGTACAGACAAGCTGCCAGCAGCCTGCCACAGACTGGTGTGTAACTGCAGGATAGTTATAAATAAAATAAAATCCTTTGTATGCTTTTTCTCATTCAAGGTAGATGTTAATCCCTTAATACCTTAGGGCAATGACTCATCAGGTGTTAGGTGCTGTATGTGGGTTAACAAAAAGCATCTTAAACAACTCTGTTGTTAACTATTCTCACCAAACCACCAATGTTGCTAGACTTTGATTTTACTCCAAGATAGCCAGCTTCTGAAGCTCATGAAAAACCTTGTGTTGCATTAGTAGCGATCCTGTTCCTCAGCTTAAACATATTGGAAGCATCTATAACATATGATATAATCAGAACAGATTGTGACCCTCATACCCCCTGATTTGAAATGGATTCTTGCGAAGTCCAGTCCTATGCAGGGACTTATAATTGTGTTTTTAGCAATCATGTGTGCCAATTATCTATAATCATGCTGTGTAGAAAAAAATTGTGTGCAATATGTAACTTCCCTCAAATGTATGGCTCTCCTAGCCACTTAGTAATGTTTCTTTTTGATGGTGGGTGGAGAGAAATCTTGCTGACTTTTCTCCTACTAGTTTATTTCCCTTCTGAAAAGGAATTGTAAGATATCTGTGTTTCATTGGAAAGCTACTGAGATGACAGCTGAAGAAACACAGGAGGATGATGAGAAATGCCTTGGGCATTTGATAGCTTAACCTGTTTGTCCATGGGTGAATAGGTCTGTCTTGCAGAAATTTATCTGTGGAGGCCTGTGTCTTTGGTAGTATATGGAGGTAGGATAATTCACCTTTGTTCATTAAATCAGTGTGAGAATGTATTCAAAATAGGTTGGCATGGCATATACTGTGATCTGGGTAGTTTGATTCAGTAGAGTAATCATAGAATTGTTAAGGTTGGAAAAGACCTCTAAGATAGAGTCCAATCACTAACAGCACTGCTGAGTCCACCATTAAGACTTGTCCCTGAGTGCCACATCCACACTTTCCTGACTACCTCTAGAGACTGCGATTTCACTGCTGCCCGTGGCAGCCTGATTCCAATGCCTGACCACCGTTTCCTTGAAGAAGTTTTCCCTAACAGCCAATCAAAACCTTCACTGGTGCAACTTGAGGCCATTTTCCCTTGTCCTGCCATTTCTTACCTGGGAGAAGAGGCTGACCATGCCTTGCTACAAGATGCTTTCAGATAGTTGTAGAGAGTGAGAAAGTGCCCCCTGAGCTTTCTTTTCTCCGGGCTAAACAACCCCAGGTCTCTCAGCTGCTCATCAGACTTGTGATCCAGACCCTTCACCAGCTCCATTGCCCTTCTCTGGGTAAGCTCTAGCACGTCAATGTTCTCCTTGTTGTCAGAGGCCCACAACTGAACACAGGATTTGAGGTGTGGCCTCACCAGTGACGAGTACAGAGGGACAATCACTGCTTTGGTCCTGCTGGCCACTGTAGGGCTGATCCAAGCCAGGATGCCATTGGCCTTCTTGGCCACCTGGGCACATGCTGGCTCATGTTCCTGTTCAGCTGCTGTAGACCAGCACACCCAGGTCCTTTTGTGCTGGGCAGCTTTCCAGCCACTCTGCTTAAGGCTGCAGCAATGCTTGGGATAGTTGAGGCCAAAGGGCAGGACCTGGCACTTGGCCTTGTTGAAACTACCTGCAATTGCAGGACCAAGTTCAAATGTTGTATCTGATCTTGTGTTTTGCTGGAAATGGTATGTGAGCTTATTGGCATTTAAAAAATCACATGGAAGTCATTGTGGGACAGTTGGAGATTGATCATGGCTTGATGTTTTTTCTACAGAATATTTGGGAACTACCACAATTCCTTCTCTGACAACGTAACTTTTATTTTAGATCTTTGTCCCCATGAATAAATGTAACTTACCAGTCTCTCGTGATGACTTATTCTGTATTTCATCTGGTTGGCTGAAAGTAAACTGTGATAGCTTTTCTTGCTCGTGCTTTTCAGCTATTCAAGAAAACATAAATGATTCAACAAAACTCTGAAAAAACCCCTTTTTAATTAAAAATTTGAGACTTGAAGAAAGAAACAAGCCAAATAACTGGAAAGGTGTGCTCTGCTTTTTCAAGAAGATAGTAGTTAAGGTTGCCCAGCCACTTTCCTTGGGCTAATTTTTGCAAATTGAGTTTGACCAATTATCTAAATACAGGCTGGTTTTTGCCGTGAGGTCTGAAGTGTACCAAGATACTCTGGGGCTTGATCAAGAGAAGGCAGCTGGGAGTACTTTTACTTTACTGGCATGGGTACAGGTTCCTCATTTTCTGTATTCCTACTGGAGATCTGTGTGTCTGATTCTTGTAAGTGCTGAGGTTGAAGTCAATGGGAGTTATCTGAATTAGACTGTATCATAATATATGCACAGACAAAGTGCTCACTTTTGTGACTTTAGTCAATCTAGTCTTTTGAAAGCAAACCAGATTGAGTCAATCTGGATGCGTGGCTTTTGGTCAGTCTGGAATTTGACTGTACCAGTTCATCATCCACTTCATGGCAGTAGTGTTACTGCCTGTGGTATATCTTGGCCCTGAAGAGGGGATGGGCCTTTGGCATGGCTGAAGGTTTCACAGAAGCTTACTGAGAGCAGGGGAAGGGTGACCTGATCTTTTCTTTCCATTCCAGGCCCAGAAACAAAATTTTTTTCCCATGGTCAGCCATTTGACTGTAAACTTGGCCACACTAGTTTGCGTGGTCAAGCTCTGCTATGTCCTGGCCAGCCCCTTTTCAGGATGATCAGTTCTGTTCTTGCTGGCAGGCAACTATTTTAGCATCACTTGCTTCTACAGAGAGACTTCTTATGTCAGGTCAGCCTATTTCACAATTTTGAACTAATGTCTGATTTAAAACTATTTTCAGCCTGTAATTACTACAATGAAAATACCAAAGAAATTGATTTCTTATATTCCTCACATTATATTACTCTGGATTCCTGTGTAAGTGCCGAGGGGTTAAATATGATTCATGTAATCTACTTTCCCACTAATCATTTATTCAATTACCTATTAGAACTCAGGCAAGAAAGACCAAAAAAGGAAAGGGGAGAGACCAGCCTGGAGTATACATTCAATAAAATACTACAAAAAACAACCAATCATTAATTATCTAATCAACATTCTGTGAGTCTTTTAGCTATGATCTCATTACTGTAATTAATTGCAAGAATCATTTTGTAAACAGAGCACAATAAAAGTATGTGCAACACAACAGCATCCAAATTAAATCTAAATCCCAGAATGAATAACAGAGAAAGCTGGAAGATATTACCAAGAGAGGGCGTCATTAAAGGAGATCATATTTCAATGTCAAAATCTGGTGGGCTACTCGTGCTGCAGGAGTAAATCAATAGTGTTGCATTGAAAGGACTGGGCCATATCCACTTTGGTGCAATTAATGACTACTCCATTAAATCTTGGAGAAGTAGGGGTGGCTTCTTAGACAGTAAAATTGGACTTTCTTTTTGTGGCTACTGGGACTGGCATGTTGTCAAGGCTTCTGTGCTCTGCTAGTTTTTTTTTTGCATCTAATAGGTAAGATTGTTCATGTACTTGAAGGACTTAGGAAATCTAGTCCCTTTCCTTTTAGTAGTGGAGAGGTTCTTGAAGGATTTCACATGCTGAATGTCTTCCCTTTGGCCAGCTTTCCACAGTCCTTCACTTCTGATAGTGGTAGCCCTGCTCTACTTTTTAAGACTTTTCCTACAATAAATAATTAAATTATGCAGACAGATCCCACAAACACCTGCGGGGCTTACAGCAAAGTTATTTTATGACACTTTCAGGATTCTACATTTAATATTCCAGCAGCACAATATGTTACTGTCTTTGGCCTTACTAGTCTTTTAACTGCAGTGTTTTGTCATCTTTTTCTCCTTTTCATTTAATTTTTCATTATTTTTTCTGAGGATCAATGTCAGGATTCATTTAAAAGCTATAAAGCAATATATAAAACAGTTCCAACAACCATAGGCTTCGTTATGCCATTGATTTCTTTTCTGAGCAGAATTCCCTACTGTCTGCATTGGGGAGTTGCTCAAAGATACTGATAGTGTGTATCCCTCTACAGGGGATTTAGATTTAAAACACGATACCTTCTAGTCAAAAAGGTCTGTGTGAATTAACTTTGGGGGAAAAGCTGTACTGTACAAAACCCCCCTAGCCTCCCTCCCCCAACCCCAGCAGACTCTGAACTTTCCCTGATAGTAGAAATGAGTGTTCAGATGAAGGCTGCAATGTCAAGGAAACTCCTCATTAATGCTTCCACCTTTCCCTGCTGAGGCCTGACAAAGTACTGGGCTGTGGTCCAAACTGAACTTCTTGGGACAGGGTAGGAGGCAAGCATGCCTGATGGTTTTCTGTGGGGGGGATCCCCCTTGTCTGTTGCTCAAAGCAGCATTTATTTTATCTGGACAGATTGGCCAAGATCCAGATTTTGGGTACCTGTAGGTACTTGTCTTGCGTTGTACCGTTCCTTGGCGAGCAAGTGCTACATGCCTGCCTTGGTGTGGTACCACGCCAATGTGTGGGTCAGGATGTGCTTTAGAAGGTTTGCCGTGACACTGCAGTGTATTTATTGAGCTACTGAGTTCAGAGCATCCCTTAAATCCTCCCTCAAAGAAAATATACTACAGAGGAAATGCAGAATGCCTTGTTAATTCAGTTTTTAATGGTGAATGCCCCATGGATTTCCCTTTGATAATCACAGTTTGCTTCCATGAGCAGGTGAGCAGGTCATACCTTCTTAAGTCTGCACATTTCTTCAGGTAAATCTGAGTGTTAGCCAGTTCTGTAGATGAGGGGAATACCAAAAAGTGGAACTTTGGCCTCTGCCTGTTTTGCAGGTATATAAATAGTGGAAATACAGCTGAGCCAGAGAACTGCATTTTATTGTGATGAAGAGAAGATGTTTCAAGTCACTGACTAATTTTGTTTTTAAAGACTTAAATATCCTTAAAGCATTTTTTGCTTTGGAAGGGTGATTCTGATGTTTTATAGAGTTAGCCTCATGTTTAAATTCATTTGTCCTCAACAATGCACTATTGCTGCATTTAACAAGTGTATTTTAATGGTAGGGTTAAAATAAATGCCTTTTTTCACCAGTAAAAATAGAAGTGCACCATCTATATGAATTAATAATTTCCAAAGTAATAAATATTATGAACTTATTCAAAGACACACTGGGATAATATTTTTCTGGTTTTAGACTATTAGCCAATTTTTGCATATGCTCTGTTTGGCATGCTGGAGAGATGCCATAGAAGGGTCTGCATTTTTTTTCTAGTGCAGCTGTTAGATCAGTTGCATTGCTTGATTGATGGATCATGTCAGCAAACCCTGGGGATTATGTCCACTTCTCTGGCTGGAGTAAGGATGCCAGGGCCTTTCACAGGCTATAGGCATGACTCCACCTGTGTGGAGTCCTTGTGAAGGCTGGGAGAGGAAGGGGTTTGGTTTCTTGTGCTGGGAAAGCTTTGGCATGTGCAGAAATTCTTCATTCACTTTTGAGTTTTGGCAGACTGGGTGTCCAAGTTCTGCTTTGGATACTGAGGCACTTGGGATTTGAAGGAGAGATAATGCCCTTCCTGTAAGGGTGTCTGTTTATTTGGATTATATAGCATGGAAAGCGTTTGTGGTTATATTGACCTTTACTTGTTTGCTGCTTCTGTGCAGTGTCTGAAATTAGATTATTTTTTAAAGTTTAGCTGCTTAGGAAGGTTTGGGAAAATGTTAGCTGTCATAAAATGTAGGGTGTTTTGTATTGGAAATAGATATTACCTTCCAGGTAGCAGCAATAGCTATTTTTCCTCAAAGAATTACATGGTACTTTCCATTGGCTTTAATCCTGACCCTCAAAGAATAGATTTTACCATCTGCATGATAATGGGGTTTGGGAAATAAGCTTCTAAAGGAATAGTAGATGCATCATCTGTCCATGTGGGATTATTAAACTGGAACAGCTACATGGTATTTTGTCAGTTGTCTCCCATCTTCAATTTGAAACACGGACAGCTCAGTTTCTCCATTTACAGCTCTGAATATACTTGAGAAACTAATAAACTGAAATGACAGATACAGAGGGATTACTGGATATCAAGCAGTATTTTCCAAATGGGGTAACAACTGCTATGAAAAAACATTCTATTGTAATAATGAAAGTTATCTTTTTACATCTTCTGCTTGCTGGTCTGGAATCACCAAAGAGATCAGAATTTCTCCTGCAGCAAAATACTTGGCAAACCCACTGTGGGATGTTTGTCAGTGGTTACTGCTCTGAATAACTAATGTAGATAAGCCCCTTACCATATCACTCACCTCACCTCAACGTTGCATATCAGATAAAACACTCTCTGCTGCTTAGGCTAACATGAATCTTTACCTCTTTGAAACCTCTCTTTTGCTATATCTCTGTGAAACTAGTGATATGTTAGTGATTCTGGGGGCATCTCACTAGGCTCTGGGACAGTGATGAAAGTCATTGGAATCACTGTCTGTATTCCTTAAAAGTATGGGTCCCTCTGAGGTGTGTGCAAACATTAGAGAATAGATTTGATGGCTGTGCAGAAGAGTCCCTTCCAAAGCTTCCATGGGATCTGGGAACACTGCCTCTCTGTATGTTGAAGCCTTGCTGAAAACAAGTGAATACTGAGGCCAGGGCTACCTAAGCTGAGTTGCTATGAGTCCAAGGATCTTAGTGCAAAAGGTGCTAGCAATAGCCCCATGGCAAGTATGCAAAAAAGATGATCATCTTAGCAGTGAATTTTATTTGGAGCAAGTATTCTAAATTTACACTAGAAAGTTTTCCCTTGTGGGACACTTTAATCTTTGCTGGATCTTGCTATTCTTAGACTCTCAGAACAAGGATACTGTTTTTTCTTGTTTGATTTGATTTCAATCTAAAAAATCATTATTTGAAGGGAATCTTCAGGCATAACTGTAAGTACTTGCTTAGCAACCTTGTATTAGTGGCCCTTCTGAACTAAAGTGACCCTGAGTACGAGTATTTTTCTTTTTCCATTGTCTCTGGTTTTATGACTCAGCTAGGGATGAAATTTAACACAGTTTGCATAGAATTGCATAAGTGGATTACAGGGGCACTCTACAATATATAAAAAGAAATTGAATTTAACAAGGGCAAGTGCTGGATTCTGCACTGGAATGGGGCAACCTCGGATGTACATACAGACTGGGGAATGAGAGGCTGGAGAGCAGCGCTGCAGAAAGGCCCTGGGGGTCCTGGTCCATGGCAAGCTGAACATGAGCCAGCAGTGCCTTGGCAGCCAGGAGGGCCAAGCGTGCCCTGGGGGGCATCAGGCACAGCATCGCCAGCCGGGCAGGGGAGGGGATTGTCCCGCTGTGCTCTCCTCTGCTCTGGGGCAGCCTCCCCTCCAGTGCTGGGGGCAGGTCTGGGTGCCACAGTATAAAAATACATTAAGTTGTTAGAGAGTGTCCAGAGGAGGGCCATAAGAATGGTGAAGGGTCTGGAGGAGAGGCTGTGTGAGGAGTGGTTGAGGTCACTTGGTCTGTTCAGCCTGGAGGAGACTGAGGGGAGACCTCATTGTGGTCAACAACATCCTCACGAGGGGAAGAGGAGGGGCAGGTACTGATCTCTCTTTGGTAATCAGTGACAGAACCCGAGAGAATGGCGTGAAGTTGTTCCAGGGGATATTTAGGTTGAACCTGTGATAAGGTTATCAGGAACTTTCCTACTTAGGTAAAACTTCATATCATGTCTTCAGATGCTGCTATCCTGAAGGAGAAAATTCACTTCCAGATCAATTCACTGTGACTTGTTTTAATTGCTGCCCTTAAATTAATCTTTTCAGGGCTACATGTAAGAAATTGGAGAATTGCTAATATTATACTTGTGGCCACTGTATTAATTTCTATTTTGTGATTTCAGTGTCTCTCTTCCCCATCAAACAGCACCAGCGTAAATTTGAAGCTGTCTCTACCATTCAGCTTTGTTTAATGCATTCCTGCAATAAAGCTTTTAGAGCACAGTATCAGTGCATCTATGGTGGCTCCTCAGACACCTCTTATGCATCAGTTTTAGTAGTATGGCACAGGATCTGTGTTATAAAGCACATGTATAAACAAGGTAGATTTCAGCTCTGCTCTACAAAAATATATTTTTCTTAAGCAATATCCAAAAGCTTTTAATGCATTACAGACCTAAAAATGTTAAATTCAAATATAAATAAGGGATCTGCCTTTTCTTTTTTTTTTTTTTAAATGAGGGAAAATTATTCATTACTTGGCTCTGAATATCAGATAAGACTAATTTCTGGCACATGACTTTTTGAAGGTTTTGTATGGCAGAAAAGCTTGCAATCCTCAACACCCTCTCCATTCTCTGCAAACATTTAGAACAGCTATTTTCTCCCTCAGATGACAATTTTCATTTCAAGCAGGCTACAAGAGGTCATTTAGCTAATTTATGTGGAGATGAGGGAGGGTTGGTGGCAGGGGCTTGAGAAATCAGGGAGATATGCAGCAAATAAGACTGCAAAAATAGTTGATGAAGTGCCATTGCTGTCAGCATTTGCAACTGTAGATTAAGGTGTTCACATCCTAATTTAGCGTTGTGCTTGAGGCACACCATTAACCTCCTGACAGCTAGCAAAGTGCATGCACTATGGATCACCTGATCAGTTTTTTTTTCCTTCCAAATGTTGACTGTTTAAGTGCTGCAGAAGAGTTAAAACTCTCTGGCCACAGGCTCCTGTTCTAATTTTAAACTAGAGTGATTATATGGAGATGTGGAGCTGATGCTATTGAAAGGGACAGCATGTTGTCTCTGAAATACAGACAACGTTCCCAACTATTGTCACACACATCAACAGCCTGGCTTCTCCTCCCCAAGCTGTGTGTTTCAGCAAATTCCAGAATAATAAGAATTCAGACCATGTTATCTTCTGTGAGTAATTCTCCTGCTTATGCAATGTTATTCCAGGAATTGTACTCTGCCAATGCCAACGATTGGCACAGATTTTGTTCCAACTCTTGCCCTGCTTTTAAGCAGATTTTAGATATCGCAGTAGATTATGCTGTGTGGGCTATCTGTTTTTCTGTGACAGTTATGTGTTAAATTTGATATTTGAAGGATAGCTCCTGTTACAAACCTTACACGCATTCATCTTGATATGGGGTGAATAAGAACAGAGTAATTTTCTCGCACTGTGCATCAGTCACACAGATTCCCTGAAATGTTTTAGGTATGTTCAAATCCAGCCAATAAATTTCTTTCATAAAAGTTAGCCGAAATCCTCGGATTTGAAGGGCAGTCTATGTGAGATCCCAAAATATGGTTCAGGAAGGCACAATGGAGAAATAGCAGCTCCGGGCTGTTCTGCACCCAGGTGATTTTGGCAGCACCTTCCCTCCTTTTCAGCTTGTTGCAAGTTGATCCCAGAGCAGGTGTATGGTTTAAAATGGCCAGGAAAACGCTTCCAGTGGGATTCACTATATGAACAGGTTAGCTTCAGCTGTTCCTGGATGTTCTTGTTTTCCCCTCTACAATGCAGAGGTTTTCATAATACTTTGATCCTGTCAGTATTTCTCTTGGCAGGAAGAAAATATCGTCTTGTTTTCCTTGCTGTGTCTTGAACTTGCTGAAGTTTTTAGCAGCCTCCTGCTGTGGAAGAGGTTTTTTGCTGAGGTGCAAACCGGTACAGATCTTGTTAAATGTAGCATTGCTTCCTGCTCTTCTGTCAGCCCTTTTCCCTGTGCTACAGCATGGTAAATGTTTGCAAGAGCATAAAACTTCTCACTTCCATGAGGCTTCTGTTTTTATTTGGGAACTTTCTGTCTCTACAAGAAAACAGGCTAACTGGTGTATGCCTTGGATTCCTTGATCCTTGGTGTTTGAGTAGTGACTAGTGAGTTCTGGGAGGGTGAATGAAAATCAAAGTACCCATGCTGGTTAATTTTTTTCAGCTTGTGAGCTTTGTTCAGGATGCAGCTGCTAAAGGCTTGCTTTAGAGTTGGAGGTCCATGAGGGAGTTAAATCACTGCCCTCATGGTATGAGTCACCTCCTAACTGGGTGAATCACCCAAAAGCAGTGAGTGTTTGAGTCATCCCTCAACTGGGTACTGACTACTGTACCATGAGGAGATAGTCCCTGCCAGAATAGCAGTGCTACAGTTCACAGGCTGAACCTCTTAGATGTGTTTTCACAAAGGACACTGGGAGCCTGGAAGTTTCTCCATGCTAAAGAAGTATGGTTACATATCAGTTCTTGGAACTGGGTGTGTAAGTACATGGAAAAAGGAGAAAAACCTTTCACAGGTTCCACTCTTGGAGAATGACTCAGGAGCAGCTAGCATAATGGAATGACTTTCTCATGACAGGGAACAGTGGGAAATGGTGTTATCACCGGCTTTCCAATGTATTTTCTTTACCATGATCTTCTCCTTCAGACATCTGGGCTGTTAAGGATGCTTGAGAAAAGACTGGCAGTCTCTGAGTATGCTTTGGCTCATTCTCAAGCTGTGCTATTCAGTGCCATTATCCTGAGCTGTGCTAGGGTTATGCCTTACTTTGCAATAAAATATTATTTCTGGTGATCTCAGTGCAGAGGTGGCAGCAAGGCAAGAGGGCTCACACATAGACATATAGATGTTTCTTCTAGTCCTTTGCAAGACTACCGTGGCCTGATGAAGGACAAAGTTAGTATTCTAATATCGTATGTTTGTGTCCCTACCTTCTGCAGTGAAAGAGTTTTGTGCTCTTAAGAAATGGGAAGACAGAGAAGGGGAAAATACATCTTATTTGAGTGTTCCTTGATTTTGAACCATCATTGAAAGCCCCTTTGAATAAACATGCAAATAAATGGCGTTGTTAGTACATGATCCAGAGTCTGAAAGAGTGCTAGTCTTTTGCCATTACAGTGACTTTTGGTTTGAGATGGAGGTCAGAAAGCTCCAAATTCCCGTACTAACTTTACAGATTGTAACAGGTGGCTTATAATGGTTGGGCACAAAGGGTTAGAGTGAATGGGCTAACACCAGGCTGGTGGCCGGTCACTAGTGGGGTTCTGCAGGGCTCCATCCTCATCCCAGTTCCCTTCAACATCTTCATTAATACCTTGGATGCAGTCCTACAGACAGGGACCTGGGGGTCCTGGTCCATGGCAAGCTGAATATGAGTCATTGTGCCTTGGCAGCCAGGGGGGCCAAGCGTGTCCTGGAGTGCATCAGGCACAGCCACGCAAGGGAGGGGATTGTCCTGCTCTGCTCTGGGACTGGGGCAGCCTCACCTCAAGTTCTGGGGAAAGTTTTGGATGCCATGATATAAAAAAGGCATTAAGCTGCTAGAGAACATCCAAAAGAGGGCCACAAGGATGGTGAAGGGTCTGAAGAAGAAGCCTCATGGGTACTAAAATGTATTATTTAAGCAACTGTCTATGCATAGACAACTCAGTATTCTCAGTTCCACCTGTGGCCAGCATTTCTTATTAAAACTTCATGTACAGTGCCTTTCAGGATGTCAGCCTCTGCTTAGAAGTAACAGACATTACTGTGAGTTTCTGCAAACAGTTGTTCAGGAGGCTTCCACCCTGCACATTCCAACTTGGAAAACAAAACTGTACAAGAACAGTTCGAGTGAATCATGACCATGGCTCAAATTGTAGACTATAAAGAAGATTTCTGTCATTATTTCCCAATGGATCCTTTCTAAGTAAAAAAAAAAAATTTCCCAATTTTTTCTAGAATGCTGTTTCCATTCTATTTTCTTTTTTACTTATATTCAGTGACTTTATTTTGCTTCTAGCTGCTCTGTTACATGGATTTCTGTTCTGCTTTTGTGGGACACCATTAGAAGTGTTTACTGAGGAGGTGGTGTTAGGAATTCTTCAGGCTGCGGTGTGTCAAGTAACAGTTTCTATAGCGGTTTTGAACTGCAGTCCAGAATGTTGTTTCTGATCATGTAGGCAAACAGGATCTTAGATTACAATGAGTTAGGTATAAAGAGAATATTGCTAGGCTTTTGTGCAGCAGGATTTGTTAGTTTTCACTTTAGTGATCCTCTCATAAATCCATAAGGCTAATGTGGATGTTCTTGGTCCCCATTAACTTGTAAATGCATCAGTGTCAACCTAAGAAAAGCCTCTCCAGCCTGTTTCTAACACTACTGTGTAGTGCTGCGTCTCTCAAGCTGCAAGAGGCAGCGCAGGAAGATGGTTTTTTTAATAAAGATTTTGTCCAACCTACATGGTACAAAATAGTGCTGTCTTCATACATGCTGATATACATGTATACCTGTTATGTGTGTATATGTATTTATGTGCAGCTGACCTGAAACATCTCAAAGACAAAAGCCATTTCCACGCCACTTTATAAAATATGCTTGTGTCTTTTCCTTCACTTATCACCACCTTAATGTTTGTTTTAGCATGCCTGAAAGCCTACAACTACAAGTGTTTATTCTCCTTAAATGCCTATCTAGCACTATTTTACCTATTTGAGCTGTTTACTAATTATTTGTTTGAACAACACCCCTGAGTCCTAGATAAGGCAAGGTCCTGCTGAGACAAGTACTGTGTAAATACATAGTAAAAATCCCTGCTTTGAAGAGTTTCAATATAAACTGTATTCCTTTGATCAACAATACACGATGGACTGCTGTGCCAATCTTGGTCCCCTCTGAAACTCAGGCTTCTAATTTATCCTCTATTTGATCCTGTAAATTGCAGAATGGAGGCCCAGATTGACAAGATGGCTGAGGTGGGAGGAAGGAGAGAAGTGTAGTGGAAATAAGAGAAACAAAAATGATGGAGTAGTTTCTTATAACTGAGCACTGACTAAACATTTGAAAAGTGACTGGATATATGCCAGGTACATAGTAACGAATTGTATGGTGAGTGGAGGTAAGGGTGGGATGTTGCCTCTTCTAGCATTAGAGCTTCACTGTATTGTGGTAGCCTAGTAGGTGGCTAGTAGGTAAAAGTTAAGGGAGAGTTAAAGGATGTAATCTGTCATGCAACAGGTTGTTAAGCTGTTGATGTATTTGCCACAGGATACTGGACATGCAGAAAGCTTATATGGGCTCAAAGTGTGACTGGACAAATTAGTGCAATAAAAAGACATTGCAGGAGATTAAACAGATGTTTCCTCTGGCACAGGATTGGGAAACAAATTTCCAGTGGTCTGGGAAGTGACAACTTCTTTCTTCAGTTTTAACCCTTTATGTTTGCAGCTATCCATGTCTGGCCACTGGCTGCCATGGAACATTAGTCCTTGCTGTGACATGGCACATCTTTGTATTATTGTTCCTGTGCTTTTTCATTTGTCATCATCTTCTTGGGGAAGTCTGGTATGCTAATGTAATGGTAGCCACTAGACTTTATTACTGTTAAATTTGCCAAAATTTTTTGTTTTGTAAACAAACACTGGCCTTTATTGCCCTTTCCGCAACGCACAGTTGGTCATTTCTGCAAATGAGCCATGCTCTTGGGCAGCTTGTCATGGCCAAACTCTTAAAGTAAATGGGCATGTCCCTACTGTGCCAATCAGTTGGACCTGATCCCTCAACTGTTTCCAAATGCTATCTCCTGTTGACATTCCTAATGTCTAGTGGTCCAGGGAGGTGCTGTTTCTCCTACACTGATTTCAAAATAACTACTTCAAAGGTCTAGAAGGTCCTATAACAAGGCTGGAACCAAAAAATGAAGCTAAAAAAAAGGCTAAAACCAGATGTACAAATAAATTCTAGTTGTGCATAAGTGTGCAGATAACTTTGTCAATGGATGGTTTCTAGTGGTAGATGTGTCGAGTGTATGAAAGGCCAGAATAAAGGAAGTTTGCATGGATACAAGATGGATTCATGGCCTGTCTCTTTTGGTCTCCCTGAGATAAAATAAGGGAGTGCATGCAGACTTCATTCCCAGGCCAAGAAGCTAGATGTTTGGATGCCTCTGTTAAAGGAGAGGCTATCTCAGTTGACACAGCAGCCCTGTGAATTCTTCTTACTGTTGTGCTCCTCTCTTACGGATCTGCCATGCTTGCTGCTTGTTTCTAAATTCCATGTAGTTTTGGCAAGTTATCACCATTTTTGCACAAGGTGCAGATTAGGAAGGGTACATAGAAATCAGATAATAATCTAGAGAAAGATGGAGGAATATAAGTAATACCAACACTTTCATGAAAGCGATATCTGTACTGTGCACTGAAGAATATTCTGCATACTGAACACCTTTTCTTCTTTGAAACCCAGTGGGTAACTTTGATGAGCAACAGTACCTGTAGAGACAGTAAAATCATCACAGCTGTCACTTAAGCCTACGTTAATGTGTCTTGAAAGAATGATTAATGGATTTTGACAATATCATTGCACTTCATATTTAATCAGATTATGCATCTGTTAGGAATGGTGCCCTCCTAACATCTGCAGTCAGAGCCCCTGATCTGCATCCAGATCATCGTTTTGGCAGGAGCATGAAGCATCGTCTACGGTGGACCTTTGACAAGTTAAAGCTGAGTGCTGTGCGGTGTGCTTTTAAAATCGTCTGTGTTCACCTGCATGGCTCCTATATGTGTGTGTGTATGCTCATAGGCTCCTTTCCTGGTGAAAATCCCAGTATGGCAAAGCATAGAGCCTGAAGACAAAGTAAATGAAATATTTTACTAAAGGGGAGGTGTGGTGCAATATAGTGTTAGCACACATGTATCAGTGTATGTGTGCCTAATGCTTGCTTCCCAGCTCTGCTAGGTGCTTCCTGTGTGACCTCCCTCAAGCTGGCTGGAGTCCAGCCATAAGGGTTTGCCCTAATTTCCTCTGGGCATTATGTTGACTTCTAATTTGGTTGGTAGTACTTTTTGATATTGTGAGGCTGTGGAAGGATGGGGGCAACATCAAGGACTACAGTAGTGGAGGTTTATCTGGCCTACGGAAATATAAAGGGTCGTGATTTGAAGATGATCGTATACCTATTTGAGAAGGTCTTAAAATACATGAGAGTCCTTGCCTGGAAATACATGGAACAAACTGATGTGTTTCAGCTGAAGGATGTCCCAACACTGACCATTATTATCTTTTAAAATAATTCTGCTTTGAATTCTTTCTGAAACAAAACAAACTGCCTTGGCTATCAAAACACTCCTCAAGTAGAGAACCTGAGCATAGTATCAAAATACATATGGTCCAAGAATTAAAAAAAAATCCATATAGACCTTCTTTCTTTGGTACATGCAGCATGAATGACTTCCTGAAATGCTGTCAGAAATTTAGTTCTGGGGTGTCCTGCTATGTTGTGCAGTGACTGTGTATAAAGTAGTCCTTGATGGCCAGGAGCGTGCAGGGAAAGGTAGTGGAACTGAACATGAGTTGCACAGAAGAATGCACACAATGATTTTGGTTTCCCTAGGCACCCAGCAGGAGCAGTGACTGAGCAGCCCCCCAGCAGCAAGTTGGGGAATGTAGCAGGGGACAAGCTGTGCTCTGTAGTGAAATAAGGTACTGGCACTCACTCGGTGGGGAGCAATCGTGATTCTGACCAGCCTCGTTCTCTCATCTTTGCATATTAAAAGTAGGCTATGAAAGTACACTCCAGGGCGAGTGTGAGCAGGAGCCAAGTGTGAGCCTTCCTTGTCAGTTAGACACTGTCTGCCTAGGATTTGTTGGACTGTCACCATTGTTACGTGAATGATACTCCTCTGCTAACCTGCAGAGCAAAAACATCCCCCACCCCAGAGAATGTGGGAACAGGGCTTGCAAGGGAGCTGCAGCTTTCATAGGGAAAGATGATTTCTAGCTTCACCTCACTCATTTCTTCTTCCTGTCAGTAACTTTGTGATATGCAGGATCTTAAGCAATCTTGCACTTCCTTTGGAAGATGAGGTCCCTGCTTTGACAGACTGAGAAGAATTAATTTTCTGTTTAAATACTAGCTGTCACCCCAGACTGGTTGCATGACCATCTACATCTGCAGGGCAATTTTCTTTTCAGAAAAACAAGTCATCTTATTTGCTCTGTGCATCTCTAAAGTGGAGGGTTATTGTTTTTTAAATAAACAGTAAGTAGTTAAAAGACATTCTGGTCAACAAATACAAAATAACAGCCTATAATTCCCTTGTCATGACTATTGTAAAAAGCAGTATTTTATTAGACAGGCTTATGCCATCTCTTGGTATATATTTGCCTTCAGATGTGTCAAAAGGTGTCCATATGTCCATGATCAAATGGAGGGAGATGCTTTGAGGAATAATTATACACTGGGACAACAAAAAGATATCAGTGATTTATAATTTTGTTACATGAATCATCAGTCTCGTTCCTGGGGGAGGGGAATAGAATCGCTTGTTCCACATTGTTGTCTCCAAAATGGTGTTAAGTCTTTACTCCATGTTTCAGTACTTTCTGTTGTATTCTGATTATGCAGCAAGTTTGGAACCCTGATGTGGAAAGTCACATCATAGTGAACTACTAGTCGAAACTGGAAAGACACAAAACAAAGGTTCTGCTGAAGAAAGAAGCAGGATGAAGCACCTGGTTGAGAGAAACCATCCCTGTTCAGGAAAGCATGTGAATGCCCGTGTCCATACTCCTAAGCAAGGAGCAAGGCAAGCAGTAACAGGAGTGGTTTCCTAACTCAAGGCACTTCTCTGACAGTTTCGCTTGAGGGAGGGGTGGGGGAGGTGTAAGTTTTGGGGAGGATGGACTCTTTCCATTTTTGGGGGGTATGTTGTCTTGCGTATACTGAATAAACTGGGGAAGGTATTGAGAGCAGAGCTCGACTGCATTTGTCTCTGACCATGGCGTTGTTCTAAAGACACCAGGTAAATGTTGGCTTAGTGAATACTGTTGGCTAGGAAACCAGTCCCCTTTCCTTGGCATGCTGTTTGCCAACAGGGAAACCTGCCTGCGTGAGCTAGCCTGAATTTTGACAGTTGAGTTCTGGGACTTAGTGTGGAAACTGTGCCTGGAGGGCTTTCAGTATGTCCCTTACAGGCTGCTAGAATGAGGACTGCAGTTGGATTTATTTTCCTTGAGCTCCACATTTTACTGTTGAAGAATTTTGAAGTGCTCCAAGCTTTTAAAAAGGGTGGGAAAAAGCATAACCACGAAGGTTTGCTGAACTTAAAAGCTTGAGAGCCAGTATAAAAACTGGTGCAGGGCTTCATTAGTTGTCCTTCATCCATTAACCTCTGGACCAAGTTTGCCATGGGGCACCACTAAAAGCAAGTCTTGTGCCTTAGACACAAAGACCTTTCTGCTTGCCTGCCCTGTAGTCACCAACACCTCAGAGAATAAATCAGCTCCAGGTTTTCCAAAGCCTCTAGAAATGGAAGTTTCCACATCAGTTGTTAGTCTACCAAATTGGGACTTGGTGTGCAGATGTTTAACTGAAACTCAGTGTACAGGTGTATGAATATGTACCTGTGGGAGCTGGATGGTCACAGCCTATTTCTCAAGCCTGGTGCAAAAGATCATACCTGCAGGTGCATGTTTTGCCTGCTGTGAAATGAGCATTTGTCAAGCACCAGGCTCTGGCAGTGCTGGTGCTATTTTGAATACAGCTGAGACCAATTGTAGGCTGTGGGCTGCATTGCTGTGCAGAGTTCTATGTTTAAGCATCTTGCCTGTGTTTTCCTTGTTGGCCTGCCTCCCTCAGGACTCAGTCTAACATTGCAAGCAGCTTTAAATACTGCAAGATAAACGCTGTTTGAAGAGTAGCACCTTGCCTGACAAAGAAAGGTTTTGCTGTGCTGCTTAGATCCAGTCACCAAGCTCAAATCTAACTTTATTTCAAAATAACTCTAGTCTAAGACCTTGAGTGGATAATGTACAGTGCTGGCATGAAGATGGGTGTGATAATATCCCATATGCTCCTAGAAAGATCAGTATTTCCCTCTGTCACTGGGAAGCAACTACTGTCATATCTGTTAGAACAAAGCATTTCCTTTCTTCGTGCACCATCCTGAAGTGCTGTTACAGTGAACTACTTGAAAGAAATTTATCTTATTTTTCCCCTTTTTGAGTTCTGTAAGTCCTGCGGGAGCTTTGGGGTTCAGTCTGGACCAGGCGTAGACGGAGACGAGAGATCTCTGAAGTCAGATCTTGGAACATGCGGTTTATTGCAAAGGGCGTGGGTACAGGGGCACTGCTTAGAGCTGCCAGCTGCAGCTCGGGGCAGGCCCAGGAGAGCAAGTGGGTAAGTAAAGAAAGAGAGAGAGAGAGAGAGAGGAATGAGAGTGAAGAAGAAGAAGTAGTAGTAAGAGTGTCTGAAGTCCTGGTTACAATACAATAAATCATCTTCTGTACTGAATATTCTAATTGTCACTAACCAATCTAATACAAGATACAAATCCTATAGCATTTACATACAGCCTATAAGAGTTCTTATATTACCATAGAGTGTTACACCTTAACTTCTAAAAACTACTCTTTGGACCCCTTCTGCTGAGCTAGTAGGGTCTGCTCTGACCCTTGGACCTGCCTGCAAGCAGAGGGTATTGTTCAATCAAAAGGGGATTACCTTCAGTCGGCCATACCATTGTTTTCTAGTTGTTCAGTAACTAAGACTTGGTATTTCAAAAGTGGCTTTCATTTCGATGTCGCCTGTAGTTTTCATATTCCCAAAATCTTTTGTCAGGCAATCATATTTATAAGGCTTTCCTGTTTCATCTTCCCCAACAAAGTCCCATATTATGTCAAAAGTTAAAAAATGGACCAGTGAAAAGAAGTAACTCCCCAATGAAACCAAGTGTTTACTGCGGAGCAGTATGGTATCAAGGTTCTAGTGCCACTGACTTCAGTTTGTGGAATCGCCTTCTCTGGAGACAATAAAAAGTTGTCTGGACACAATCCTGAGTAACCTGCTCTAGGGGATCCTGCACGAGTAAAGAGGTTGGACTAGATGACCTCCAGTGGTCCCTACCAACCTTAACCATTCTGTGATTTGTGGCTCTGCACAACTGCTTATTCAAGAAAATGAAATTATCTGTGTGTATTTAATTTCAGCGGTATTTAGAACTGCCTCACTCAGGCTTTTCAGAAAATTGCACCCAGTATCTGAGATGTGATGCTGCTCCATAGCATGTCGTTTCTGTGTCTGCAGGGAGTTCTCCATCCCTTGAGAGTTAGATCATCCTTAGAGAACTAGATCTGCAATTTGAAATTTGTGCTTCCTGTGTATAGCCAAATACATCAAACTCTTCTGCTATTTCTTTGGCTCTATTGGCTTTCCAATTCTTCATTTAGCAGTGTAGCAGCCATACTTGAAACTAATACTGATATTTAGTAATTAAGAGGCCTAAGCTGTCCTATAGGCCTGCAAAGTCCATCAACTACTGTTCACTTAAAGATAGGTTTTAGCAAAGCACTGGTATTAGGAAGATATAATTCTCAAGTTTGCTGCACTTTGGCATCTTTTGAATTGATTTATCTTTTCTGAGCATTACATCTGTATATGTGTATGTGTTCATATATATAATGGAATGTCTGCCAGTAGCAAGGAGTACTAGGCTCTTGTGAAAACTGATGAACACACCAATGTGCCTTGTAAAAGCTGAAATTCTTAATAAATACAGCAATGCAGAGTTGTTTTCTTTTTCAAGGAAATTTTTCATAAAGAAAGAATTGTATTCCTTTTATTATGCAGCTACAGGACTTACCAAGCTGGAAAACTTTGAAAAATAACACAGAATAGATTTGACCTCAGAGAGGAACATGATAAATTAGAGTTGCTTTTAAGAATTAGAATTATATTTGCAAACTGGTTAGTTTGATTGAACCAAGATGATCTTGTAGAGAAAGGGGAAAATGATGGTAGCAAGATAGATAGACACTTGCCCATTAAATCCTACAGAATGTTCTTTTTACTTTCTCCTGCTTTTTCCTCTGGTTTTGTTTACTTATTAGCAAACATTTGTAAGTAACATCTTTCCACTGTTTAAACTAGAGAGGGTTTTTTTTTTTTTTTTAAAGGACTTACTCTTTAGGGGTTTTGTCTTTGCTCACTGAAACTCTTCAGGACACTGAATTGGGGTCCTGTGAAGTTTTTGTTTTCTAAAGGCTACAGAAGCTGCAAGCTACTTTTCTGGCAAACTAGTAAGGGAGAGCAAAGGAGACAGCTAACTTGTAGGGATGACACAGAGGGACTGAGTGGAAAAGCTTGATATATTCATTGTGAGCATCTGGTGTGAGACATCAGGGACAGGAATGTCCCTCAGACAGTGGGTGCTGTTGTGGGGTGAACACCTCCTGTGAAAAGGCATCCTCCAGAGGCCAGCCCCTCCCAAATCCTTCCCAGATGGACAGGCAAAACTGGCTGAGCTGGGTTCCTTCAGTCCAGTCTTTTACCTAGAGTGAGGGGAAAAAGCTGGCAGTGCTCAAGAAACAAATGGCAAAGGCAAGCTGTTGCTTAGACTGCCCATTTTGCTTACAAGGGTCTGAATCTGTCTTCTTATTCTGACTAGAGGATTTGCTTTTCATTCACAGGCATTTAACAAAGCAGAAGTATTGTGATGTGGTGAAAAGAAGGAATAGAAGTGAAAAATGAGGGCTGCTAATAGGCCTGAAAATGAATAAAGGACTGCACAAAGAATGACAACTGCAGCAGTTTCTCCTTCAGCAAGAGTTTTCCATCTGTAATTCAGCTTGATATTTTGCGAACCTATTTGGCAGCTGAAAGAAACTTCATTTGCTAACTTTTTATTTTAGAGAGGTTGAAGTGTGATGGGAGGAGAAACTTCTTCTAAATCACAAGTATAAATCAGTTGGACAAAATGGTTTCTCCTCTTATAAATGGCTCATTTTCAAGGGTGGCTCCTAATTCCTTTCATTGATTGAGGAGGGGTAGGTTAGAGAATGAACACTAGATTAGGTCAGGAGCACTGGTGCTGTCCTGGGAACAAGGAGTTATTTGATTTCACTCTTTTAAGATTGATCCTGTGGTCTACAAATGCCTGTGTGGTACCCTAAGAAGGCAGGGTTTGCCCACTATATCTCATTTCATGCCCCTTTCTTCCATCCCCTTCAGTTTTGTGTGGATCTTTTTTACTGTGTTGAGGTCAGGGCCACCTGCTTGCACGCGTTGTGTGTCCACCCTGTTTAATTTGTCCAGCATCCCCAGCCAAGTTGGTCGAGGCTCAGATCTAGTTGTGTCTTCCTGCCAGGGCTTTGCAGCTGGAAGTACAGCCTGAATAGAAGTTGTCTGGATTTCAAGTGTAATCTGTTTTCAGCAATTGCTTGACACTGATGTCTGCTTCTCACTCAATACTTGGTTGGATTCTTGATGTCACCTTGAGCATCAGCTAAATGAAAGTAACTGCTTGAGGAAATCCTTCACTTGATCTGTACTCATGGAAACTGTATGGCCCCTGCTTTGCCAGGCATTTGGCTCTTGGCTTAGTGGAGACATTTCTGCAAAACTTAGTGCATCCACAATATGCTTTTAAAATGGGGAGGAGCAAGCATATGCCTCTACACTTCCACAGCTGTAAACCAAAATGCAAAGCATTGTCACAGCTGTGACTGGCTGGGGTCTGCCTTGTTCTTTTCCTATGCTCAGCTCTCAGCAGTTATGGGGGTGCCACCTAGTCTAGCACCTGATTTTTCAGACAACTTCTCTTTCACAAAGAAGGATTTTAAAGCTATCTCAGTGTGTTTTCAGTATGTGACCAGGTCAGTTACTACTTTCTGCTTTCGTGGAGGAGGGCATAAAGAAATAAGATCTCTGATCTTGAGTGCCCTGTATGAATAGGAATAAATCAAGGGTAAACATAGGTGCAACATGAAGGTGATTTTTTGAAAAGCAAACCTCTAAGAGTTTATTCTAAATGATTGAAGACAGATTCTTAAATTTGCCGTTACAAACAAATGTTTAATGAAGTCTGATGCTTTTGTTGAATGCAACAGTTGCATGTGACTTCAGGAGTGTCAGCTTCGGACTGGATAAAGTCAAGATTGCAGCTAAGTCTTCACTATCTGCAGTGGTAGTCAGCACTGGATGCTTCAAGGGGAGATGTAAGCATCATGCAAGCAGGTTGTCTATAAAGAAAGTTTTCCCTCCGTGTCTTAATAGCTGTTCACTTATCTTATAAAGTAACTTATTTACCTAACCTATTTTCCAAACACTGGTAATGTTTTGTATCAAAACAAACGCTGCTGTTTTGGATGCTTCTATGGTATCTTCCACAGACATCTTATGGTAGAGCTCTGCAGATTAGTAATGTGGAAAGTGTTTTATCAATTCTCCATCTAGCATTTTTCCTTTTCACATGGGCCCCTAGTCCTATTCACATTTTGTACAATAAATCTCAGAGGAGCTGGTTTAGAGTTATCCTCTCTGTAGCTGTTTTAAAAATATCACATTTTTTTATATAGCTGAAATGCTCACAACAAACAACATTTCTTCTCTGGCTCATTTTCTTAAATTTGCGTTTATCAGATTTCTGGAGGTTTGTTGTTGGGGTTTTGTATGAACACTTACTTGAGAATCACATATTTAGATTTAAAACTGTATAGTACAATCAGAACTTTGGAAACTGCACTCAGTTTAGACTTCAGCTTCCAAAGAGAGAAGATAATCTTATATTTCAGAAGCCACATACTGCAGCAGCTGCTCTATACTGGAGTTGCTATTTTTAATTTACTCCAAGTGGAAAGTTCTAGCTTAGCACCTGCCATAGGTGAAATTACTGGTATTATGGTTCATGATTTAGACTGCCAAAACTGAAGGGGCTAAAAAAGCAGGAATAAGTCTTTTAAGCATTTCATTATTAAGTAAAAGATGCTTCTATCTTTCAGGAACATAAAGAAAACCTGAGTGTTACAGGTGGTAATGACCCACAATCCAGAGCTGTAATGAAGTTATAGGATTTCAGATACCGTTGAAAAAAGTTCTGAGCTTACATTTACTATCAGATTATTCTACCAGCATTATGCTGTAGTAACCTATTAAAAGCTCCAGTGTAGATCCAACACTGAAACAATTTAAGCAGGAGTGCTCACCAACAGTGCTCTTTATCAGCTAACTTGGCAGTATGGTAGTGTTTCCTCTGCTTGCTTGGTGTTCATCTATTCATCAAAATCTGCTTCTTAGGTGTCCGAAAGCCAAGAATACTCTTCAGAAGCTGCACTGCTGATAAGTGACGTGGGGCATCTAGGTTGTGTGTTAGTTCTAATTCCATGCTCCCCATATTTCGATGTGTGATGTCTACTCACCAGAAGAGCTTATTTAATATTGTGCTTTCACTAAATTAATCCTTATTTCTGCTTTAGTGAACACTGATGTAGCTAAAAAAGAAAAAAGGAAACACAATCATTTTAGCCACTAGGCAGTATGGATAAGCAAACAGAACCAGCTTGTTTTGTTTTGCACAATAAGACACTAATGCTAATGAGAATACTATGAAATGAGGTGCTGTGCTAAGGAGCTGTACAAAGAAGCTGGTGGCAGCTGTCAAGACTTCCAGGTGATGCTGTCCACACTTCAGTCCCATATACAGACTACAAATTTCTATGTATGTAGCCAAGGGATGTTCCTGTAACAGCTGCCTGTCAGTTGATAGACGTGTTTAGGAGGATGGATAGATGCACATGGCAACACAAGGAAGAAACGCACGTAAAGGCCAAAAAGCATTCCTCAACAAGAGGTCTTTGGGGCTTAGTGTGGAGAGGTGAGTAGGAAACCCATGATGAAGTTCCTGCATTTGAAATGGCAGTCAACAGGATAAAAAAGGTCAGAGAGTAAGTGTCTGTATTCCCAGAAGCTGAGAAAATAAACCCACAGCCTAATATACCAGAATTAGGGAGATTGAAAGTGGATTACGGTAGGGAGAGAAATACCCATATTTCTCCAGAAGAACCAGAAGGTATATAGGGTGGAGAGTCCTGGGCTTTGGAAAGATCTGACACAAATAATGTCTGAGATCTGTGAATATGGAGGGAGAAATGCTCAGAGGTAGGCTTGTCCTAACTGTAGCTGTGCCCTTCTCTTGCTGTCCCAAGTTAGGAGCTTGGCAGTCAGTTTTGTGAGGTGCTGGCAGTGTGTCCCCAGGAGGCTGAGGAGCAGGCTGAAGCAGTCAAAAACCTGACTTTGGGAAAGGCCTTCTTAAGCTCACTGAGCTTGTGTCAACAGCCACAAGTCATGGGGAAAGGGGCTTTGCTTTCGAAAGAAGCATTAGAAAGACCTCTCCTCTAGAAGGGTCTTGGAAAAGACTCTGGTGCCCAGGTTTTGCTTAATCTCTGAAAACCTGAAACCCAACTATTATGCCATGCTACCATCTATAGCAGAGGTATTTCAGGCTGGTGATAACTGCTTCAGGACAGGTCCCTATAGACACTATTCAATACAAATCTCTTCTGTCACCTTGCATCTTTCATTGAAAAGAATTGCAGTGAGTGCAGTCAGCCCTGTCCAAGGCACAGCACACATAACAGGCCAGTACAAAAAATGCACAGTGCTTTCAAACTCCTTTATTTTTGTAATGAGTTAATATTTCTGGTTGCTAGCACAAGTGAGGTGAAGCTAATAATTAATCTTCTGAGGGCATTGCAGGTGCTCTAACAATCAACCCTTCCTATCTGGAGACAAAATGCCTAACTGTGCTTGGAGCACTTTCCATTGAAAAAACACACTTTAAGAGGAGTGCTGATTACACCCTTCCATGAAAAATTAAATCTACAGATAATGTGCTGTTTGTAACTTGCCAAGAACATTGCTCGTAAGCAGTGTAGGAAAATCAATTCCCTCATTAGTAGAAATGAGTATACATCTTTTTATGAATGCTGAGGAATATTATGTTATATGAGTTTTTGAGAAAAAGGTCTTTTGCTTGAGGAAGTGATTTGTGTATCATCTGATAATGTCTTTTCAGTTGTTCTAAGACACATTTTGCAATACAAAGGTTCCAAACATGCGGAAAAAATGAATTTGCTAACATACATGAGGTTGCTGAAGTCAGTGATAATATTTTACTTGTAAAGTTAGTATACTTCCAGTAAGGAACCTGCATTTGTAATCCAAAGGTTGTGCAGTCATATTTTTTTGAAGTGATTCTGAACTTACTGTGTGTATTCCTTCAATGCCGTTCACGTTGCTGCTCAGCTGAGGTTCAAAAGATCAAATTGTAAGATCTTTTAGTGGCTTGAATAGCAATTCAATCCTGCTTAATGTGCCTATTATAAAATGCTAGAGGGGAGTGACTGTAATTAAATTTAAATGTAATTTTAAAATATCAATACTTATCATGCCATCTTGAAAATGAGACAGCAGCTTTGTCCAAAGCTGGTAGTTATTATGTACTTAATAGCCAAGGAATTTTAAAATTGGCCCAAACCTGTTCTTTCTGAAGCAAGTGGTAAGACTCCAGTTTAGTCAAATAGAAGGAGGATTAGATAATGACTGCTTGTAAAGTTCCATCCATTAACATTCAGCTCCAGTAGAAATTTTCCATATGTTCTACTTGCAAGACTAGATGACTGTGTTAACTAATTAGACACACTATTCAAATATTTACTATCTGAACTTTCAAACAAATGAAAAGATTAATGAGATTCTACTGATTTTTTCAGAGTTGTTTTTGTAGAAAAAAAAATACATTTCGCTAGCTGAAAAATAAACCTTTTAGGCCAATGCTTATCAAAATCTCAATACTTGTCCTTAAAAGTTCTGAGCAGCTATAAAGAACCTCCCCTGATGCCTGCATACTTGTGGAAGGAACCTCAGGGAGTTAAGGGATCCTATGTTTTTGCACTAAATCTTCAGTAAGTGCAAACTAGCTCCTGAATCTAAGGTTAGCAGCCCTGGTGTTGATTGGTATAAATCTTTCTGGTCCTTACCCTTGTCCATGCTCTGTGTGGGAAATAGGCTCTCAGTCCCAGGCTGTGGCCAGTGCTCTAGAGTTGATGCTTGTGAGGTGGTCTCACAAATCCTGGCTTCAGCGGGGGCTCCTCAGTCTCTCTGCATCTCTCACCCTAAGCAGCTGAGCAAGTACCCACAGGTAGAAGACCAAACTGCTGGGCTGCAGACAGTCTGGAAAAAAACAAACCAAAAAAACCAGAACACCACAAACTGAACAACTTGAAGGGTCTGGTGAACTTGAAGCTCTTCTACAATGTGTAATATTGAAATATCATTTGTTCTCCAACCTTCATGCATATGGTATTTGTTGAAATTGATTGTAAATGACATTTTCCCTGAGTGGCAAAAGCACTGAAAGCAGCCAGATGGTTAGCAGAAATACATAGTATATTAACAGACCATGACAATTTGGTCCCATAGCTTTTCTTGCTGGCAACTGAATCAACTTTTTCAAACTGAGCATCTTGATCTTAAGGGTCTTTTTCAACCTAAATGATTCTATGATCTAAGTGCACTGGAAAAAAAATGCAAATTCTTTAGAAGTAATAGTACAATTATTGTTTTAGATGCTTTTCCCCTCCACCTCTCCTGAGTGCTACTACTTCTAATAGAATAAGTGGAAAAATATGTAACAATTTAAGTTGCTAAATTATAATATATTAGACTAAAGTTCCTTCTTTCCATTTGAGAGGCCTGGCTTGTGTCTGCATACTAAACCATACTTTTTATAATCTCAGGGAGAAATCATATGTACTAGGAAATTTTTCAAATTAACTGAGGCCAGAAGGCGAAATAATTGTCATTTAATCTAACATCAATTTTTTCTCTGGGCTAAGTAATCCACACTCTCCCTAGGATGAGGCATGCTGGCCATTAGCATAGTAAAAATCCTCTTTTTGCAAAATGCCTAATTTGACTCCATTGAAAACTATTCTTGGGGTGGAGATATCTTCTGCATGTCTGAGCAGCTCTACCATGATATAAAGCAGGTGAATATCTGGCCTATGTTGTGAGAAGGCACCAATTCACAGGTTCTGGATCTGGCTTGCAGCTTTAAACATTTTGATGACACCCTGGGAGGGAGAAAAGATAGCATGAGCATTAGCTGTAGAGCTCACTGCCATGCCAAATCAATGGGGGTTTTGCTAAATAACTCGGTAAATCATTAATGTGCTGCTGTTAAAAAAATCCTCAATAGTGAGATGAGTCCCATTGTGAGATGATGCTTCAAAGAAATAATTTGGAGTGGTTCATTGCAGAGACTTAAATTGATGCCTTTCAACTTTGCAATGCAGGCAAAAAGAAATTAGGGTTTAGAAAAAATAATAACCAGAATCTTTAAATGATTCAGTCAACTCAGACACCTGCTATGAGTCTTATAAAAAGAGAGAGTGAGTAATGAGTGAATTGTTGTGAAAATCTCGGTATTTTATTGATGAAAATAGGCAAATTCCACAGGAGATGACATTATTGATTAGGCAGACACTAAGCTTCAGGAAATCAGGTTTCAGTTCCAGTATCTGCTGCAGACTCCATGTGATGCTGCTAACACTTCACTCTTGTGCTAAGTTTATCAATCAATCTACAAACCCTGACTGAAACTGGAGCCACATCATGCTACACACAACACAAATACCCTGGAAAAGAGCCTCTTCCTCCAAGACCTTCCTGTGCAATTAAGCCACAAAAAGGATAAAAAGAAGATAGGGTTGCACAAAGCTGCATAGCAGCAGTATTGAATCCTGAAGCAGCAGTCTCCTGGTGCCCAACTCAAGGCTGTTCTACTAGATCATAGCAAAACCAAGATTTGACCTAGGTTTACTCAGACAAATAGATCACACATCTTTCTTTGCTACTGCAGTGAAATCTTAGTTACAGGGGAATCATGAGAAGTAAATGGTCTCTTCAAATACATTCCAAACTGAATTTTCCTGTGATCATAGGATAAGGTTTATCTTGGTTTATTTGTTGCAAGCCTATAGGGAAAAAATGAAATGGAGGACATTTGCTACATTTTCTGTAGCAGGCAGCACTGGAGGAGGATAGTATCTTTAAAATGGTGTGGCTGTTAAACTCTTGCTTAACATATGTAATAGAGTCAAACTTCAGTCACATCTGCATATGCTGTTACTTGGACTGACATGCAAGTATTTGTCCTATACTGTTCGTTACTTGGAAGTGTCTTGGATATCTATCAGAGTGCTGCAATCAGCCTCCAGATTTTTTTCTTTTTTTTTGAATGCTGGGGTGCCAAACTTCTTTCAGCCATTTCAGTTTGTGGTGAAACTTTACTCAATAGCTTCTGTTATACTAAAATCAGCCAGCAGGACTTACCCTCCCTGGCATTGTCTTATACAGGCAGTGGGAAAGAGATCTAGCACTTGAATACAGCCAGCAGTTACAGACTGGGACCAGAGTGCTGATGTGCCAAGGGTGTAGCAATCTGAAAGACAGATTCATTGCAGGTCTGACTTATGCATTAATCTTTATCCAGCAAAGTATTTAAACCTTGCTGAAGTCTTAAGTACATGCAGATGATTTCATGCTACTCCAAAAGATGAACCTAATTATGCTTTCTGCTGCAATCATTCAGAGATCATCTTTAGGGAGCTCTTCCCATTTGTCCAAATTCAATATCCAAATAGATACAGGGGAAAATATTGCAAAAGGTTTGTTTTGCTGATAGTGAATTAGACTGAGTGGTATGTGATAAAAATGTGGTGTGATACATAAAGCACTTGCATCCCACACTGCATATGAATGCACTGCTTAAATGAATATGGTGAATTCATAATGTGGTGCAATGGCTGCTGAACAGCACACGAATCTTTGGTTATGTTCATCTCACACTGGAGCCATGACACATTGGAATTTAGACAGAGAAGAGCAAGGGTTACCTGCCAAAATTAACTATCTTTGTGCACTGAAAGGAAACAGATCCCCTGCCATGCAGCAAAAGTTATGGCCACTATGGAATGATGTGAATGTGAGGAGTGACCTGCCAGACAAGTAGCCCAGTTTCATGGTTTGCTGTGGGACTTGCCTGGTCAATGGACTCCCATGACTCAGGCTAGTGTTTGCTGAAGGAACCTGAGGCATTTGGGCTCCAAAACCCGGAACTCCAAACTGAAGAAGGATTTTATTTACTTGCCGGCTTTAGCAAAATAATGATTTAAGGTATTGTCCCAAGAGACCTGAAGCAATCATTTCAGCTGGAACCCAGCTTTCTATGTGACTCTATCATGGCTGCTGACAGGGGGGTTGGTTTGGTCAGTTGAAAACTGCCCCTCTAATGAGGACCCCCTCTCTATGTGGTGCTCGAGTTGGCTGTGTGATGGAGATGAGATGTCAGTCAACTGAAGGACAGGATACTTAAGGACTTAAGCATTTTAGGAAGATTTAGGTCATGGGATCTGGGGGTCTTGTGGAGACTAGCAAGGATCCTCAGGGCAAACGTTTTGATTTCAGAACATTTTCATAGGTTATTTGGTCTGCACCCCAGCATACCTTAAGACCTTAAACCAGTATGTAGTCCTCCTGTACTGCAAACAGAAATCCCTGGGAAATAGAAATGATTCATCAGAAAGAGATGCAAGTTTGACCTGAACTTATCTAGTGATGTGACACTACCATTGCTCTGATAGTTTTTTGCAGTGGTTAAGCTCCTTCACTGTTAAAAGTGGCACCCTCTTTCATTTAAATTTGTCCCCCTTCTTCTCTCAGCTGCTGTCTTTTTACATCTTTCTCCAGTAGTTAAATGTATCTTCAATACCCAGAACTTTATCCACATCAAACGATTCCATTCTTAAGTCAACTTTTGATTTTTTTTTTTGGTAGTTGAAGTAGAATACACTAATTAAGCCTATTGGTTCAAGATTTTTTTTCTTCCTCAAACTGCAAAATTCTGCTTCCTCTCCAGCTTTCCAGTATCTTTTCTAAAATGTAAAAATGGCTACATGTAGTATTTTAGTCGTGGTGTCAGACATGTCCTAGCAAACGCTGCTCTTCATTTGCAAGATGCAGAGTTGTGCAGAAGCTTTGTGGCAAATAGTTTAAGGCAAAGCATATGTAGAACACATTTTGAGAATCCTTTAAGGACCCAAAATTGGATCCTTCTACTGGTGACAGCTCCTAAGTGCTCCCACGTAACATCCCTTAAGTACTTGCTTGGAACAGTACTTAGCCCATATGCAAGCTCACTGGTGGGGTGCTGCTGTTGTGACTGACTTACTACAGGGAAAAGCCTTACCCTCTCTAGAAATCCCAATGCATCAATATGCTGCATAGGCTCCAATTTGTTTGCTGAAGTTAAGACAGGAAAATACAGTTTTGCACAGGTTGAGTTTTCCTTTTCCCCTTTCCTCAGTGAGGTGGGCTGTGTTTTCATTTTGGCTGGTATTTTCTGCAATGGAGAAGCACCAGCATGACATCCTAGTGCAGGGATCCTTCTTTCAGTGATAAAGTCCTTTGGGTGTTCAGGGTCTGTATTGATGCTGGGCAGTTTTCCCAGTGGCTGCCAAAGGATTTAGGAGTGCCAAGCTCACCATTTCTCAGTGGTGTCTCTGCTTCTAACTTCCTTCAGTGCTTTTTTTAAAGCTCTGCAGCAACACACTCCCATCATGGCAAAGGAGCAAAGCACTGAAAGCAAGAGAGTATTGGCTGTCTTGCCTTTGTACAAAACAAGCACAGAAATTAGGAGAGATTTTTCAGGACAGGAATCTCAAGTAAAGAAAAATACTGTCATATTGGGCAATGTGCCTGTTCCTGGAGATACTGTGGGTTTTGAAAAACTTTAGATTTATCTAGTCTGTTTTGTAAGCCACAGGGGACTGCATGTCATGCTGCAGTTCTGCTTGCTGAGACTGAGGCTTTACCACTCTGCTGCTCCTGTCTGCCTGACAGTATCTCTGGGAGCCTGGTTTAGGTTGTGCATTGGGACCACAGAAGGGGGTCCCTGGGAAGACCCTTTTCAGGAAGAAATTGTGTCCAGCCCTCCATCCTTGCAGCAGCATTTCTTAGGTAAACAATAAGGTCTACATGTGGTTTTGCACACTTACATCCCTACCTATCCCCTCGCACACAGGCAAACAGAATATTTATCACCACTCAGTTTTTTCAGGCATTTAAAGCAGACTGTGAACATCACCACCACTCCTGGTGCACTGGGAGCAGCCCATCTATGGCATTTCATGGAGTGAACAGCAACTCCAACAGTCTGAACCCAACTGGCGCTGTTTGTTTTGCTGCCAGGGGGAAAGGACAAATCCTTGAACAAAATGACCCCCTTTAGGGGCATGATATGGTTTCAGTTCAGCTTGTTGATAGGGCAAGAAGCCAGAATTGTTTTGCATGAATCCATGGGAGCAGAATTTGACCTCTGAAGAGGAAGATTGAATTTATCCATCATCTTCCATTTATGCCTCTATCAGGCCATCTGTGAATGCTGCCCATGGGTGTTTCATCCCTGTGCTGGGACAGAACTGTCATTGCATCAGTTACCTATATATATTCCTTCCCTGACTGCAGACAGGGGATCTCTCCTCTGGCTTCCCAGACATGTAACACAAATCCACCTTCCCCTCATGGCTTGGCTTCTTATCTGTTCATGCATAGTGTACACAGTGCATGTTCATTTCTTCTTGCCCAGCTCATCCTTTGCTACACTCAGAAGTATCTTGGTGCTTCATTGCTTGAATGGACTCAGTAAAATTCCTTGGAAAGAAATGCACAGCTTTTCCTTCTTCACTCGTATAATCTGCTCTGAAATTCATACAGGAAAGGATGAACTCAGCTCTTCAGTGAGAGCATTGATGGAGAGCTTTGGCACCAAGCTTGCTCATGCTACCTCTGTGCAAGCAAACACCTGCAAACCCAGAGCTAACATGCACAGAAAATCAGGCTTATATGGGGTAGGGAGGTTGGAAAGACAAATGATGGAAGGAACTCTTACTTAAAGTGCACAATCCATCGTGAGAACTCATTGGCAGATCAGGGAGTGCAACTTGTATGAACTAATGGTCTAGCAAAAACTTGCACTGCAGAAGGAAACTTTGATGTTCATGGATGTCTTACAATGGGTGGTTCAAAGCCAGAGGACATAAAGCTACCTTCTGCAAAGTCAAGACCTGCTGGAGGTTTTGAAAGGTCTCCCATATAGGGGAGAAAACAGGATTAAGCAATCCATTTATTCATATATGCTCCAAATGATTCAGGATTACATGGAGATTGCAACATACTGCCTAAAACTAGTAGTGGTGCATTCAGTGAGGAACTGGTGAGGCCAAAGTGACCACATAGCTTCTGAGTGTCTTGGAACATGAATCTCCTCCTAAACAAAAGAAAGAGAGTGTTTCTTTCTGCATGCTCAGTAACCTACTGGATTACCAGCTTTGCACTAATAAAAACCTGTTGGGAGGGGAGTCCTTAGAAGGCAACACCAGTTATTCACAGCAAAGACATGTCTTTGCCTAGCTTGCCCTGGGTGTGGTGTGCAGGGTGAAGCTTGCAGTTTGTGTGCATCATCATTTAGGCTGGAAAAGGCCCTTAAAATCACTGTGTCCAACCAAATCCAGTGGCGTTACTGTAATTTTTCTTTTTTTCCATGACAAGAGAAAAACTTGCTTCTCTTGATACATTCCGATCCACTTGTACAGCTAGCAGAAATATAGGATTTTGTTCTCTCCTACATGAAGAGTTCTGTAACCCAGATTCACTTCACTAGAAAGTGTTTAAACATGGGACTGTGATCTCATTTGGAGTGGATGTAGGAATCCCTCTCCTTCTGCATAAGCATTGCATGGAGTAGCTAAGACTCAATGGATATCACAGAGGGAGAAAAAGCTTGTGTGCCTCTTCACTCTAGGGAGTGGGACTCTCTGTGAGGAATAGGAACTGGGGTTAGCTGTAGGATTTAAATGCAGTCGTGTGCCCTTAACCTAAAGAATATACCACTCTTCCCCTCAAGCAGATGCTTCTCCTACAGTTACAACCAGCCTGGACTTTTTAGTCATGGTACAATTCACTGCCACCGAGCTGATCAAATTATCACAGTGTCTGGTTTACAGTATCACTGATTAAGTCACAGAGGAGGAAGCTAATTATAGAGGAGCATGCTATTTGCACACAGGGATGCTGGAGCAAGCTCTGCAGGAGGCAGATGGAAGTATTTTGAAAGAAAAAAATGGGAAAGGCATACAGCAGCAAAACAATTTTGGCAGGAAAAGCTACAGCTCTTCTCCTTTCTCTTGAGGCATTTCTTCTGTAGGGCAGAGATGGTCTGAGAAACACTCCCAGAATTTGAGGGTACAATTCCAAGAAACTACTTTAACTTTATTACTGGACATGTTATCATTATGCTACAGACTAGAATAGCTCAAGCTTGGCTTTAATGTCAACCTGTCAATGTATTCATCACTGAACAAGCATTACATAATTACACCGAATCACAGGATTAGAATAGAAGGGATTTTTTTGGGCAGGCAGGGGTATTTTAATACAGAGTGATCTAATTTGTATTGATCCTTCTTTCTTTAACATGTTTAAGGGTAAGCATACTTAGGAGCCAACCACATAATAAAAACAAGGTCTGGAGTCAAATGGAGGAGAGCAGTGGCACAGCCACACTGTGGGTACTTGCTCAAAAGATTCATTGAAGCAAATGGAACCGATACAGTACAGTGCCCTTCAAGTGAAACACTTTAAATGCAAAACAATCTAATATTGTATTTACAACTGACATTTTTTACAATGACCAAGGATGCTCTTGTATTCCAACTTTACGATGGGAAGTACAAGTTTCCAGAACATGAATACGGCATTGCCTTACCTTGTCTCTTGTGTGATGGCTTATAAAGTAGTGTAGTACAGAACTGTTGATATAAGGTCTTTTAACCCCATTTGTATGTATGTTAAGGCCAGAGAAAGATGCAGGGCCAGCAAATGTTAACCTGCTTTCTAAATCCTGTGGAATAAAGCTTTCTGACTTGTCACCATAAGATTAAAAAAAAAAAAAGGTCTTTTGACCAGGAATTCATGGAAATGCTGCTTTGACAGATTTTCTTGCAAAAGCTGATGGAGTTTAGCTCACCAACTATAACATGCTACCTTTCTTAGAGAAGATTAACAGACAAGGGGGGCTGAAGTGACTTTCCTATAGGACGTATATGAATCCCCTGCAGTCACATCATTAAACCCCCAATAGGTCAGCAGAAGTGCAGATAGCACAAGTAGAAGGAGGAATCGGATTACTCCACTTTGGCTGGTTCTGGAAGGGCATTTAGCAGACCATTTTCAGTTTGACAGGATCAGTTAGCACAGTAGGATGGGAGGAAGGCCATAATTTCCTCTCTGTGGGAATGACCATTGAGAAATCAGGTGGTAGGAGAGGTATAAGAACTTACTTTGTGAGGGTGAGCTTTGAAACAGGACTCATTTATTTTGTCTCTGCTTATAGAGAGCCTAAGTAGCAGTCAGCTGGATTCTGAGATTTTTTTTTGTCCACAGACTGGTAGGTAATTTTTCGAAAGAAGAATGAGACTAAGGAGTAGGAGATGTTGTGTGAGCTACCTCTGTCTGGGGCATCAGTAATACCACACCTTCCACATCCTCACTGAAAGCCAGAGCTATCAGCAGACTGTTGTGCTTGTGGTACAACACCCTTGCCTGGGATGCTGAAGATGAGGCAGAGAGACAGGCTGTCAGCACGTGTTGCCACAGAGGAAGGAACAAACTGCTTGAAAAAAATGCATCTGAGGTGTGATTATCCTTCTGCTGGCATAACCTTAGCTTTGTTTGGATCAATGTCCAACTTGGAAATACCTGGTGGGAGCATCCTGGAGCCAGGGTAGTCTCTGGTTCTTAGAGAGGAACTGTTGTGGGGATGTCATGGTTTAACCCCAGTCAGCAACTAAGTACCATGCCTATGCTCATCCTCTCCCCTGTCCACCTCAGGGGAGGAGAACCAGAAACAAAAAAGTAAACCTTGTGGGTTGAGATAAGAGCTGTTTAATGATTGAAAGAAAACAAAAAATAATCATAATGATGATGATAATGGTACTAATAACAGCTTTAAATGATCCCCTCCAACTAAAACTTATGATTCTATGAATTGTAATGAAAAAGAGAGAGAAATAAAATCCAAGAAAAAACAAGTGATGCACAATAGAGCTGCTCACCACTCACTGACCGATGCTCAGTCAGTCCCCAAACATGGATTGGCACATCCCAGTCAACCACTCCATTTTACAGACCGAACATGACATTCTATGGTGTGGAATATCCCTTTGGCCAGTTTGGGTCAGCTGTCCTGGCCATGCTCCCATCCCAGCTTCTTGTGCAACTCCTCACTGGCAAAGCATGGGAAACTGAGTAAGTAACTTACAGGTAGCAGTACTGAGCAACAGCCAAAACATCAGTGTATTATCAACATTGTTCTCATACTGAGTCCAAAACACAGCACTACACCAGCTACTAGGGGGAAAATTAAATCTATCCCAGCTCAAACCATGACAGGAAGGAACATCAGTAGCTGGTGTCTAAGCATTTGATACACTGCAGCACAGAGTTTGAAGTGAACAGAGAATGAGCCTAACATATTTTTCTAGCTAAAGGTAATTAATTGTTATTGATTAGTGGGAAATTAATTGTTATTGATTAGTGGGAAACTCCTGCCATGGAGAATGCCATCACCCTAATGGATTACTCCTGTGCCAGAGAGGTATCCACTGGTGCCAATTTGTGGCAGTACTCAGAGGTTTGCCTCTGTGTGAGTTGTTGTTCCTCAGGTATCTCTTTTGCTAGTGACGGTCTCACTTGTCTATTAGAGATGCTTGCAAGTCCTGATAACAGCCACATGGGCTGTATAGTCTCTGGATTGGTGTGTCCAATCGTGCTTCCCTTTGAAGTGACGTGTGGGGCACTATAAACTATTAACTGGAGTCAGTTTTCTTTCACAATAGCTCATATAGGTCTGTGTTTGGGATTTGTGCTGGAAACAGTGTTGATAGCACAGGGATACTTTCAACAGTGCTGACCAGTGCTTACACTGGGTCAAGGCTTCTTCTGTCTCACTCCACCCCACCAGTGAGGAGGCTGGGGGTGACAAGGAGAAGACACAGCTGGGACAGCTGATCCCAGCTGACCCAAGGGATATTCCATACCATATGGCATCATGTTCAGGACGTAAAGCTGGGGAAAGAAGAAGGAACAAGGTACCTTGAGAATCACGGCATTTGTTTTCTCAAGTGAACTCTACATGTGGAGGAGTTCTGCTTTCCTGGGGATGGCTGAACACCTGCCTGCCCATGGGAAATGGTGAATGTACTCCTTGTGTTGCTTTGCTTGTGTTCACAACTTTTGCTTTACCTGTTTTAGTGTCCTTATCTCAACCCATGGGTTTTCTCAGTTTTACCCTTCTGATTCTCTCCCCCACCCCACTGGTAGGGGAGTGAGTGGGCAGCTGTTTAGGGCTAAGTTGTTGGCTGCGGTTAACACATCACACTGAATAAGTGTGTGACTGCCACAGGGGTAAGAAAAACATGTCATGTCCAGTTGCGGCAAATTCAGCATTCTAAATAGGTGATAAAATAGATACCAATTTTGAGCTTTATTCCTTCAGTACTGTAAATTGCAAGACATCTGTAACATAAGCTTGAAAAGAAGGCATGCTAGATAATTGTGTCCTACTATTTACTTTCCGAACTGATCTAAGGGGGATGTTTAAATGTGGAGAACAGGCCTGCTTAAATGTTCGTAAGAGTCTCAGTATAAAATCCTAATGAGCAATAATCTGTCTCTAATTCCTCTAATGTAGTCTCTGGTCTGAATGATAGCACTTGTATTACATTCTATGAAGCAAATTTACCTCCTGCACTTCGTTTGACTGTAATTCTTTCGCAGTTTATATTTGGCTGGTTTTGTTTTATTCTTAACAGTAACTCTATCTAAGCACAGATACATTTCTTTAAAAAAAACCCCTAAACATATTTAAATAGTACTGAAATAAGATTCTTCTAGCTGCAGCTATAATAACACCTCTAATGTTTAACAAGCCACAAGAACTGGAAGAATAGAATAATTTACTTGGCTCATAAAAGAGCAGAAGTAGTTACATAAAATGAACATATCGGTCTGCTGTTATTCCTATTCCACACAGCTCCCTGTGGCTTATTTCATTTTAGGCTTATTTTTCTTTTTTTGAGGAAAATTAATTCAATGATGATACAGTTTCTTCTGGGTCAGAGAGACCAGGTTAGCCAGAAAGAAATGACTTCTCAGAAACAGAAAGATGATATGCTTCCTGGCTTTCAACCCTGTTACTAGGACAATAGATGGATATAAATTTCAACAAATACAAAATAAGCCCAAATGGAGAGCTACTCCAAGAGGGATTTTGAAATGAGACGAAAACAAATGGGTTTATAGAACTGTAAAACAAAATACTACATTACTTATATCACTTTTCCTGAAGGCATAAAAAGATATTAAAATGTCGTTAGCCATGCTAGCTTAGTCACCTGAGAATGTTTGGGAATGACACTTCAATTCCACTTTCTTAATGGCCATGTGGGTTTGTGGAAGTGGAAAGACAACAGAATTAATTCTTCTGGAGTAGTTCTTTGCTGGAAAGATGGCAAAGTGTCCCTAGCAGCTCTGAGACAAGTGCCTGCTCCAAACACACATTTAAAGGTCAGGCCCTGTGTCAGACCCAGTCATTGTGGCTGATATTCCTGCCGGTGCTAGGTCTGCAGAGGTAGTGCTGGCAGCTTCAGTGGAAGTCTCATTATGTATCTAGCAACCTTTCCAGTCATCCTATAATTTTATATCTTCCCATTTTATAAGGCTGCGCATTGTACTTTCTTAATTTTATGCTCTTTTGGGGAAAGTGTAACATTTGGGATGGGTGAAAACTACTCCTAGCTGTCTGATGTTGTCCCTTGGAAGTCAGAGGTCTGTCTTCCCAGGAGGAGACACTTGCAGTGTTTTCAGGAAGAACAGGGCTTTGGGACCAGATCTGCCTCAAGGAGTGAGCTAGTGGCCTTTCTGGCTTACAGCTGGTATATTGGTATTGAGTACATGCATAACTCAGCTGCTATTGACTTGTCTCCACTGAAGTGCGCAGGGTTCTGATCACTTCCTTTTGTGTAAAACAGTTCTGCTACTTGTCTTGGATGATGTAGGGGAAAAAGGAATTTGTTGTTGTATATTCTACATTTTAGCCCAACCCTTTGTCCTGTTTTGGTGAGGGGAAATAGCAAACTCATGTTCAAAGTAATTGCTTTCTGTGACTTGTTGACTGGAAGCAAGAGCAATTTTCATAGTTTATTTGCTAGAGTGATTTCCAACTCTTTGAATGAAAGATGAGCTTGTGGAATCGAAGCCTACGTTTAAGGCCTATAAAACACGACATGTTGAGAGAAGGATGTGTATGTATGACTCAATTTCCTCCAAGGGATTACACAGAGCCCCAGGCTGGAGCTATCAATACTGTAGGGAAGTGTTTCTTTAGCCAGCGACCAGATGAAAGGTGATCTTCCTACAGGGAGTTAGCTGGTGCTTTCAGTCCTGGAAATCCTTATGGTAAAGGGGATTGCTGAGAGCTGCTCCTGCTCTGTTTTGTGAGGCCAGAGGTTTGGCCTTTTTTCATGTCTCTTGCTCTCCCTCTGCACAGCCTTGCTGAGACTACAGGTTTGCTGTGGCTTCAGCCATTGGCATGGAACTAGAGTATCTGTGATATCATGGACAGCAGGAAGCCAAGGATGATAGGACTAGGAAAAGCTATTAATTCTGAATAAAGTCTATCCTCTGCTTAGATCTTATTTGTATTGCTTCTCTCAGTCAGTTTTAAGCCCTCCATAGCCTGTCATTGTTGGCAATTATCACAGCTGAGAAATCATCACTGAATAATAAAATGCATCTGAAGGAGATTGAGGGGCAACAAATGAGGAGATTTTGTGTTCTGCAAATTATGGTTGTCTCTGTAAGCTTTGCTCTACTGGGGAAATATCCTGTGCTTGCCTTTTGGCTTTTCCTCCCGGTCCTCCAGGGTGAGGGTGGGGGGACTGGCCCTTGTGAGGGCACATGCTGGGCCTGAGCATCGTGCAGGGCTTTTCCACAGCTGAGGGGTGTAGCAGGGTACAGATATCTCCCTGAAGTGCAGAGGCTGCTTCCCCTGGCATGAAGGCTTACCTGCTTCTGGTTTAGCCAGGCATACAGCAAACTCCTCCTGGCTATGCTAGTCACACGGAACCAAGTGCAGGGGCAGTGTGAGAAGCAGAAAAGGCCTTGACGATGTGCAAACCCTGTTCGCACAGGGTTTTTGTGCAAGAAATAAGGAAAACATCCCTCTGTTACCGACACTTCTTCCAATAAAAATCCCAAATACAGCCCCATGCCAGCCACTGTGAAGAAAATTATCTCTACCCCAGCCCAAACAAGCACACTGGGCTGGTGCAGAGATGCACCTTTCCGCTACCTCCCCTGTGTGAGGGCAGCAGGACTGAGTCAAATGGCTCTCGGCAACTCAATAACCAGGGGCTTTCTGCTGGGCAGAGCCGAGGTGTGGGAGCTGTCTGACTGGAGCTCTCCTTGCAAAAGGAGGGTGCTTTTTTCCTCCTGTCATTCATTAATGGATTTTGGGATGTGTAGGACAATGGGGAGCTGTTTCTTCATGCTTAAATTTGCCTGGCACCTCACTTTGGACTTTACACATCCCAGCAGTACAACTGGTTGTGCTTTTAATTTGAGTGCAGGTGTGGTGGGGGTTGTGGGGGATGTTGTTGACTGTTTTGTGGGGTTTTGTTTGGTTTTGTTGGGTTTTTTTTTCACTAAAGCCATGTCAGAAAGGATTTATATTGTTATTAAACAATGGCCATACTTAGGCATTTAGAAGCTCTAGTTCTCCTAGGACTATGGTCTAGCAGCAGTGGATGGCCCTGGAAATGTGCCAAGATTTCTTGCTCTCTCCTGGTTTCCTAGAATATATGAGTTAACTGCCTGAAATTTGTTTGGATGGAACTGGCCCTCAGGGCCTGATTCAGAGTCAGGTGTTATTTCACAAGAGTGGCATCAAGCTTGTATTTATTTTGGGATGATTTCAGGATGTCTTTTGATATGGCACCAAGTGATACTTGGTGTCTCCTGCAGGGCTGTGTGAGCTGAGTCTGTCCATTTGATGAGTAGCTAAAGGGAGACAAACTACGAGGAATTGCAATAATCGGGTTGCTGGGGATGGGGCAAAATCAATATCTGAGGCAGAATTTCAGTACTGGGAAGCGAATGTCAACAAAGTCAGGTAATACTCAAGAGATGGAGAATATACCCCTACTGGGGGGAGGGAATGGGGAAAGTAGTGGGCATTTCTTTTTCCTTTTTAAAATTTTTTGTCTATTTTTATTGTGGGCTTGTTTGGTTTTGTTGATTTGTTTGTTGGTTGAGGTTTTTTTAATAGCCTTTAAGTTCTGCAGGTAATCCCTATTGTGGGTTACAGTCCAAATTGATTTTGAAGGCAAGGTTTTATCCAAAAGGTGAATCTGTTGAAAACAAGTGAAAATGGACTATTAACTATGACGGCAGTGGGGTGACAAGGTATCATAACTTCAGATTTGAATGCATTTATGTGTAAGAAAACTTGATTACATTTGGGTTTTCGCTGTTGTATGGAGCTGGGGAGAAGAGAGCCCAGCGTAACAGCATCAAATGAGGTAAAAGTGAAATAAATCTATAGGGCAATAGAAAGCTGTTGAGAAATGCAGAGTTTCGGTAAAGGGCAATATCATAAAGGCCAGCATGGCCTATGGATTCTGAGTAAACTTAAATTTCAAGCAACTTTTTATGCAGTAACAAGCTGAGCTGAAAAGGGAGAAGAGGAGGATACCAGGCAATAAGGACTTGTCTCTCGAGTACAGCTAAGTTCTAAATCAATTGGATGGTGCTTTTGAAATGCCAGTGAATGCTTCCAAGCATTATATTAAAATTTCATGATCAATAATGCTGAAATCTGCACTACACACGGGCTAAAATAACAGCTGATAATTCACCAGTATATGAATTTAATAAAATGTTGTTCACCAGTGTTAGCTGCAATACACTGTCCAGGTTGTCCTTTTGATTAGAAATTACCTGTCAAAGCAGTCCTTTTTTTGTTAGGTGAGCATAGATCAAAGACAGTAGTGCTTGTTCTCTGGTGTATTTACTGCCAGAAATAGGTGGCTGTTTATTTAAACTTGGTCTAGCTGCTAAGGAACATAGCTTTTTTCCTTTCTGTAAGCGTATTACGGTCTGCATCAAAGGAATGCCCACAGGCCCAGCTGAGTTCAGGACTCTGTCATTCCAGTCAGTAGCAGTCCCTGTCCTAAAGACTTAAAGTATAAATAGACAAGAACCAGAGGGCTGGAAAGTGGAAGCATGTATTTTAAAACCAGTAGAATTGATTGCAAAGGCTCCTTTAGTTATCCTTGGAAAACTCAAAGAATTGATTATTAAACCTATTTTCAACACATAGCTTTATCTGTCCAGGATGATTCTTGAAATGGGACTTAATTATCCGGGAGCTTCTTTTAAGATTTGCCTGAAGAACTGGATTTTTCTTTTTCATTAAAAACACGAAGTTTTTTTAGACTTATCAACTTGATTATAGACAGAAAGTTTGTGTGTTATGATACTGAGTGCTAAATTACTTAACTTTTGACCTCTGGATAGTTAAAGTCCCTGTATGATGCTGAAGCTTTGTGTTTACTTGCTACCTCAGTGGTTGGCATCTTTTCCTCTTACTGTTTATCCAGCATGTGAAAAACATTCATATCCTTCATCTGTCTGAGAGATTTTGAAAGCAGCTGTTTCCCAGGACTTGCAAGTATTTGGCAGTCTGTAGAATATTTTGGGATATTTTACTGGGTTTTGTTGAACCTCTTCCACTTTTCATAAATGAGCAAGAATTTGGTGGAGTGCAAGTGAGGGCAAGACTATTTTTAAGAGTGGCACCTAGGGTGGGTGAAACCAGACTTTTTAGCTGCGCTGCAAGAGCTATTTCTACTTTTTTGTATTTCAGGGTTACTTGGGAACAGAACCTAGAAATCAATGACCCCTCTGATCAATGTATTGGTTTCAGAAATGCAGGTATGCTGTTCGATTTGTGGATAATGAGGTCCATATTATGCCATTTGAAATTGCACAATTTTGGGAATGGAGAATGAGAGCATTTTGTCACCTCTTCCTCTGCCTAAAGGCATACTATCATTTAATGATGATGCACTCTCCTGACATATGGGAAAACTGGATTTACATCACTGTTTATTTTTACAAGTTGTTATGCTTAATAAACAAAAAATGAGGGAACAGTCTTCATGAATGTAACACTCACGTTCTCTGAGATATTTCATCTTTACTGATGTATCAGAGCTTTTGGTAATTCTGCAGCAGCTGGCAATTCTATATGGCACTGCCTGGAGGATGTGGGTACAGGCTTGTCTAATATTGGTGATTACATGATAATGTTGAGTAATGCAATAAAATATCGCATATTTTGTACTAGCAAAATCTTTCATTAACTCCAAGTGACTCTGACCATTAGAACCCTTAATGCACTCTCCTAATTAGTTGCTGAAGCCCCTACTTTGATTAGATATTCACAACTTCAGTGCATTGATTCTTTATCCCTTATAATGGCAGAGGTTGTTGTCCAAAACTGTTATTTTGTTGAAGTTTGTGTGTCTTGATATATTCTGGTGTTTCTTATATGGTTGGATACCTGCCCAGGATTTGCTCTGAAGTATGAAACATTAAAAATAAAAATCTGATTTTATTGTATTTGTCAGGGATATGGTAAGCCATAAAAATAAAACATATTGTAGGACTACACTAACTCACAGTAATGGCCTTGAATCCTTCTGTGGGAAACCAGTTGTTACAAATTAGCAAGAAAACGTGCATTCACAAATAAGCAGTGTGTCGCTCATTTATTTGGACAATTGTTCTTTAAATAATTTATAGCAACACTTCATAGTGATAAGTAGTACAGATAGCCCAGTAGTATGTCTTGCAAGAGTAAAGAGGGAATGGTAACACACATTTGCTACTAAGTCTTTTCCTAGACACAGGCTGAGTCTAGTGAGAAAGATTATTCCTGTGGAATATGCAGGATGGTCATGAGTAGTGGTCTGTACACCCTGGAGGTCGTGAAAAACCTATAGAGAATACTAGGGAAGACAGGATGTCCTGCTCTATATGGGTCTTGGTCCTATCATATCTAAGGGTTTTGGCTTGGTTAATCCTGCTTTCTGTTTTTGCAAGCACTGCAAAGGCAGTTGTTTGGATTCATATTATCAGCTGAAAGTTTGGTTAGGCATTGAAATATGTTGCTAACCTATGACAGCACGAAAGACAAGCAATGATTTCCTCTGCTTCTCTTGGGTTCTGTGAGATGGAGCAGATGCCAATATTTTTCTGTGCCACAGCTCACTCAGTATTATCTTATCTCACCTGATAGGCTGGGAATAATTACAGCAGGATGTTATGTGGATGGATATGCTTGTATGTATTTTAGAATAGTCCAAAAGTTGCTGCTAGGGAGTTTGGCTCTGAAGCTATTAGCAGCTTTGATATTGCAAAGGCAGATTCCATCACCTATGGGAGTCATTGGTCAAACACTGGTGTTTCATTTCAGAGATTGTCTGATCTGACCAAGAGTGGAAGGCAGTCTTGGAAAACTGCTATGCTCAAACAAGTGAATGTTTGCTGGATCAAAGCATCTCAGCATGGCAGGGCAGAGCAGTACAACACATGGTTAATGCAGAGGAGTGACACCCAGGGAAACTGCTGCAAGAGACAGGGTGACAGGTGACACGCCCTAACTGTCACTCACTCAGATACAATGGCAGATATTTGCTTACAAACGCTACACACTTTAAAGATTCTCTGGAGGATTTGGCTGTTCTCTAGGTAGAGTTGTGATTGTGGGACTGTGGCACAAACTGTGCTCTACAGCTCCAGTTTGAATCCTGGTTAAAAAAGTCAGGTGAGAAACTGGGAAATGCCAGGCTATCACAGCTACCTCCAGCCAAATTGGTTGAATTCTGCTTATTTTTTTGCCTGATACCCCCACCACCAGCCTGTCCTACCCCTGAAGAAAAACCACATTTTTTTCTTTTCTGTTCTGTTAATGGCTTGTTCATTTGAAAAATGGAGATTCACTTGACTAGAACCTCTCCTGTACCAAGGGAATTTGATATAAATTAGATTTAGTCAAGTTGTTGAGGGTTTTTTTTGTTTGTTGTGATTTGGTGGTGGGTTTTTTTTGTTTGCTTGTTTTGTTTTTTGACAGTAGAATCTCTGAACAGTGAACTAGCTTCAAGTTTTCTGGCTCAAGGGGACTGCAGTGCCTTGAAGCATCTTTGTTTGACCAGAACACAGAACATAATTCCTAAAATAATAGAAAGCAATTTCATACAAGCCCAGCTGCAAATTTGCCAGGTTGTGACATAAGAAATGTTAGCTCCTTCTTTTATCAGCTGGTCCAGCTGGAAATTCTACAACTTCCTTGCTGTTTCTTTGGAACTTTCTGTCATCTCCAGTATTTGCTAATTCACAGCTGGTCTAATACATGCTTGGTTTTGGGCCATCGTTTGTTTGAATTTAATATCTTTTTTCTCCACAGGATGCTCCCCTGGAGTTAAGGTAAAGAGGATCTTTCATTGTTTTTAGGAGCAATTCTCATCTGAAGTCCTAAACCCCCCCTTTCCTTTATGCCAGTAGCCTTCCTTTGTAGCTCTTCTGTTAAATAATTTATCCTAAACTGAAGACTGATTCTGAATTTCTCCTGTCAGGAAGGATCTTGGTCTCAAACTGACTTTCACTCTCCCCTGCTTATTATCGATTGCCCTGTGACAATCCTTGTGTGGCATATAGCAAAGCAATCCTAGTCTCAAACAGTGCATAGATTATTCATCTGCAATAATTTGGGTAACATAAAGTTCATTTTTCTGTTAGCCGGTATGGTGGCTGGCACTGCAGAGTCAACACTTGCTCAAGGTTACTGTGCATTGAGATTTTGGGATCTTTTTTCCTTTTTTCTTCCCAGTATGCTAAGAATAGGGAAATAACCATGGTAACTGTATGTTATGTCATGGCAAATGTTGAATTTCTGTGTGTGTGTGAAACAGTGAAAGCTGCATGGTACCATTTCTAAGCATTTTCAGCTCATGTGTGTCGGGCAGGATAAGAAAGCTACCTCATATATTACCAACTTTAAAGCATCTGAGATTCAGTATCCTGTGTTTGTGCTTCTCTTCATGCTTGGCTTTTATCTATAGCAGTGAGGTGATGGGAAAATAAGCCTTGCCATCAAACTCTCCAAGCTTGTGAATCTGTGGAGAGTATAATTAATGTCCTTCGAGACACTTAAAAATGAGGAGAGAAAGAAAGAAGTGTAAATTTACTCATACTTTTTATTATTTCTGGACTCAAAAGCTCTGTGTCTGCTGATTTTAGTCAGAATCAAATGTCACTTCAAAACATCCTGGAATTATTGACAGTTTCCAGATTGCTGAACAGGACTATGGAAAGTTCTCACTGGATGATCATGTCTGGATGGCATCCCATCCCTCAGGGGGATTTGTCAATTATACCCCTCAGCTTGGTTTTGTCTGAAAAGGTGATAACTTGTAAGAGACTTTGCAGATGTTACCTGTTGATACCGGGGTGTGAAAAATGTAAGCGCTGGTCAGCCTGTATATTGTTTCAACTTGCACGGTGCCAAGCACTCATTTCTTTGTATATCTGGTCCAAGCCAGCATTTCAGCTGAAGTGGTTCCTGGCCTGTGAAAGAATAATTGAATACAAATTTATTTGTCTTTTGGAACATAGTTCATTGGGTTCTAATACAATTTTGGGATCAAAAATCTCTTGGTCTGCCAGCCAAATCACACAGGCTAGCAAGGGCTGCCTCTGGAAACAGCAGTATGCAAATGCGAAGACGAGCTCTGAAGCAAGAGCCCAGGCTTATTAGGAGTGCTCCTCCAGAAACTGCCCAATGCAGGTCTGAAGGGACCCTGATTCTTTTTATAATTTCTTTTACAGGGTGGGTCAGCCTCCTGGAGTCTGAAAGATTTTCCCTGGCTGTTAGGTGGTCCTAGGCTGACTAGGATCTCAGCTTGGGTGCTTACCAGGTCTGTAGTGGGGTCACCTGTACTGGGCACTTTGTAGAAGTAGCTGGCTGTGAGCTGAATTCTAAAGCTTTGGTACTCTGGAGTCCCTCAAAACTCCGTGGTAGATGAGAAACAAGACACAATGTTTGAGAAGGGTGATTCAGTTCCTGCTTGATGCCTGGCACAGTTCTTTGTGTGTCTACCTTCTACAACAGATTTCTTCCAGGCAGTGCAAAGAAATTCAAAGAATTGAATGTGTTGCTTTGTCTCAAAGTGGGGAAATTGCTGCTAACTTTGAAATCTGATTTTGAAATCTGAAGGGTGCAAATAGTGCTTTTTGTGAGAGGCTGCAATAATGGCACAGCTATGACAAAAACTGTGCTATGACAATTCGTTGGCTTTTTGACTTGAAATGTTACTTGAAATAAATGCTTTTAAAAATTTATGTATTAAATTCTTAGTTTGATCACTGACCACCTGTTACAGGGCTGCCTCAGTTATATCCTCCCACCTGCTAAGGTTTGGTAGCCAAAAGTCACATATGAGTATGACTGTGAATTCTCCTTCTTGGGTCCCGATGGGCTTTTTCTACAGGATGTGCATGTGGGAAATACAATGCCAGTTGGTGCTTCCATATTTTTTCTCCTGGTAAAGTACTAGTAGCAGTACAAATTGATGATGACCTTCTGCTACTCTCTGTTGCCACTGAGGACACTAAAGGTTTTGGGATATGAGGGAATGTGACAGGCTCTTCTATGCCAGGGTAATACTGATTAATGTGGTACAATCTTCAGAGCCAGGTACGTGGCTCTTCTGACATTTTCAAGGACATTGTACATATCCTTTTTAGCATTCAGAGTGCCTGTTTCTGCCATTTGTTTGCTGTGGGTCCTACAAATTTAGCTAGGATCATAAATCCTCCAAGTTCAATAATAATACACAAATTTCATTACCCATTCACATTTTGTCCCGGCCCAGCATTTAAAAGGTAGGCAAGCAGTGAATTTCATTATAATGTAAAATACTAAATACAGAGATTATTTCTGGACATAATATTGAGACTCTAGGGACAGTAACTTTTTGATTCTTGAAATACAAGATGCCTATTTAGGTCATAATTTCATCTGCAATGCTACTTGCTCCTTGTAACAGACTTCAAGGAAGACTCATCTACTTTTTTTAGAGGAGTGTTGTACTGTACAGTACAGTGTGTTTGGTAGATGATGACCCAAACCACATGGGCTCAGAATTTCTTTTTCTGTGTTTCCAGTGATGTTAGTGGATTTACATCTTAGCGTGAATGTAGTGGTTACTTGTTTGTATGAGAAATGAATTCCTATTTTAGCTTTCAAGGAACAATGGCCTGTAACCTGTTAATGCCTTTTAATACTTTGATTAAGTGAAAGTGAGGAGATAAAGTCGTTCACAAGACTACTTGGCTTGCTGAAATAGGTCAGGTATTACAAACAAACCTCTGAACTGTGATTCTGCCATAGAGAACTGCAACAGCAGATCTGAGAGCCAAATGATTGGATTTTCAGGATTCTTCATGGAAGGATGATGTATAAAGAGAGTGTTCTTTGGAATATCACAGCCACAAATGAGTTGCTCAAGGTAGGTAATGGTCTGAAGCACCAGAAACTTCCATCCCTACCCACTGCCCAGTATTCAGGATGTGACTTACATGTCTCAGTTTGCACATACAAAGTGAATGGGTGGCACTGGTGATCACCTGTTAACTTCAGTGCAACTGAATATGAGAAGGATGGATCCGGTATTTGATGCTTTTGGTAATAAGAATGCTCTACTGCCTGTGACCTCAAAAGGTTCTAACAACTGCAACTTTCGAAACGATCAAATTAGTTAGGACTTGATTTATTTCTTTTTGATTTCTGTGAAATTTAGGGATATGTTTGTTGATAAAGACAGATGTGGTTAGGTATGTAATGCTCACAAAAGTGTCCAAGCTCAAAGTCTTTCAGCCTTTATTTGGGGTCAGCAGAGTGTTTTCAAAGTTTCTGTGCCTCTGATGGGTAGGTACGACTTCAGAGCTTCTGCCTTCAGCTAAGCTGCAAGTGCTGGGCTCCAGCAGTGCTCCTGGGCTGCTCCAGCTGTGCTGTAAAATGTTTTGAACCATGGCTCAGCCAGTTGGCAATGATGGCCAGGTTATTTGCCTGCACTGATTATTTAGACCTTATATGGTGAACTAGTTTAGCTGATCTCTGTGCATAATTTTGTTTGTAATTACAAGTGCTGTTCTCTTAGGCTGCTTGCATCTTTCTCTTGGTTCTAATTACACTAAGAAGTTCATGGCTTTGGCTGATTTGGTTTCCTCCTTTCCAGAAATCTTCTCCAAACTGTTAATCCAAATGTTAAATGAGGTTGTAGAAGGGAAACTTGACGTAGTCTGAGAGCTTCTTGTAGCATCAGTATAACTGATAGGTCTAATGGAAGCTAAAACTAAAAGATTTTCCAGCAGAGGAGACAACCAGAAAAACATTTGCAGGTCATCTTTTCAGGGATCCTGCCAGCCAAAGTATGTTTTGTGAAAGCCTGGTCTTTTCTGCACTCAGATCTTTTTGATGGCCTTAACTCTGATCTCTTTTGCTCATCACCTCCTCAACGGGAGTGTGTAGGAAACTGTGGAGAGTTTGGAATGTAGAATTCCCAAGCCATTTTTTAATTTTTTTTTTTTCACTGGGGCCAGGACTGCACTCTGGGTGTCTGCAAAGGAACAAGTAATATAAGGAAGTACAAAAGTATTGAAGGGAAGGGACACCTTCTGGCTGCTTCTTGCTACGTGTCCCAAAGCACTACTTTGACCGGCTATAAGAAGACCAAGTGTGGGCTTCTTGAATCTCTTGATGGTTAAGTAAATTATATGGATGTGTATGTGTAGACAGGTTATTTAGAATTATATCATGGATTTAATTTATACTGATCTTCAAAGGGATATCAACAAACTGTTTCATTTGCCAGGGGAAATCACCTTTTATTGTCTTTAAATGAGAATGGTAATTAGGAGGAAATTTGGGTGAAAATTGTTTCTTGGGCTAGCTTGTTACTTCGCTATTCACTACATTAGCAAAGGGAAATAGCCTTGTCCCCATCTAATCTGAATTCATCAACAAGTGCTCAAAAACACATGTGGCTTGTTAGTAAAGCTTATAATTAAAAGGAGGAAGGGAAGGCCTTCCTAGGATTAGCATGTAATAGGAGGGGAATAAATGGGCCAGCTTTGTCCCTTACTGCCTGTTTCCTCCAAGGCCCGAATGGTCTGGTCCTCGCTCTGAAGTGCTGCTCTCCTTGTAAGTGTTGTTTGCTCATGCAGTAGAAGAGCAAATTGGGAATTGCAACCTGAGCAGGTTAAGAAAAATAAAACTTCTATGATGTTGAGAAGCAGATAGTGATGAAATACCGAGGTTCCTGTTGCCTTAAGTGGATGTTCATAACCAGCAGTGTGGAACGGTAAGGGCCAGAATTTAACCTAAAGCCTATGAAGTTATAGAATTTGTCAAAAATGTAGCACTTAAATCTTGACAGCAGCTGAGCAATTAAAGACAGGAGCATCTAATGCCCTTGCATCTCTAAGATCTTTATCTTCCTTTTTTATACCTTAATAGTGTTGACTCTCATCCTGGCTACCTTTTTAAGAAAAGCTTCAAATGAACGTATCCCATTTTAGGTATATATGATACTTGGGTGCTGAAGTCTTGAGATGGTCCAAGATGGCCTCTGTTGGTGGGGCTTTGTGGGATAAAGAGCCAATGCCTTTGACTTCATTGTATTTTGTGTTCTCAAACATACCTGTCTGTTTCACAGCAGCATAATACATATCTCTTAAGGAAGAAATGGGGTTTTAATCTTCTGTGGTTTTTTAGGTATGATTATTCATAGGAGAGGGAGGCAAAGGGGTATTGTGGGCATCTTAACAGACTTACTTAGCTGTGTTTCTAAGTAGTTTTATCCTTCAAGCACAGTTCCTCATTCCTGTCAGCAGTGACTGTCTGAATCATACACAGAGGAGAAAAGGTATTTGGGTAGGTGTGGACTTCTACCAGAATGCAGTTTTTGAAGCATTAGTGACATTCTTAAAGTGTGCATACTCAGCATAACATATTCATTTGTGGTTGCCTCCTCATTCCTTTAGCTAATTAAAGCAATTTATTGGGGCATGAATATGCAACAAATCTCAAAAGACTTTTCTGGTTTTTTGTTCTGTCTTGGTTTTGAATGTAGTCTGCATTTTTTTTCCCCATATGCCATTCCAACTACTGGCACATGGTTTTTAGTGTTATAATCTTGCACCCTGTTTCTTGAATGGCTTTGATTAAAGCTTTGTACTTTTCTAGTGATGGTTATTTCTGTACGTTTCATGAAAATAATAATGATATTAAAAAGAGAGTAACTCCTCCTCCCCAAAATAGCTTTCTTTCTGCCCGATTCTTGTATATATTGAAGGAGATGTATTAGGAATTTAATACACACGGCTTCTAAAGTCACATGTATCATAATAGGTGCATTTATAGACAGCAGAAAATTTTGTGAATAACTAATGGTGTGGGAATTACTGTGGAGGTATCTAATGGTAAGCCATGGGGGTTTTCAACACTAATAACTAAGCAGGAAGTATAAAAATCTCAGGTACCTCTTAGCTATAGTACTGCAATAATTGTGCAATCAAGACATTTAATTGTTAATGGTGCTTTTTTTCTTTTTTTTTTTTTTTGTCTTGCATCACCAGACACTTGAAATCCTGGAAAGCACCCATAAATATAGAGCAAGTAAGCAGATTTGCTTCATAGAGGCATCTTAATTCAGGTGGAAGTTTAGAATCATTTGTATTCTGCTTTTGTTGCTCTTGAAAATTGCCAGAGTACGCTGGAGATAAGAGTTTTTGTTGTAAGATTGTGGATTGTAGGTGTTGCACTTTTATAATGTCACCTTGTCAGCGTGTACCTGATCCAAAGAGGACTGGGAATATTGTTTACAACTGTTGGGCCACATAATGAATGTCTGTAACTTAAGTCTGTGAAGTGATGCCACTTTACACTTGTCTGTCCAGAGTGGGTGCTGTGGTTGCTGAGCGTTTTTGAGGAAGTAGTGGGGGCTGCAATGGGTCAGGTCCACTGCCAGCAAGAGGCAGAAGAAAATCTAATAATGATACTGTCCACACAGATTGGCCTGCTGGATGCTTCCAGAGCAGGTGGTAGAGTCTTTGTACTTGAAAGAGAAAAATAGTATGTGAGAACTTTAAATTGGACACATCATTCCCTAGTAAAAACTTATGCAAATTAGAAACTCCTGATTAAATGCAAGCTAGAAGGAGCAGCTTCCCCTTGTATTTGATCAGATTGTGTGGTTTGAATTGAAAATTATTTCATTTTGTACTGAGGATTTACCTTTTCATAAATTATGTTTAGTTAACTTAAATGTAATGTGAGATGTCTATCCCTAGTCCCCAGATAACACTGAAATTATACTAGTTACAGTTTGACAAATCCCTGGTAATTGTTATCTTGGTTGAAATCTAATTAATGGTAGTATAGCATTACTGTCGTACCTCCTCTGCGAAATTTAATAGTCACTTGGTGACTTTCAGGCAGTAGCTGCCTGGTAGGCATATGTGCTGCAGTGTAGACTAGGAATATGCATATCCCAAACACTCAGCAACATGCCCTTTACTGTGACGTGCAACACTTCTAAGAAAGTTTCTCTTGCACAACGCGGCGTTGAAAAGAGGTTTTTTCCTTGGGTGACAGGGGAAAAAAGGGGGCTAATGGAATCTCAGTGCACCCTGGGGAAGTGTTTCTTTAGACTTTCTTTGCTTTAATTCTCTGCATGTGGCATGCATATAAATTGGAGAGACCTGGTTTATTTTTTAGTTTTCTATTTCCAGATCCTTGTGAAATATATACTGTTCCATATGTTTGCAGGCTTATGCTTTGCTATGTTGTCTTAAGTTCCTTGGGCAGAATAAGCATCTAGTACTATTCAGCTGAAGCTATATTTTCTTATTGAATTTAGCTCTGTCTGTGCTTTGGCTCAGAAAGAGTGTGGAACTCAGGTTCAAGGGATAAAACATGATACAACTATTCAACGAAAGGTCAGAATTTCAATTCTCTCATTCTCAGTTTTAGAATGAGTCTCAAACAATGTATGCTGATCACCAAGTTCTCTACCAAAACAATGGGTTTGACCTGAACTCACACAGTATAGGGAAGAAAAGAGGAAGATGAGCATTTGGCTTGGGTTTCTTATAACTCAAACCATAAGGTCTAAAACAGTTCTAGCCTATTTTCAGTGCAAGGAAGTTGAAATTTTTTGTTTGTAAAGGACTTCCTCAGTCAGCCAGCCGAAGTTCTGTGTATGGGGATTTCATTGCAAGCACAGTGCACAACGATCTGGGTAAGCTGCAGGAGAACTTAGCTTTGGGATGTGTATCAGTGGTAAAAACAGAACCATGATCCACCTAGACAGATTACTAAAGAAGAAGTGAACAGCAAGAAGGGGCTTTTCTTCTCCAGAATCTGCTGCTTTCTCTGGCTGCTACTGGCTGGAGGTTTATTTAGTGACTCATTTATTATAGCTGACTGCTAGGAGTAAGCCTGTGACTCTCTGGATCTGTGTCAGACTTAGATGTGCCCTTTGGGGTTCTTTCATTAAGGTAGTGTGGCAGAAGGGAATGCATCGTGTTCCTATGCAATGAAGTCAAGACCACCTGGGAGCCACAGCAGCAACCACAGCACTGCATAATTGCAATACAATAAATAAAACCTGGTAAAAAGTATATGATCTCCCATGACTGTTGATCATTTCTCAGCTGATTAGTTATTGCACATTCAAACTCTAATCACTGCTACCATGATGCATTTTATTGCTAGGCCACCTAATACTGAATGCATTATCTGGAAGGCTGCCTGCTCTTTTACCTTGTGTGCTAGCATTTTTTGAGGTGGTACAAGTTGATTGGTGACAAGCAGCCTCTGTTAATGCCGATGTAAAGTTGAGTGCTGGGATACTGATAACAGGGGGAAACACTTTGCAGATAAGCAAGCTTTACATTAGGTGGGAGAATGGCATAGCATAATTACTCATGAATAGTACATTTCCCTAAGCAGTTACACCTGCCCCATTACTAGTTCAGCCCATTTCAGATGTTGGCAGAAGCAGCAGCATCTTTGCAAAAATCCTAATGCATTAGTTTTTATTTTAATCCTGATAAACACCAGCCTGAAGTGAAACAACAAGAAGGGAGGAGATGAGCAGTAAATAGAACAATCACTTTGAAAATACCTGGCATTCTTAAAATACAGAAAACCAAAGAAAACTAGTCACAACCTACGGGCAAACCTAACTTGTCTCTAACACACATCTAGTTTGGAATTTCATCGTACTTCTGATTGAGGAAAGGAAGACCAATTATCCCAGGAAAACATGGATTGCATTACATATGCATTCACTGCCAAAAGGGGAGAACGCCGATTACTTAACACAAAAGTGCTGAAGCCATTAGTACAGCCTTTTAAGAGTTGAAATAAACATGTGTATTATATGCCTGTAAATCCCAGTGGACAGCACAACTGGTGTCATATTCCACAGTGGATCCATTAGCAACATAATGTCATCTAACCACAGGCCATGCTAATGGTTTAAATTAGAATGTGTGTGGATTTTTTAATTTATAAAAGACACTGCTGCCTGATTAGAATAACCACTTCAGCATAAAGCTGCTGCTCTTGTGATACGTCACTTCAAGCAATATCAATGAATGGGAAGGTGTGAAACCAAGCTTTCTGAGTATGCAAGGACTAAGAGTTGAACAAAATCAGATGTGTCCATGTGGTACTGTATAGCACAGAAAAAAGGGCTGAGATGCCTTTAAAAACAACTGAGATCTAGTTGAGGCAGGTGACAAAGGATGGAAAATGGCATGTTTGTGCAAATCCATTTTATAGCTGAAGATAATTGCCTCTGCTATACGCTGGGAAACAGTGCTCCACTGACAGTAGTGGTGCTAATTGCTAGGGTAGAGAAATTGGCAATTGTCATGGGTCTGATCCAGAAAAGAATCTGTGTAAAGCAAGACTTTAAAAGTCAAAATGATGACCTCAACACAGAAAACACAAGGATGTGTGAACTTAGGGACTGCTGTTCTTCTTTTTCATGATTGCTTTAAATGCCTCTGCCAGAGGTATGGAGGCTACTGCTGTGGCTTCAAACCTTTTCAGAGAACGTGGCACTTGTACTATACAGCTTCCTACATAATTCCTCTGTGAAAGCATTTCACCAGACATCTGTGCTACAGTAGGACATGAGTAAATCATTCTCTCCTATCGAGCTGGAGGGCAGACTGCTGGTCTTGATATTGTATGGCTGACTAATAGTACTGAAAACAGTTCTTGCCTTAAAGTCTTCCATCTACATAGTACTCTTTCTGTCAGAAAATGCATATGTATTTTTCCTCCTCATCCTCTGTATCACTTATGATCTTGAAAGTTCATGTTAAGCACAATAAATAACGAGCTGCTTGCAAAACATCTCCTGGGTTTGGGTTGAAGAGAGGAATAGAAATAAGCCTCTTCTGATGAGTAGAGAAGCAGGATGGGGACCTTGTGTTTATGAAAGTTACCTGCAATAGTTCTCATCTCTCTCAAATGAGATGCTAACTTCACCACAGGGTTCCTCCCCTAGGGTACTGTACAGTGCCAGTCAGCTTAGCTCTGATACCTTAGGAGCACTAGTTCTTACTGCAAGGGCAATTTGATCATAATGAGAGAGGTCTCTGTTTTAAATGCAGTAGTGCTCTTACCTTGGGCTGGCTGGTCTACTGGAGAGCTTGATCAGAGCTCACAAAGTACTTAGTGAACCACATCCCAAGCTTGCTTCACTTCTGCCCCAAGAGACACAGCTTTTCCTTTCTCAGTAAAAACACTGTGCAGTGGCAGTACCTGTTTTCTAAACAGGTGTTCATGGGTCAGTTACTAGAGTGGAACAAACCCATGCTGTGCTCACACAAATCCAAATTTTTAAGTGTCATACTGCTGAGAGGAGGAAAACTATGATCCAGTTTGTTGATGGAGATGACAGCAGAGATTGACAGAAGGAGAGCAGGTAGAATTGGGGGGGGGGGGAAGTGGTCTTCTTCGATCTGTATTGGACAAGAGAGCAAGATAGCCTTCAGGGGAGTAACTGATGTGAGTATTTCTGCGTGAAATAAGCTCTACGGGTAAATCTTTACTCCTCGCTGTACAGTATTCCTCTGTTGCATTTTGTTCCTCTGAAAGGATTTCTGAATTCTGCTGACTATTCACATGTTTTGTGTATATATCTATGCATGTTTTAGTAGTGCCATTCAAGGGAATATTTTAATTTCCTAGCTATGTGTAGTCAGATCTCCCATACATTACTGTTTATATGTGTCCTTTGGTGAAAGCCAGGCATACCTTAGGAATTTGATCTGATGTCTCTAGCTGAAATACTGGCCTCTGACTACAATGAAAGGTGATACTTGCTTCTTTTTAGTCACTTCCTTAAAGCCCAAACTAACTTTCAGATTGTTTGTCTTTTCCCTGAAAGAACCAAAGGAAGCAGAAATGTTTGTTTAGTTCTCTTCAGCACAAGGGACAGGTGCTTTCTATGAGAACGTAACAGGGACATTTTAAAAACTACCTGTAGCTGACACCCAGCACTGTGTTATTTCTTTTGGATGGGTTAAGAAGGTTAAATTGCAGCCTTTTGCAGAGCTGTGGTACTGTATCTGTGACTCCTGGCTGTGGGGCTAACTCTGATTCCTGTCAGGATTGGCTGACAGGACTGGAGGAGACTTCACCAGACGCACGCTGAGCTCAAGCAGTGACGTAGTTCTGCCCCTGCCCTGCGACTCTTTTCCGTCAAGTGCTGCTCTGTGCTGTGCCTTTTTAGTGTTAGCATAGAATCATAGAATATCCTGAGCTGGAAGGAACCCACAAGGATCATTGAGTCCAACTCCTGGACCTGGACAGGACAGCCCTAACCAACCTCCCAGAATATACAAGCTGGAAAGGGGTACTTTCACAGCCAGCCTTGGTTGCTACACAGGTAGAGGGCATTTCTAATCCCGCTTCTAAGCCTGTTGTGGCAGCTGTTGTCAGGTGTTGAGCTGCAGGCTTTTGCTGCTGAGGTGTTGCAGCTGCCTTTCTGGGCTGCTCCTTCACTAGGGAGCGTGTTCCTTTCCATCTGAGAAATGTGCAAAATATTCACTAGCATTTCTGATCCTCTTATGAAGGCTCATCACGTTTTCACTAGCACCTTGCTTTTGCTGTGGCAGGGGAGATCTGTGACTGTGCTGTTTAGATTGGCAGGTCCAAAGTCAAAGTAGCAGTGGTTGGATAGAATCTGTCTAGGCCAAATGCGAAGAGAGTTGACTGGGTTTGAGCTGTGCAGGGAAATGCTGTATTTCTTTTGTGATTTCTGAGCAGTGTTTTTTGAAAGCTCTTGCATAGCCCACTTTACGTGGCCTAAAGCAAATGCCCTGGTTTTTGCTGTCTTCATCCTTGAAAGCTTCTGTTAGGGTGAAAGGCCTTTCCATGTGACTTATGTCAATCTCCTTGCTGGTGAGCTAGGTTGCAACCTTGGGAACCAGGAATTTTGTTTTCCAAAACGCTGGGAAATGCAAACATGCAAAAGCTCTATTAGCATCCACTGCAAGAGAAAGTGTTAAGCTAGCTGAATACAAGTTTGGGTTCCCATTTGCTGTTGTTGTGTGATTTTTCACATGACTGTGAACAGTCTCATGTAATAGACTTTGTTCCGTAATATTACCTACCACATGCACTTTCTGCTTCAGAACCTTACAATCTGCTTGACATTTTCAAAATTACTGAAGGGAGCTGTGCAGGAATTAGACCCCAGTTCCTTGAAATGCTTAAAAAAATTAAACAAGGCAGCAGCACGTTCTGCGGTATACCCAGGATATAAAGAACACGTCTGAGTTTTCTCAGAGGCTGACTTCCCATCTTTAAGTGAAGAATTTTCAAGACTTCACTGCACCTTTCCCTGAAGAGGCTAGATTGCTATTAGTAAAGCAGCTAAACCCATTTGCTCTTTCTGGCCTCAGCATATAATCAGTATTCAGTGTTGTTTGGAGCCTTTAACTGAGCCAGGAAATCAGTCTTGCAGATCACATTTGCATGAGAATGCTCAAGAAATGCACGTTCCTGTTTTTTCCTTAATTCAACAAAAGTTACAATTGAATTTGCATTTTCCCAGTTAAGGAATTTGTTTTCACTTGGGTTAGGAAGATAAGATGTCAAAAGCTGTGTTCACAAATGGGAATGCAAAATAAAAATTGGCAGCATGGCATCTTTTGCTCATCATATTTTTCAATATCAGACATTAATGTGTAATGTAACAGAGGTGCAAATAAAACACTCAGAGTGAACATTTGGTTTTGAAACATAGTCGAGAGAACACTGATCAATCTTTTTGGTAGTTGTCATGTTTTTGCAGATTGTTTGAATATTCCCTCCTCAGGGGGAAGCTGATCTATTAGGGAAGTTTGGGATAGCTTGTAACAAGAGCAAATGCCAAGTGGTTTTCTTCCGAGAAATTCTAGTCTGCCATTTCTTCCAGTTCTGATCTTTTCATGGGAGTTGTGTTCAAAATGCCTATGTTACTTTTCCCACCATGTACAGCTCCAGTGGGAATCCTTGACGTGGGATTATTTTAGCTTGGTTATCCACAGCTAGCATTCTTCACATATGAGTAGAGTCTGTAAGGGGCAAATTAAGCACGTATTTGGCTTGAAACATCAAAATCAGTGACTGAAGTAAATCTAGAAGGGGAGCAGAATTTTCTTGAAGTTGTTTTCCCTTCTTTAAGGGAGTTATCTTTCATCAGATTTCTTCTTTGGCATGTATGGAAGCAGATATTTGAGGGTCTCTGCTTGGACATGGTAACAGCAAGGAGAAGCCAGGACAGCTAGGGGAATTTAGGCTTTGAAACTGCAATGAGAGCCCAGCATGGAGTGGGTTTGGAGTATGAAACTGATGTGTTTCATTGTGTTCACCTGAGGCAAAAGGAAAAAGTAAACTTTTGAGAAGCTTGGGAAGCTTCAAAACAAATTTTATTCTCTGTTTTTTATCGTAATGTGGAATGACTCAGAAGCCCTCAGAGACTTCACTTTCTCATCACTGATCATTGAGAAACCCACTAAGATTTTTAGGGTTGGGTTGCCTCAGCTACAGCTGAGCACAGTAAAATGTGAGATCATCTGTATTATTTTTTGACCATTTATCTTGATGACTTGGCTTCAGTAGTGATATATGGGACTTTCTGTTCCATAGTAGATTCCTTTCAGCATCAGACTTGGAGAGCCTTCAGTGCCCTCACTGTAGCTTTCACTGGAGTGCCGACTTAGCAAAGACCCCTCAGTTTCAAATGACATGATAGATTGCTATGGTGACAGTTCTGTTGTGCAAAGCTGCCAGCAGGGGTGGGTTACACTTACATGAAATGAATTAAAATAAATTAAACCAGTGCATTGTCTTAGTTTAAAGCTTATTAGTGGTGCAGTAGTTTCCTTTTGAAACCTGATTCTATTGAAAATGGATCCCAAAAAATTCTACAATTATTTTGTGAGGCCAAGGGTTTTATGTCTCCTTATGGGGTCCTTTATCATGTTTGTGCTTTCTGTTTTGAGCTAAGGTGCAATTTCAGAAGCATCCCATGAGTCTTGGATTAATTATTGAAATAGTAAATGATCAAAAATTAAATTGGATTCTTTCATTTCTAAGTGGGAATTTTCCACTTTCAGTTTCTGTACCTTTGTTTCTCCAGTGAGGATTTCCCTTATCAGAGATCTCTTTATGCAGACCGGAGAGACTGTTTCTTACTTCCTTTCTGCTTTTTCCAGACTTTAGCTTATTTATGTGGGTTTTCTTCCCTAGAATTCTGCTGGTATGGTATAACCCTTGTATCTCCCTTCCCCTTAAGTAAGGACACCAGGACTACACAGACCATTTCAGGTAATTCTCTGGCCATTTTCTCAATCCTGCCTTGTATCTCCTGCTTATAGACCTGGCGGTTGGATTATCCATCTGCCATATCTATAGGGAGCTTTTGTTCCCTTTTTGTCTTGTAGTCCTTAGTCATTCACTCCGTGGCACCGTATTTTAAGATTTCATATTCTTCCCCTATCTTACATCCAACGTATTTTATCATGCATTTGGTTTGTTTAACAATCCCTACAATTCAAATGAATCATCTCATTCTGAGATCAAATTCTTCTATGTAACAGACGCACTGTCATTAACAGGTCTTCCAGTTTCAGTACAGCATGAATCCTGCTTGCAAGGATTTAATAATCGTCTGAAGGAAAATGACACAGTGTCATCGAACATTTACCACTTGATATTTTTTTTTTCTGTGCTCTATTGCTGCAGTAGCTTCTGGCTTATGAGTTGCAAAGGTACTTATTTTTTCTGTATTGCCATGTAAAGCTAAATCAAGTATTCTCGAGTCCTCAATGGCTATAGAAAAATATCAGAAATATGACTGTATTTTTTATCTTCCTTTTTCATACCAGTTTCTACTACATTTAAATCAATGTCAAGCTTATCAGCCTAGGCTTTGCCCAGATATCTCTTGGAATTTCACAGAGAGGTGCAAAACATTTCAGAATACATTAGTAGCACCCATTGAATAAAGGCACTACTAATATATTAATAGAAGACTACTGATATAGTTAAATATCTTAGTATCTGTCTTTCTCCTTATGAACCTGTGTTCTAATCCATCCCATCCACTGAAGGGCCGCCACAAATAAATAGAAAGGACAGAAAGGACCCAACCTCCACCAAAAATAATTCTGAGTATAAGAGAACTGTAACTGTATGATGACTATGATCTGTCATATATATGTATGATTTCCTTGTTTTGTTGTAAAGGAAAATGACATCAAGTGAGAAAAAAATATCCAAAATAATGCTAATCCTCTATGGTGTACTTGTTTGGCAATGGGTCCACCTATGCTGTCACACATGTAGAGGTGACTGAAGCATTTGTTGTGGTGTTCTCCCAAATGCTACTATGACAATGAATTTAGATATATTTGAACTGAGATCTGGTGAGGATGGTCAGGAGGACTATAAATGTCAAAGACCAATGTATTGTTTGTGATGAAGGGAGACTGCTGAGGGGTGAGGAGTTCCCCAGCTTTCATTAATGACCCATGAGAGGAAGTAAACAGAACGTGACTCAGTTTCACAGATGCTGCTCTGTTCCAGAGGACTGAGAATGCCATTTAGAGTACAAAAACAATACAGAGGGGAATGAGTGGGATTATAAACAAGGAGAAAAGATGGAATAAAAAAATCTGGTCTCTGTGTCTGGAAGAAAAGAACATAAAAGCATGCATTTGTCTACAAACATAGACATTGTTAGAGGAAAAACCTCAGCAACAGGAATGACCAAGGAGATGTCTATCCTCTGGTCAAACCGAAAAGACTGTTAGAGTGGAATATGGCCAGTCATACTACAGTGTTTATGCTGCTGGTTTGTCTACATGCAGAAGCATACTGTGGCCAGTGGAACATGTGTACTTTCAGGTAAAGTGTAAAATGAGCTATTTCAATGAAAAAGGAATTCTTTATTCAGCAGGTCTGTTCTGTGTGGAAGGGAGGTGAGACTGTCTCAGTCTTTACCTGCCTACACAGGACATTTCTTTTCTGATGCCTGCCATCTGTCCTACAATGTCACTTATGTGAAAACTGATCTCTCGGCCCCAGCTACCGGCTGACCTGACCTCTGCAGGTTTCATGCAGGCTCTGTGAGCAGGGAGTCATAGCAGAAATCTGGGGGGACACACCAATGGCTGGTGATGCTGCTGCTTGAGGTGCAAGAATAAGGTGATGAGGAGTTTCAAGAAAGCGCTATGCATAGCTGTAGAACCAACTCCTCTTATTTCCTTCTGATTCGAGCATCTCTGGATTTTCCCAATGTCCCCTAGTGTCTTTATTGGGAGAGACTATGAACAACATTTTTTCCTTATTTAACTTTTTTGCTTTCTCCAAGCCTCCCCTTGTTTCCCTCCATTCCCCCATCCCCTTTGCCATGCCTGAAGAGTCCTATTCTAACTGTGAATTCTATGGATAGAAGCTGTTCTGTTATCTTTGATTGACTTTTTACCTTTTTTTAAATTAGCATAAGAATACTTGGGAAAGTTTTGAATGGAGATAAATGGAAGATTCTCTCTTAATTATCACCAAATATTTATTTATTCTTCCCTATCAGTGTAAATTCAGATTTCTGAAAATTATCTAAGTAAAAGATTAGAGCAGAGATGGTCAATTTCCATATCCTGCAAGTTGAGTACCCAAAAGCTGCTCATTTGGCAAAGCAGTGCACAAGAACATGAGAAATGAGGGCAGAGAAGAATTGAGGAGCTGATTGCGAATGGGTATCCTGCTGCTTCCCAGGGCTTCATCTCTTCCCCTACAATAAGGGAGGGAGGTAATTGCTTTGCAGCAGGCTCTTACAGCAGCCTTTGGCTGTTGGTCTCACAGATGCTCTTGGGTCACTTTTCCTTACAGATACGGATCAAGATTTCCTGTGTTGTGGTGTTGCAGAAGTGGCCTGCTTCTCTTGTGCTGGGCTGTGTTTTTAAGGGATTTTTAAGGGCTGGATTTGGTCTCCAACAGTGCATCTACAACCCACCAGATTTGTACTCCGTGTGCTCAGATGAAAGCATGTATGGCATACTAACATACTGCTGCTACATTGCCTATCTTTAAGATTATGGAAAAGCATAAAGTGCTTCGACTAAGACAACTTATTTTTGCTCTCTGTTTTGCCATCTACTGCAAGTATATTTGGTGAACCTACTGATCAGTGTTGACTGGTCTGCTGTGGGCTGTCTTATCTGTGTTTGACTATCTTGTCCGTTATGATTTGTCGAATATAATTTTGTTTTGTTATAGCCTAAATTTCAATGAAAATTCTTTACATGTCTGCTCACTCAAAATGAGATTTATTGAGGGCGATAGAAGAACACTTATAGTGTGCAGTGTACTGAATGAAAATATGCTCATAGTAATTGCATTTATTTTACATCTGCATTGGTAAAAGGTTGCAAAGAGTTTGAATTAAGGAGAGAAAACTGCTGAAAAGAGGACAGAATGCAGATTATGAAGGGATGGAGTAAATTTTCTTTCGCTTTCCTTTATTTCTTTCGAGACTGAGTATTTTGTCTTCAAGCTGCACAGTACTTAGGGGGTGGGTTTCTTCTGAACCCTTGCTTTTTGTAAAGAAAACTAGTTCAGATGTCAGTCAAGCTCCTGAGGTTTGAGCTTCAAAAAAATAGTTTTGCCTACTCTTGTTTCCAGTCATGTGTTGCTGCTCCCTGGACCGTGAGTAGAAGAAGGGGCTGTGGGGAGAGCAGTGCAACTGCAACAGCATCACGATGCTGCTGGGCAGTGCTAACGAGCAGAAGCTGTGCTACACTCCTGTCTCAGCCTCTGCCTTCCCTCCCCTACTGCCGCATTCCTGGCTCATTTGCTCTCTTATGGTTGTGAGTGCTGAAGCAGAGACTGTCTCTTGCTATGTGAGGGTCTGGCACAATGAAATCTTGAAGTGGAGGTAGTGGTGTACAGTAAGGGAAACAGAGAGAGTACAGGGGAGCTCTGGCATTGATTCCATCTGGCAGCCCTGGGGCTCAGAGTTTTTCATGATTTTGTAAGATCTTGTTGGTACTTGGAGGGCATGTAATAATGCTAATTACATTTTTCTGTGCCTTGTTGATATATTTTGGTGTATTTATCATTCTCTTCCTCTCCCCTCCCCTTATGGCTACTGCATGACTGTTACTTGTTACTCTTAAAAGTCTAGCAAATTTTCAGTAGAGGTGGTAAATTGCAAATGCCCGTACTTTTGTAAATAATTTCAGATAGGTAAAAAGAGTCTCAACTTTAAAAAAAAAACAAACCAGAACTATACCACAACCCCCCACAACCTCTCCCCAACAATATTCTTGCCACTTTGCTTTACTTTTTTATATAGCACTACCTCATTTAACCCTAAATCTTCACTGTAGCTCTGTCATCTACACAGAAAGGTGGTGGTGCGTGAGATGCGTCAGACAAAACAGAAGAGTGCAAAATGGCCATACTTGATCCCTTCAAAATCATCATCTTTCTCTCTTGCTGTTACACGGTGTTCAGTACCTGACAAAGTGCTGTGTCCTGCAGCAGTATACCTTCCCATGTGTTTCCAGAGTGCCACTCAGTGAAGGTAACTGCTGTAAAAAACACATAAGTAGAGAAAATAGCATGTTTTCAGCATAATTCAAGAATTCAGAAAAAGTTGCTTCATTTCTTCTCTTTATTAATTAGAAGTAGACAAAAAACCCTACTTATCTTCAACTAGGTTAGTTCAGGGTAAATAGTCTCCTTCCTTCCGAGAGTAATGTTATTACCAATACTCTCTAGAAACAGGCTGGTTGTGGCTTCTCTCTCTGCTCTGCTCTGGGGCAGCCTCCCCTTGAGTGCTGGGGGCAGGTCTGGGTGCCACAGTATAAAAATACATTAAGTTGTTAGAGAGTGTCCAGAGGAGGGCCATAAGAATGGTGAAGGGCCCTGAGGGGAAGCTGTGTGAGGAGCAGCTGAGGTCACTTGGTCTGTTCAGTCTGGAGAGAGGGGAGACCTCATTGCGGTTACAACTTCCTCATGAGGGAAGGCACTGATCTCTTCTCTGTGGTGCCCAGTGACAGGACCTGAGGGAATGGCCTGAAGCTGTGTAAGGGGAGGTTTAGGCTGGATATCAGGAAAAGGTTCTTCACCCAGAGGGTGGCTGGGCACTGGAACAGGCTCCCCAGGGCAGTGGTCACAGCACCAAGCCTGACAGAGTTCAAGAAGAGTTTGGACAAAGCTCTCAGGCACATGATGTGACTCTTCCAACTCAGCATAGTCTGTGATTCTGTGACTCGAGTCAGCCAGGCCTTGTATCTAAAATGCCTTGTATCTGGTAATCTGGTTAAGAAGTCAACAACCTGATGACATGTAAGGTAAAACCTGCAGAGACTGTGCTTCCATTTCTCAGTCTATTAAAGTGAAAGAATAGAAGGCTTGCAGCCTAAAGCTTAATTAAACAAGTAGATTTTCAGCTAATGTACTGGAGACAGGAACTGGCTGTGTGTAAATGATAATAAAAGAGTTCCCTGTTAGAAAAACAAAACAGAAAACTTAGAGGAAAAAAAAACTTAAAGAAAAATAGCTGTCAAATTATTCTGAAAGCCTCTGGTTACATGTCAGTCAGAGGATCTTGCTGCTCATGGCAACAGCCTTTACTGACACAAGATTAGAAGCTGCTTTTTCAACTGTCATCCAGGAGTGTACAAGTAATTGATTTTTAGGTTCAACTGCCAAACTAAAAATAACAATAATAATAAAAAATGACTTAGATTGGATAACATGTATGGCTTCCCCCTCATCCATATGGAAAACCAAAATTATTTTACATGAATAAAATATTATATTTTGGTATTTTTTTTCATAACAGTGAGAAAGCAAGTTGGTAGATTGTCCTTATAGGTGTGTTAATTGGTTTCTGTTCTGTTATGGCAAAGGTAGGGAAGTTTAAGCATTTCACAGTGGATTTGAATATTTCATAATATTAATTAGCTATATTTTTTTCACATAAAGGGTCAAATTTTGAAAGCTGTGTGTGGCTATGTACAGTATCATTCTCAAAGGAGACAGCTTGAGCGTCTGATAACGTCTGATTACACGTTCATAACACTCATAAAGGGAAAGACTGTGGCGTGAAAGCTGCCTTTGATATTTGATTCTCATTTTCCCTTAAAATAATCAGGTAATTGAAGCCTCTAATGTAACAAAACACAAGTGAAAGTGTACAACTCCCTTTCATCTCCGTGTAGGTAGGTTGGTCCAAATACTATGTCGCGGCAACAGTGAAATCAAAGGTGACGTTTGTCTTCAGGATGTATTAAGATGCTTTTTGGAACCAGCAGGGTGTTAGACCCTCACTCTCTCCAGACTGGCACCTCAGACTAATGAATCCCTGTGATTGAAGGTGCTGCTTCAGTTGCTGATACTTCAGTTCATTAACCCCAGTCTTTGCAGTTGCTGCTACTGCAGACCCCCACATACACACACGAACACAGAAACAAGAATCCCTCACCCAGAAAAACAGAAAAAAAATGGAATATGATAAGAAAATAAGACAGATTGTGGCAATCAGCAGCAGGGTGTTGACAGAGAAGCTTACAGAACACTATTAACATTAGATTGCTCCTTTTTATTCCCTTATTCCCCTCTATTTTCCCGCAGTTGTTCCCATTCCAAATCACCTAGATCCATCCTTTTCCCTGCTTTCAACTCTTCTCATAAACCTCCCTTAAGTCCTATGTGGTCCCCAAATGTCTGCATTATGTAATAAATGTACCCTGCCGTTTTGTGTCTGTATTGTTTTATGTGTGTGCAGACCGGCCTTTATCACATAACCTACTGCAGTTCTCCCAGCTTATTTTTTTTGTCAGTTCATATATTTAAGGGGGTTATAATGCCTCAAGGGCTATGTGCATCTCTCTACCATGAAAGTCTGGAGGTTTTTTGCTCAGTAGGACTGAGCTATGTTTCAAGAAAACCATCTCTGGGACTATGTCACCTGAGTTTGCTTTCCCTGAGATTCTGGTCTAGGAAAGACTGATATCAAGAGGTGACTGAGATTACTGGCAAATATTAATTCAATAGATTAATGAAATATTTTTCCAACACCAAACGGGAATTTTGTTCACTTCTTAGCAAAATGTGAACACTTGTCCTAAGTCTGATTTGTTGTTACTGTTAATTTTTAAACTCAGCTCTATTATTCAGTTCTTAGTCCTTGTGATTTCTGGTTTCTGTCTATCAGTTGCAGATGCAAGAAAGCCCTGAGATAAATTGCCTCTGTTCTGACAGATCCATCTTCTAACAACTTTGCTGTGCACCTTAGTATAAGAGAACCTACATTAAACTTAGTTAATAGTAAAAAGGTTCAGGTACAGAGTTCTGATGAAAAGTAGATTCTCAGACATTGTGATGTTGCTAGAAGAATATTTTTTTGATCCTCTAACAGGACATCAGTCCCTCTGTGGCTTTGGCTTAAGTTAGAGCTAATGGAAATCTGTTCCCTGCATCACGCTGGCTTTCCATAAAATAATACTTGTGGAGCTCAGTTTCCCTAGTTATTTCTGTTTCCAGCAGTACTGGAGACAAAAATGAATTTATTTTTGCAGCTACCAAAGTCACCACGCTGTAGCTGTAGGGTAATGGGAGTTGCCATGGAGTGAGTCTGTCTATTGACCTTTCTCCTTTCCAGCAGGATTCAGTGACTGATGTTGGCTACTGCTGTCACCAAGCAGGAGACATAAAACCAAGGTATTAGTTCAGCAGTAACCTGGCCCAGGGTAAAGAGTCTTCCCAGCCATTTTGGAAAACCTAACTTTCCAGTTGTTATGTTCTTGGAAGTAGCTGTAGATGTTCCTTCTCAATCACAGCAGTTACCTCTCTGTGCTCTGGCTGTGCTCCAGCCCGGGTGGTTGTGGCTGCAGCCATCTGAGTTGCACATGGAGATGAGGTAATTTTCTGCTTCTGCCATCTGCACAGATATATCTGCAAGGAACAAAGACTAGCAAATAGCAAAAAATCCAGAAGACCAGGAAAGGGAGAGGAAAATAAGCAGCAAATGTTAATCACTGGGATGGTAGCAAAGCAGTGCTTAAAAATGCTTTTGGGTGCATTAGGTTGGTTTTTCTCTCAGCTTCACTTCAGATATGGAGGTAATGATTTTCACAACTTCCTAGATGACTTCAGTACATGCCTTGCAATCTAAGGGAGAAAGGTCTTTTATCTTCCTATGTACCTCACCTGTGAGACTGGTTTCATAGTAGTTAGCTTACCTTTGTCTGAATAAGCCATGTGTGATAGCACTGAGGGCTCTGTTCTTTTCCCTTGCCACATGGCAGTGTTCACACCTCAGCTGTTCCCTTCCTATACATATTCAGGAGGAAGTTGCAAGAGCGTGGATTTTTTATTAATATAAAAAAATGTTTTCACTGTCCCTGTGTAAATTTGTACTTTTTTTTTATGGCTGCAATTAGATTTTTTAATGTAATCACAGGAATCCAAGGGTAGGAGACTTCAGAAAATTGAAACCATTGTGAGAATCTCAGTCAAACTCCTAATGATTTTTAGAAACATAAGGTGAAAGAGAGGCTGGTTTTTGCTAAGTGGACATATTTCAGTATGAATTTGACATACATGAAGGAAGACTTACATGTAATGTGTAAATGTCTCTCCTAGTAATGTGGATATTATTTAGGGCACAACTGCAATTTCAGATGCAACTGTTCGCTTTCGTAAGTCCTGTGAGTTTTGGTTTGGTACAGTGTGCATAATGCCTTTTGTGGTAGGTGACAACCTGTGTCTGAGCCTTTCTCAATAAAGGACAGTTCTCTGAGGCACTGGAAGATCTCATCTCCTTGCAGAGAAACTTCAGTAAGTTCCCAAGGTTTCGAAGGTTTTCAACCCAAATTGCACGGGCTTCTCTTACACCTTGCCCCTCTTTGCTGCCTTTTTTTTTTTTTCAGGATTATTTCTGCTCATCAACTAACGTGAATTTACATTGGCTGCTGCTCAGTGCTTATCAAAATGGCCTTGTTCTGTAGAAACAGCACAGAGGACAGATTCCAGTGCCTTTCCCTCTAAAGAAAAAGCATGTATTCTGTAAACCTTTTCTTTATGTTCTGTAGCAAATGGAGCTCTTAAATATGATATTAACAGAGGCATAACAGATCATCTCCACAGAAGCTGAAAACTGCTTCAAAGAACCTTTCACAAGGCAGAGCTGAGGACTAATGTATGTAGTGCCATGAGAGCCCCCTGTTGCTAACAGGTATTTTTCAGTGGAGCCTGTCAGCAGCAGATGAGGCTCTCGTCTGTCTGCTTTTACTGTATCTGGAAGGCAGAGCTCCAGGCAGGATGGTGTGGATGTGGAAGGGTACAGCTGCTTCACAATGTGAAGCTTGGTGGGGTGTGTGCAGAATGAACGGAGGAGAAAAACCTGCTGTGTGTATCCCCTTCTTTCCTCCTGAATCTGCCCTATTCTATCTGAATATCTACAGTCATAAATACCATTTTTCTCTTTAAGGTCCTGTGAAAACACAGGCCTGGGGAGGGCTGGCTATTTCTTTGCTCAGAGGAATTTTATTTTATTTTTTTTTAAATAAGGAGAAAGATTAGGAATATAAAGCATCTGGATTGGGATAGATATATGGGCTACAGACTGTGGGCATGGACGTGCACACATATGTGGCACAGGACCATTAGGGCTTCTGTTTCCCCTCCATCTCAAGCAGTGGCAAAGCTTGTCCTTCATCTCAACACTTGAGCAGACAAGGACCCGAGTAGGCTCAGTGTTGCCACCTGTGGCATGGCTCTCTAGATGACCTTTAAAGTTCCTTGATGTCTTAGCAGGCTGGCTGCTGGAGAACAGTGAGGCCTCCATATAAACTGAGAGTATTTCAGCTGTCCTAACAGGCAATTTCCATTAAAAGCTCTGGTTTTGATGAATTGCCCTCCCTTTACTTCCATCAAATGCTTTCTCCTCTGCTCTAGCTGGGGGCATTATGTTGTTCATAAAAGTACAAACCCTGAGAGCACTCCTGCGACAATGGCAGGGTTTCAGAGTATAGTGTTTGCTGTTTCCTCTGTGGGTAAAGAGGGAAGTCTTACTGAAATCCAAAAGTCTGTTCAGCTTCAGTTGCAGGGGCCCTAATTTGGCCTTCAGCCCTGCACCTGTATCTTGTTTCTCTACAGGGCTGAAAAGTAAAGTGGTGTCACTTGTATAACTGGGAAATGGAAGCAGTTGAATGGCTCAGAAATGAAAGTGTCTGCTCTCAGTCTAAGGCTCTGCAACATGGAAAACATCTGGGTTTTTTGACAAAGGTAGTTTTAAAAGACATGGGCATTAAATAAAGATCAACAGGAGATGTCTCTGAAAATGTTTTTCTTGTGAGGTCTTCCATTGTTACACTACTGGAATCACATACCTAGCCTTGTGTCCCAATCCTTATTTACAAGAAACTTAAGGGAGCTGGATATTCAGATCACAGCTATTTCTGTTATCTAACCCAATTCTGTTATTTCAACATCTTAGACTGCCTTTAAAATTATGTTTCATGTTCTTGTGCCTTTCTTTTGGTGCCAGGGCTAGATTTGCAAACTAAAACTTTTCCTGACCTTTAGTCACCAACATTGGGCAGCTGACTAGCTATTGTGGACTACCTCAAACTTCTAATTTTAAGTTTCTAATTCATCCAATATGAGGAAAAAGTATGTTCCCTAGTGTTTTAACTTGGTAGAATGACACCACATTGTGTGAAATAGCTTACCATACCTGGTGGTGAATGGTGTGACTTGAGAGCAGCTCTACCAGGTCTTTTATTTTAGTGGTAAGCATACTCCTAAGTGTTCTGCGGATGAGTTCTCCCACTCTTTCCGACAGAAGTAAGGAAAAATGAAAGTCGGGGAGGGTCATTGGCAACTAAGTTACTGTGCCAGGCTGAAAGCCCAGCCTATTAAATGTGAAAATCCATTCATTGTTTAAGTTTTGATTATATCTTCCTTTCAGACCCAGGACAACCTAGTCATAGCAACATAAGCAGGTGGATGTGCATCGGATCACATAACTTGCAGGGTGTCTCCAACTGTGGAAGATTTTGTAAATGTGTGATTAATACCTTCAGTTATTATCTCTAATTGAACTAATTGAACAGGAAGGGCCTGAGAAGCCCCCTGCACAGCTCTTGGGAGGGATGGGGAGCTGGAGGGACCAAACTGAATTGCATTTTGTCTTTTGTAAGCGTAGCATGTTGTTGAAGTCTAGAAGAAAAATATAAGTGATTATTGAAATTCTGTTCCTGTAATCTTCTGGGTACTGATGTCTGAGAAGACAGAGGCTGTTTAGCAATTACGCCCTCGCGTTGTCATTAGTGTTAAGTAATGGGACTTTAATATATTTAGTTATTTAGATCATAATGGTCTATCAGCTTGATATCAAGTACTCAGCATGAAGTCCTCAGCCTTAGTCCTACCTACTCCACTTATCAACAAATAGAAGCCTGAAACAGTGTAAATACAGTACCTATTGCAGGACAGAGGCTGCTTGCAGTCTGTATCTTTTCAACCACTGATATATGGGGCATGAGAACTGTTTGAAGGCATGTTTACAGGTAAAAAAGCAAGTTTTAGAAGAAAACTTCCTTTTATCCATGCAAAAAGTAGTTTTGATGCAATTCTGGCAGTTTTTCATTTGGGAACTCTGGATTAAAATTGTAGCTTTCTTCTATTTCATAAGGCACCCTCTTCTACCTCTACCCTGTACTCACGCATGCACACTAGTTTTTAAATCTTGAACCAATGTGTCCACTGAAAAAAAATCCTTTGAAGACCTCCATCTGGAGAGATACTGGGTTTTTTGTAGTTTTTTATCTGTGTGCAATGGGGACATAATTTTTCAAGCATGCCTCTATGACTTGCTTGTATTTGTAAAGTAATGGCAAGGCTGGCGTTAGAAATCATGTCTGCTGAACCTCAGCTCTGCATTTCTAATGCAGCCAGCGCTTCTCCCAAGGTGGGTGCTTTTAAAATGATGGCACAATCACTGAAATCTGAGATGTTACAGAAAAGAAAAACACAGTCTTTTTGAAAAAACCTTGATAGAACATTGGGGCAGATGGCAGTGGGAGAGAGATGAAAAGCAGTCCCTTGTGTGAATAAAATGCATTCTATTCAGTTCACTTTGGTTATGGAGCACATTGCACTGAATTTTATAACACAGTGTTATCACATAAAAAGTGTGTGACTAGATGTCTGTGTTGTTGCAGCTGTCTGCACTCAAAAAAAGCAACAACCTTTGTACCCTCTACCACCCATAAGACTAGAAAGCCCCTGAAAGGGCCATTATTAGCAGGAAGGTTTGGAGCTAGGGGCACTCAGCCCATTGGACTGCCAGCTATTGTGGTCAGCCCTACAACTTGCTTGTGACCTGCAGGTCTCCTTCAATGCTCCCTAGTTCCTAGTTCTTTATGCAACCAATTTAGACAGATCTGTCAGTTCAGAGAGAAGATTTCGAGAGCTGCTGCCACACATTGCCATGGGCAAATTTCAGACTGGGATATTTCTTTCATGGAGGATGCTTTCAAAAAACAAATGGAAACAAAATGGAATCTAAATTTCTTCATGCAAACTGTTTGCTCTTGTAGAGCTTCAGTGTAAAAGTCAGATGAGACCACACAGATGAGTACTACACAAGAAAGAGCCACAATCATGGAATCATAGAACCACATAATGGTTTGGATTGGAAGGGACCTTACAGATCATCTAGTTCCACCCCCCTGCCATGGGCAGGGACACCTTCTAGGTGGACAAACCCCTGAAAGAGTGCACAGGAGGCAGGTGTAAAAAGACACAGTTAAAAGCTCAATCACAAGATCTTCCCCAGCACACTAAATGTCATGGCTAAAGATGAGCTGGTGGAAAGCATGGAGTTACCTGGTTTTGTTACACATAAGAGAAAGTGTTTTCCCACTGGTACCAAAAGTGTGATTATCTCCCAGGTGCTAAAGGAGTGTGGCTCTGTCTCTCTCTTGAGATTGACAGTGGGGGCAATGATGGAGCAACACACAGCACACTGCTAATCTCTATGCAGGGTATCTCCTACTGCACAAAGACAGAGGAGAATACTTGAGACATTCTTCCACCAGCCCTGCGGCTAGAAGTAGTCTTTGATCTCTCTTCCCATTTTGAAGTCATTCATTACCAGAGTGGCATGAAAAAGTCAGTGGTCCACCAAAAAAAATAGCTGATTGCTTTGCTTTTAGGCAATTTGAGGCAAGTTCTTAAAAGACAAACCCTGGGAGGCAAGGCAGAAGAAAATAGTTTCTACTGTGAAGGAGGCTTATTAAAAATAGGGAACATGTAAAGAAAATTCACTCTCTAAATATCAGCTGTGCATGTCCAAATTGATTTAATGAATCTATCACCTTTTCTCACCTTTCCCTCCCCTCTGATGAGGTCACATCTAATAAGTTTCCTGCCGTGATCCCAGCACTTGGTGAAAAATCTATGGGAAATCCATTCAAGTAGCTGTAATTTGGCATAAAGGCCTTCTGTTAATGAATTGACACCAGAAACATAGCTTTTGTCTCCTGCAGGGTCACTGCTATAAGGAAGTACTTATGCTAAAGTCATTCTTTTGTTCAGAAACATGGTCTTGACTGAGGTGCCAGACCCCTGGGAAATCACATTTCTGTGGAACTCGAACATAATGAGCAACAAGAAAATCCTACTAGTTCAAAAGCCAGGTTGGTCTATTCCTGCTGCACCAACACCCACAGGTCAGCAGCATCCAGTGTGCTCACCTCTGCTGAGATAATTGCTAACCTCGGCAGCTTATTCCATGGTGTGGTGGGTTGAGCCTGTCTGGACACCAGGTGCTTACTAAAGTCTTCCTTTGTGGCTCCCCTTCTCACCTGGGCAGGTGAGAGAAAATATAAGGAAAGGCCTGTGGCTTGGGATAAGGACAGGAGAGATCAACTCACCAATTGCTGTCACAGGCAAAACAAATTTGACTTTGGGAAAAATTTATTAACAATCAAATTAGAGTAAGATCATGACAAATAAAAACTAAATCTTAAAACATCTACCCCCTCACCCCTCCCTTCTTCCCAGGCTCATCTTTGCTCCTGATTTTTCTCTACCTCCTTCTCCCCTCAGTGATACAGGGAGATAGGAATGGAGGCTTCAGTTTCTCACGTGCTGTCATTGGTGCTTCTTCATCTTCAGGGGGAGGACTCCTCACACATTCCGTGCTCCAGCATGGGGTCCCTCCCGTTGGGAGACAGTCCTATGGGAACTTCTCCAATGTGAATCCTTCCCACAGGCTGCAGTTCTTCACGAACTGCTCCAGTATGGGTCCGTTCCTGGGGTGCAGTCCCTCAGGAACAGGCTGCTCCAGCATGGGTCCCTGGTGGGGTCACCAGTCCTCCCCTCCAGACTGGACTCCTCTCTCCAGGGGGGCCACAGGTCCTGCTCCACTGTGGGCTTCTCACAGGACCACAGTCTCCTGCAGGTATTCGCCTTCTCTGGTGAGGGGATCCTTACACTGGGTGTTCTGCTCCACTGTGGATGCCCATGGGCTGCAGGATCTGTGTTTGGACCATTATCTCTTTTACCATGCAAATTAAATTCATTGCTGCTGCCGTTGGCCAAGAGATCAAATTAGAGTGCTGTCAGCATCCCAGTCCCCCATCTAAAAAATATGTATCTCACCACTCAACTTACACCTCCAGCACGATGTGTGTCTTAGTGATTTTACACTAGCAGAAATCATGTAGCTGATGTTGAAGCTGAAGTACTGAAGCTACCCATGTTCCTCAGCCATGTTTCACTCCAGTTCCCCACTATTCCAGTTCTAGTGCTAAAGTACAACCCCAGGCAGCATCTCTGGGGAAGCCAGAGAGACCTCAGCTGGAAGCAAGAGGAGATGGCTCTTCATCGAAATTTATCTGCAGTGTCAATTGCCACATGATATAGTGGTTGCCATTTATTGATGATGAAAGCTTTCACTGTTTGGTGGGCATTCTTGAGCTTTATTGAAAATAAATTGACGGAAACATGCTAAATACATAAAAACAACATTTGGCTCAAAGTCCTGGAGACCACCAGAAGTTGTCTGTCAGCCACAGACCATGAGGAAGATACCATACCTGCTTGTTAATTGATGCCTAAGGTGATGAGTGAGGGATGGCTTCAGTACAAGAGCATCTATGGCTGTAGGCATAGCCTTGCTCTGACCAGTCCTATGCTTTTTGCTGTTCTTAACCATGTGAAACTTGTACTAAGATGGGCCTGCCTAGCTCAAGAAAAGTGTCTGCCAATTGCTTTTAGAGGTTATGATTTTACAAGGTCAACAATTTCTTCTTGCTATGCTTGTTACATATCATGTGCAAATATGAATCAAGTTACAGGATCATTTCTAGCAAGGAAGGGCTAGAAAAAGTTAACCACTTTTTCTCCCCCAAACTTCAAGCTATGAAAAGGGAAAAATTATCTGAAAAGAGAAAAGTTATCTGTCCTGATTTGTCATGTTTTTGCTTCTTTCCCCCTCTACTATTTTTTCCTAATTAAAAAAAAAAAAGTAATAATAATGCTTAGAGGGACAGAAAGGGGAGGAGAAAAAAGGGTTTTATTTTTCCGTCCTTAATCATGGTCTTACATGGTGTTATACTCACCCTTGTTCTGCACAGTTTTATTTGCCTGTCCTGGGCCACTCAATTTTACACAGGCAGAATGTGGCCCTGTATTCAAGTGCATTTTACATACCGCATTCAGGTGGGCTTTGAGTTGTTAAGGCCTGTGTAGCAAGCAGTGGAAACATTTGCATTTTGTGCTTGGAGCAGTTAACCAGGAGACACAAAATGGGTGACTCAGTACTGCTGATATTCATCTTCATTGTATTGATCTCACATTTTAATGATAGAGGAAACACATCCACTGGGTGCTAGCTCATTTTCAGCTAATCCTAATGGGAAAGGTTGGAGAGAAAAATGATTTTTAAATACTTAATCTCTTTAGCAATTAGGTGATTTGGGCTTTTAAGTAGTATAAAAGGCTGTAATTTACAACTTAAATACTGTAGTTTGTGGTTGCCCTGAGTCAGGAAAATGAGTTCTGTGAAAGATTTAATAGAAGTTGTCAGATGATAGAAAACTTAGTATCTTTGTGATTAAAGTGCTCCAAAGTTTGCATTTTGGCAACTTTATTGTACAAACACCACTAACTGCAGAATCAGGCTGGAGATAGATCATGAAAGCACTTGTAGAGCTGAAATGCTATGCCAAAAAATATGTGCATCTAGGGAAAGGAAAACAAGCTGTCTGATTTCTTGCCATTATTTAATGATAGAGAAGCAAGCAAGTGGGCAAGAACATAAAATAAGAGAACGCTCTTCCTGCAGGACTTTATTCATTCTGTTATCTCCAAACCTGAGCAGAGAAGTTTTGGGCTGGTACCAGAACTCCAAGGAGAACAATTGTTTACTTTTTCTCCTTATTTTCTGTCTCCACTTTCAGGAGCTCAATGGTCTCTCCAGATTGGGAGATTCCAATTGGCTCTACAGTCCCATTGATGGGAGGAAAAATAGCAACACTTCTCAGCAGGGGAATGGCTACTCCACAGGTACACAGATTGGTAATTCTGGGAGCTGCCCTGTGGCACAGCAGGATAAATGTAGAGAACGATGGCATTTCTTTCAGGGCATGGTTGATTTCTCAACAAAAACCATGACTATGCTATGACTGCTGGGTATTTGGTAACACAGTTTGTGACAAACTGCTGAAAACACCACACGCTTTCATGTTCTGCCTAAAATGTTTGGTGTCAGCAAAATTTGGTGACAGCTCACAAGTCTCCCCAAAAATGTACAAACCTCATTTGCTAGGCCAGCACAATATTCATGGCTGTCAAACTCAGCACAATTGTACATAATGTAAAGAGATGTATTTTCGCTTCTTTTTTTGCCTCCTCCTTGCTTACTGAGGAGATCGTTTTCCACAGAAATAGAAGTTTCAGTTTGAAGTCTGAAATGTTTCTACAAGCAAATGGTGAAGTGGGGAGGCTAAGGTCCTTGAGATGGAGAGTAAATCAAATTCAGGGTGCTGGGAGCTGTGTGAAGTAGTGCTTTGCAAGGATCTGAGCGACTTGACATTGTTATTGTGTGGCAAGACAGATGAGCTTGGAAATGTGGACTCAGAAGGGATATATCAGATGAAGATCAGCTCTGCTGAGGCTCAACAGTGTGGAATGAGGTCTAACTGTGATTTGAAGACACGTTTAGCTTGCTACTCTACCTGCTTTTGTAACAAAGCCAAGAAGCAAGTGATTTTACAGCAATATATGTTGTGGTATATTAAAGAAAGACTTAAATAGGTTGTGAAAACAAGTTAAACAGAGGTTACAATATTTAATTTTGTTTAAATGAAAGGGGGTTTGTACTGATTAAGAAGGCCAGTCAGCATGGATCTGTTTTCTGTGCAACCGCTTTCCCAAGTAGTTTGGAAGTTTTCTGTATCAAGAGCTGTGTGGGATATGAGGAGATGATGCATCATCCCAGTCCTGTGGAATCTGAAGTGGCATGAGGCATTGCCATGTGCTCCTGCTGAAAGAGGGAGCAGTGAGTCTGCTGTGTCTCAGGCAGGCCTGGTGGAACAGGATTAACATGACTGGTGTGTATTTGGCTCAGCAAAAGGGAATGCAACTTCTTCAGGCAGCAAGGTAAAACAAATCATTTCATTGAGAAACTGTTTAATAAAAATGAAACAGCTTTTTTTCCTGAACACTCTCATTCTGGAAAAAAAAAAGAAGCTAATGCTTTCTTGTAAGCTCTTCTATTTTCTCTTACACGGAAGAAAAAAAGATTGAATTACTAGAATTTCCCATTCAATAGAAACGTTGATTTCTGCCTGCCCTCCTTCCCCTGCCACATAAGGCAGAAGATTATTCTTGAAACAGGTAATAAAGGACCAGAAATGGAACACTCAGAGAAGAGTGAGACAATTGTGTCAATATTGCCATTTAAATATGGATGGTGTCAAAGAGAAGGTTTTTTCAGAGGTCTGCTCCTGCAGCTCCTGGTTACCCACTAATTCTGAAATGTATTCCTGCCTCTGTTTGCTGTGCTGGGCATGTCTGAAAAGTTTGAGCTTTTCATGCATGCAGTTAAAGGTGAATTACACTTTTGAAATTGGAGTCATGGATGCTGAGAGCTTTTCAGAAGCCTGGGCTAAAACAGTTGAAAAAACTTAATTTTGACTTGGGAAAGGAGTTATTGGTAGAGGGAATAAATTGAGGTAAAGGTAAGATAATAGTGAACAGAACAAGTCATGCATGGCAAAGAGCAATTCACTGAATTAATGCTTGCTTTGTCAACAGGTATGTTTTATAGGGCTGGGAGCAGGGCTGAGATCTAGAGAAGCCCAGAAAAGTACTTCTTAGATCTAGGGCTGTTCTCTCTGCATATTAGAAGAGAGGAAAGACAGTGTGGATAAGAAGCTGATGGATGTGGATATCTTTTAAAGTAATGAGTTCAGGAAAAGGCAGGAAAGAATTTGGCCCTGATCTGAAGTGGGTTGGACACAGACCTGGGGATATAGCCAGAGGAAAGAATGACGCTTCTCCAAGTCCAAGGGTGCCCCATATGGATGTGGTAGGGACAGAACACCCTCTCTGGTGCTGAGTTTGATAGCTGTGAATATTGTGCTGGCCTAGCAAATTAGGTCTGTACATTTTTTGGAAGACTTGTGAGCTCCTTTACTGTCATGGCCTATCTGCAGTGTCTGGTCATCCTACTCATTGACTGAGTCCAAGGAAGAGAGATGGAGACTGCAGTCAAGGTTTACTTGTTGTCTGCAGTGATGTATTGACTTCCTTGCAGGATACCTCAGTGTTTTTTCCTCTCTAGTGCAGAAATGAACTCTGAAATCGTATGAATATACATCTCTTTCAGCTTAGCATTTGTGCAGGCAGTTTCTCCATAGATAAATCAGAGGCTCCTGTTGCTCAGATATCTTAAATGGTAATATCTTAACACTGCAAGGTAATAACATTCTCCTGCTATAATTTCTCTAGACCATTAGTTTGAAGAGTGATTTACACTTGGAGGAATTAAGAGAGTTGTCCAGCCCATAGAGGATGCTGTGGCTAAAGTAGCACGAGTACATCTGTAATGCAGCTCTCTATGGTGGTTTCTCATCAGCTCTGAATGAGGTGGAGGTCAAACCAGGAGAGTTTCAGGATTTGCTTTGAGATCCTACTTTATATTGGTGATACTCCTGCTTAAAAACATTAAAGAAAAATAACAACTCTTTTAAGTTATCTTGCTTAAATAAATACAGAATGTGCAACAGCAGTGGCACTATTGCAGATGTACCAGAGGTACTCAGGAGGTGGTTTAATCCAGCCACCCACCCTGAGCAGGGCCAACAGCACCTTTAGACCAGGTTTCTCAGGACTCTTTTCAGCACAAGGGCAGATTCCCGACTGCTCTGAGCAAGCTGTTCCAGTCCTTTATTGTATCTCAAATGTAATCAGAAAATAGCCAAAAGGCAAAAACAACTTATTGTTTGCTGATTTTGTTGGTTTGGTGGTTATGTATTGGTTTCTTTATGTAAACCAGCCCCTCTCCCTATTTTTTTGGTATGTTTTTGTGACTTGAAGGGTGTCAAATCCCCTTATCTATCTTATTTTATTCACATTTTTTAGAACCGAAAAGCAGTGGAGGGAAAAAAAAAGCATAGGGAGGAAATTTCAATTTCTTTCTTTTAAGTCCTTTTCTATCTGTGCAGAGGATAGAGCAGGACTGGAGATCACCTGCTGTTTCTGACATAATCCTTTGGGATTTCAAGATGTGAGAGTAGAGTCTATTTCTGATCTTTGTTGCTTTCAACAGCAAAGGCAGCTCTTGGAACTGAAGGGCTGAAGCTCAATCCTTGATTGTATTGAAAAAGATGCAGTTTACTTTCTCATATCGAATCCATTCTTAACAGAAACTATAGCCCAGCCAGGTTGCTGCTGAGAGTGGAGGCAAGCGTATCTCCAGGAAACAATTGTGTTGTGGTAGAGTGCTGTTGTATGGCAGCCAAAAATGGACCTCTGAATTGCTAGATTCCTTCTTCTGAACCAAAATGTTACCGTGTTGACTACCATCAGAACTGTGCTCAGCCATACCCTCCTTCCACTGAATGGGTATTTAAAACCTGCCTGTGTATGGGACAGCTTTTATGCTGCTGCTGGACAAGTGAGGTGTCAGGAGAGAAGGTCACTGGAAGGACTTTAACCAGGCTCCCAAAGCTGAGCTGCCATAGACTATGCTAACAAAAATAAGGAAGAAATCAAAACCAAGCAGTTGCACGCCAGCTTCTTGCACAGAAGGAGATGCAGTGGTGAGCAAACCAGTATTTGCCAAGTGGGAAAAAGGACACTGACTGGCAAGGAGATATGTTACTTGATGGTTTGAGGGACAAGCAAGTGCACTTAACCCAAACCACTGCCTATTCATCAGAAAGGAGCAACATGGAAATTAATTTGTAGCTGGCATTTTCCAATGATAGGTGTCTTTAAACTTAGTGATAATGCCTGCAATTTTTTCCAGACAACCAGAACAACTTTGCCTTTCTCTGCACTTTCTGCAAGATCTGTGGGAAGCCCAGTGATGACGGGCAGACTGTTAATTTCAGTCATCAGCCCAAGTGTGGCAGCAGTAATCAAAAATGGATGCTTAGAGTAAGGAGACTAACAAAGCAGTAAGAGCAAATATTGGCAAGTATTAGCAAATATTTGTTAGTATCACTGCTGTTATACAGTGCAATGTGGGTTCCAGCCGGTGTCAGAGAAAGTTTAGAGCTCTGCTGGAACAAGTCATAAAACTGTAATGGAAAATTTGGGTCCCAGCTGTTCAGGGAACAGCTTGAACCTTCTGATAAGCTGAATTACAGTGGGATTGGGATGCCTGACATGTTAGACTCCTTGAAAAATCCCATCCTAAGAAGTTGCTTTCTGCTTTGCATCAATTCTGCAGGTAGTCTTGGGTGTGTTCTGCCTCTGCTCTCACCAGTAGGAGCTTTGCCACATGCTCTGAGTGTGTCTCTGCTTTCACTCTGCCAGCTTTATTTGTCAGGTTTGCTTTATATTCTGCAAATGCTGGATTGATTCATTTGGCAGATTTATGGATTTGCCTCACACCAGTTGTGGTTTAATATGGAAAATAAAGAAGTGAATTTCAAGTACCACATGTTCTAGTATCTCTGCCAGTAAAAGAGTACATGGAGGGACAGAGCGAATCTCAACTGATACCCATTTTTCATTGCCTGTCTGCTTAATCAGGAGGCCAAAAGTTCTTTTGATTCACACCAAAGGGACAATCAAAGTTCACAGGCATTAAGTATTGATTTAATTTACTGGATTCAGAGATACTCTTGGAAACTATAGTTAGATCCTCTCATGTATTTAGCACCCAATATTGGATAACTCCTTTATACATCATTACTACATTAAAAAACACTCTTAAGAACACAGGTTTGCCAGAAATGTTCTAAAGGGTTATAGGGGTATTATATCACTTTTATAGAAGAAAAATTCAGAGTTAACTTAAGTTCTAATTTTTCGCTTTGGGTATGAAATATTGAGCTGTTGTGCATTTCTCTCCTCTGTCCCCTGTGCAGCTGTGGATGTACAAGTGTTATGATCCAGTTTTAAGGTTCTTAGAAATACCTCTGCCCAAATTAAGGTGCAAACGAGACCATATGCCAGTTACAATAGTAAGGGGTTTATTTGATGGTAAATATGAGAGAGAGATGGAAAGAAAGAAGAAAAGAATGAAAGAAAGAAAGAAATACGGACGTAGAAGATTTGTGGGGGGGACAGAAAGAGTGACAGGGACAGAAAAAGGAAAATATCACCACTCTGTGGATCCCAAAGATGTTCATTGATCCTCTCCAGCTGGTCTCTTGGTGGTGAAGGTCCCCCCAGAAGGCACAGAGTCCCATGGGTGTACATGCTCAGGCTGGGTGGGCATGTCCGGGGCAGTCTCTCACAGCAGACTCTGGGTCTGTTGCACCATGTGCAGCCCTGTGGGACCAAGCCTCTCACATAAATGTCCCGTGGATGTGGCCTGTGAGGTTGGGGGTTCCACAGCTGGGCCAGTTTGTGTAATCAGAGGATGGGTGTTTGTTACCTCTCGCCAGAGGCTGCACCATGCGCCCAAAACCTCCTCCTCCCCCCTCGGTTGTGGGGAGTCTGTGTAAACCTGGCTTCTGTGAGCTGTGCTCTCCCCCAACCCCAAACTCAACCGGGGATAGCTGCAGCTGGTGGCTTTGGCCTTTTGTGGATGCATAACTTTCCCTCAGCCTGAGATGACTGACCAATGCATCTCCCTTTATCTAACCAGCAGTTTGACTTTCAGTTCAAAGTCCCACTCTTCAGGGAGGCTTCTTCGGTTGTAGCTTCTTTATAATGAGCAAAACTTTATATCAATGTTTGAGGCATGAACTATTTTCAGTCCCTGACAACAAGAAAACAGAAGGCTTGTTCAAGGTTTGGAAAAGATCACTGCAGTGGAGCAGACTGGTTTCACAACAGCTTACAGAGTTTCAAAAGAAGTTTGAGAATTTGTGCTTGTTTTGAAAACCAGGAACTTCTGAATGTTTTCATGGTAGTACTTAGCATCAATAGCTGTACCTTCAACTTACAGGTCTTTCTAATAAGAAGAGAAAAGGTGACCCTAGATCTGAGAGGTCTTTCTTTGTCAAAGGGAAAAGAAAATTTCATTGAGGCATCTGGAATATGATGTGTATTTTGAAAAGAGTTCCTGGAAAAATATTTGTCTTAGCAAAAAGTATTCCAACCGGCTCTCCTTGTAAACCATTATCTCTAAGAGCAGATATAGAAATTATTTCAGAAAAGATGTGATGTGCATGTCTTGCCCAGGTGTCAGTGTACTGATAGAAACTATGCAGATAATACAAATAATAAAATACGCAAATCTGCTCTTGCAAATAACATTTCTGAGTTGCATCTGCAATCCTAATTTTTTATGTTGGTTGGAAAGGATGATGACTTTGGAATATTTACATAGTGAGCTATGCTAATTGTCTCTCCTCAGATGCTGTAAGGTCAGATTTGGAGGTTGCAACACTAACACTGAAATGATGAACACCTAATATTTCATTACTGGGAGCTTCCTTGGTTCATCTAAACTAGAGCAAAATAACTACTTTGATTTGCTAGTGCAGTAAACCTGTCTTGCACTGGCATAAATTAGAATGTCAGATGTGAAACAGTAAAGTGAGGATTAGAGATCTGGATTTCTACATGGAAAGTATACACTGTAGTAAAAAAATACTGCAGTTGAATCTGGGGGTTACAGTAAGAGATTGTTCTCACGCCAGGTTTTAATTAGGGGAGTATCAAGCCTGAGAAACTCCACTGAATTTTTCAGTTTTGCTGTACTGTATTTCAGCAGAATTTCATCAGCCATGGTTTGTATCTGTAATGTATAAACCTGCTGTAGTTAAACCTGCAGTGTTAAGGGGATGACATGAAGGAGATATTTACAATACACAGAAACATTTAAAAGTCCTTTGAATGAGAAGTGAGATGGAAGTTCTCACTTGCTACTATAGGTTCCTGTCTGTAGAGGTTATGAAATGTTTTCTTCTGCTTCTCCAAATCCTTTCCTGTAGTTTTTCCTTTTAATTTTGAAAAACTTGTTGCTCTTCTGAACCTACCATCTGTCAGGTGGAATTGTCCTATTTTTGCAAAAAAGGAACGCAAATTGTTGAGAGTGCTTAAAAACTGCTTAAACACCATTGCTTATAGAAAAAGGGGTGCAGCTTTCTTTGGCCTCTGGTGTTTGGACTGCTTTATGGATGATGTGAAGCTAAAGTATCTGTTGACACTCTACCAAGTGATTGCTCAGAGAAAGGCTCCGAGGGATCTTACTGAAATCAGGAGGGATGCAGCATTCGTGCGGATATCAGGGAAACATCTCCTGCAGGTAGCAGTAACAAATTTTTGACACCTACCACTGGCTTCAGTTTTAAGTGCCATGCTGCAGGGGCAGAAATGCCTCGAGAAATTTTGCTATTTTGCTTAACTTTTCCACTTTTTTTCCCACTTTTCCCATGTCTCTGCGCTGAATGCCATGGGGACCCAGGTTTCTGGCTGGGCTCCTTCCAGAACACAGGATAGGGGATTCTTCAATCTTAGTCTTTGCTCGGGCAAAAACATGTCTGCTCCAAAGCTGAAGAGCATTGGAGCAGACATGGGGCTCTAGAAAACATTCATCAGGTACAGAGCCTGGGGAGAAAGCTGTGAAAGGGGACTCTGACTATCAAGACTGGTGCAGAGTAGGAACTACTTGGAAAAAGACAGCCCAGGCAGAGACTAATGAGGAAGAGATGAATATGGGTGTGTGATGAGTGGCTGTTGTAGAAAAAGGATCACAGGGAAGAGAAGAGGTGCTGAACAAGTAGGTAAAAATGCCTGAGACCACCTCTTCTTTACTGAATGGGAAATGTGGTTGTGACAAGGAACCTGCAAGGAAACCAGCTAATACAATACAGAAATGTGGAGAAAGAGCACCTAATTGTGCCCACGTGCCTTCTTGAATCAGGGTCCTGCAGCTGCTAGAGTGTAAGACAACTGGATTTATCACTATTTACTATTAATCAATTTCTCTTTACTATTAATCTATCTCTATTTACTATCTCTATTTACTGTCTCTATTTACTAGCTCTATTTACTGTATGTCTGTCATCTTACCCTCACTCAAAGAATTGTGTAAAGAATAAGCCTAGACTTAAGCAGAATCACGGAGATATGATTTGAGATTGTCACAGTCCCAATCACTAGTGGTTGAAGGCCTCTCCTGAAATGATCTTATGAATCTCTTCACCTTCCCAGACTTGTGGTTTTGTTTGCACAGTAAACTAAATTAGTTTATCAAACAAAGTAGTCATAAATAGAAGCTAAATTAAAACTGATGTCGGATGATATTCTTAGTGGACTTAGCCTCCTGAGGCAATGTGCTGTGAAGAAGCCTGCCATTTTTCAGATGCACTGCGGCAGCTTCATGCTTCGCATGACAAAGACCTGCTGTCAGCCACAACTTCAACTGGCCTGTATGCGAGGTTAATGGAGATAATCAGGGTCTGGGGGAGAAGAAAGAGTGGGTGGGTGGGTTGCCTAACAATGAAAGGTAAGGTGAAAGGAGAAGCTTTTGTTTGTTTGTTTGTTTGTTTGTTTGTAGAGATTCTCAACATGGATCATCGATCTCTGTTCCTGTAAAATCAGGGATAAAACTTCCAGAGACTGCCTGCCCTTCTGAGTTTTAGTATGCAGCCCACCTGCACACAGGGCTTTCTTCTGCAGGAGCTGGCTGTACAGTCTGTCTTGATTATATCCTGTAGCTTTGGCTTTATTTCAAATTCTTCTGGTACCCATCTTGTCAAATCTGTCAATTCTTTCTTAAAATACTAACAAAACACAGAAGACAAGGTAATATGCTAGTCTGGTATTTAAAGCTTTCTTTGTTTTGATTTGCTATTACTTCTTATTTTTCTCCCTGTGAGGGACACAAAAGAGAATGAATAGATACCAGATCAACAATCAAATTACAATGCTTGCTTTTTAGCAGTCCATGCTGTCATGATTCGCTGTAATCAACTGTGGTGCTCCCGGTGCAGGAAATGAATTGAGATAACTTGATAAGGCAACTCTACTGTATTCGGGCTTCATCTGGCCCAAGCTTTTGCTTTGTTAATACTTCAGGTTGCACTAGGATGCAACCTTCTTAAAAGAGATCAGTTGGGGATGAATTCTCATGGGTTCAGTTTCATCACAGTACTGTAGTGGTTAAAAATGTGTAATCTTTTTTAGTACAGTTGTTCCACTGAGAGGCTTCAAGTTAAGCATTTGTTATTTTTCACTCTTCTTGGGAATAATGGATAATTTCTCTGATTTTGGGAGATCATTATCAGCAAAGGAATAATATTAAAGATATAATTATGGCCTTCCATGTTATTGTTGATAGTGTGTGTTTGTAGAGGTGCCTTCAGTGAGGTCAGACCATTCACACAGTGTTTGTCCTGACCATGTGTTGTGGTGGTGGAAGTAAAATACAGATGTAAAGACTGGGTGGGAAAGCTACAGTGGCTCTGGGTGGCTAAGTGACCAGGACTGGTTATATACTTGTACATGAAAAATGCCTTCTTGGGCCTGAACTTTTGCACAAGGGGAAACAGCAGTGAAACAGTGATAGGACTTGCTCCCAGCAGTTGTGTTAATATAAGGACTCAGCCCTGCAGAATCCATATAAACTCCTTGGTTTCTGGACTCTACAGCTCTTTAGGAGCCTGAGGGTTTGTGTTGCCTCCTTTCTAGATCATATGTTTTATGGAGAGGGAAAGGAAGGGCCTCACCTGGCTTCTCTTTACCTGAATGGGGCTGCTGCGTCAAAAGCTTCCCTCCTTTTTCTTCATCCCTCCTAAAGTGTGGATATATGCAGGGATGAACTAGCAGTGAAAAGCCTGTGGTGGCTTGTTCTGTGGCTGGGAAGTGGAAGAGGTTTTACAACTGGGATGACATTTCTGTGCTTGTGTGAAAGAAGCAGCATAGCTTTAAGAGCCCATGAGCCCCTATTAAGTGTCTTATTTTTTACATACATCATAAATAAAACTTCAAAGCTTTGAAAGTGAGGAAGGGGGATGAGAGTACATTCTCCCACTCACTAGAAGTGTTTCTGCCTGCCAGAACCATTTACTAAATCTGCTAAACAGCTTTGTTAAGGTGTTTATCCCACCAAGACAGTTCATAGCTGTGGGCATTCAGGGATATACAAACGAATTCAGGCTATGCCAAGCATACAGGACAATGTTTCTGAGCATGACACAATATAGTGGCTCATCTGCATAATCCCTCCATCCTGCTTGAGATGGAGAATGGAAAAGCAGTAGATACTGTATGTCAACCCTGACAGCTTTATTATAACTAGAGAGTCTGTTCTTCTGGTATTGCTACTTTCTTCTTGCCAGCATTCAGCCTGTAGGGAGAGGGCTGCATTACCCCCTTTGGGGAGTTGGAAAAACCTGGAAGGGTGGCAAGGATGCAGAGATTTCCATTTATACTCTCCCCCACTGTATCTGAAGATGCTGCAGATTGTCACTCTGCAGATACATTGAAGAGAGCACATGTGGCTGTATGGGCTGGCCTGTGAGAGGTAGAGTGCACAGTGGCTGAGCCAGGGAAGGCAGGGGCAGGTTTCCAAACCTGCCAGCTCTTCTTTAGGCATGTCCATAAAGCGGCTAGATTTTCAATAGGCTACTGCTCTCAGCAGGAGTTGCTGGGTGCTGAGGCCTTCTGAAAATTTGGCTTCTTGACAGTACGATGCATCACTTAATTGGAAAGATTTCTTTCGGCACCCTGTGAATAATCCGTTCTGTTTGAGTGTAAATAATATCTCTAATATTTCCTTTTTGGCTTTTGTGGAATATCATGGGGTTTTTTTCCCCGAAAAAGCAAAGAGAGACTCTCTCTATTTATTGAAGTTGGGTGAATAATTTTCAGTGAATAATTTATTCAGGGAATCAAATCTGTTTCTGCTTGCAAAAATCTCCTCTCTTCAATTACTTACTCAAATGAATGTGACAAAATTTTTACTGGTTCTCTCTTCAACCCCTCACATCCCCCACACATCCCTTCTCATGGAGTTGGGACAAGTTCAGTTTGGGACCTTGTTGCACAAACATGTTGAGTAAAGTGGCAGCAGCTTCTTGGGAAGGTAATCATGTGCATCTGTCATGCAGGCATTTAAAATGGTGTTGGTGCTAATAAGCATTTGGGGCAGTATGAATCAATTGTTCATGCTTTCCAGAAAGTATCAGATGACAAACCCTATAAAAGTGCTCCTCTGTTGTGCGATAACGTCATGTCCACTGGGCAGAATTTTTATACAATCCCACTGAGAGTTGCTCACCACCTGAATGCAGACATCAGATCCAGTAGATAGCTCATTTGTTTTGGAGGCATTTGTCCTGGTGCTGTAGTTGGACATCCAAATCAAGGCTTGCAGGTACCCGTATCCACAATATTCCTAGCTTGCTACATGTCCTTATCCCTGGTTTCTTTGGTTTGGTTTGTGTAGTTCCTCTATGCAGATTGTAAAGCTTTCACAACAGGGACTCTCCCTTACCCAGTAAATCTGCAGGAGGCAGAGCAATGAGGCGGAGCCACTCCTGTGCCCTGCTTCTTGGTGGCGTGACAGCAGAGGCAGTCCTGTGGACTGTGGCGCAGGATCAGACTTAACAATGTTTCCAACTCCCTTAATTTCACTGAGCTGCTTAGGGAATAAAGTACAAGGTGTCTAGTAGCAGAATTAGTTGAAAGACTGAGGTGAGATACTTTGTAGAGATAATTCACCCTCCTACTGTAGCTGGCAAAAGGGACATCTCCATCAGAGGCTGACATGAAACTGGCAAGACTGACTGAGTGTTCTGGGGCACCCTCCAGCAGCCTGATCAGTTGAATAATTTTGGCACCTAATTTAAGAGCATAAAATGAGATGGTGTGAGTATTTGTGTTCAATGTAATCTCAAGAAAAGTGTTTGGGAGTCCAACCCAAATCTCTTTCCCAGTCAGTGGGATGAAGGCTTTAAAAAGGCGATTGAGTCATGGCTGGGCAAAGACTGAGCTATCTGATACTGATATACAGGTCCTGTCTGAGTTTGTATGTGATCAGTGCAGCACCGTCCCAGATTTCAGGGCACCTACGCAGTTAATGTTGGCACTGTGTCTTCAGCACAGATTAAAATCAAATTAGTCAGAGTGTAAAGGCTCCATGGACACCTGGAGAATATCTTAAATTTGTCTAAATTTTTAAACAAAATTTAAGCCTTACAGAAGTTATGTCAAGGTTAATTTGCTTTAGTGTTCTTTTGTCTGCTTGAACCAGTTGCCTGTTCTCGTCCATCTGTGCTGTCTTACTGCTAGTGGGAGACTGGATACTTTTGAGGATGACTCTCCTCCGGGGGCCATTTCTGAGACTGCAGGAACTGAGAAAGGCTCTTAATCTGCATTTAGTGCAGCACCCCTGGACCTGCAACACTCTTCTTTAATAGACAAATCTTTGAGAAACTAAGCAATGAACTTTATGGAAGCATCTTCCATAAATTATTGCTAACTAAATCAATAGCAAGCCTAGCCTGGTACTCTTAGTTTATTTCCTTCTCTCTATGCATGAGCAAATGCCAGCATACCTGCTAACTGCACAAATAGCACAGACCAGTGCAGGGTGTCCCTAGAATGAAAGCCACAAGCAACTCGGGCAGTGTGGCCATCAGTGAGATCAGCCTTGCAGTGAGAGGAGAGCATGAAAAGGGCATTCTGGAAGATGCTGGATCAGATGATGTGTCTCACCATGGTTTAAGTACCCATATTTCCCAAAGCAATCTGCCCTTCAACTTCCCCTTTCAAATTGTTACAAAGGATTTAACTTGAATGAAGAACTACTGTATATGCAAGGTGACAGAATAACTTGGTTTAAGTAAGGCATCCAATGTTGCTCTTAAATTTCCTCTTGAATTTTGGGCTGTGGCTGGCTGGTATCAAAGTCCATCATGCGCTTTGCCTGTTAGCAAAAGTCTTGTGGAGGCTGAAACGGTGGCTTGTGTCTGGCCAAATGACTGTGCCCATGCCTCTTAGCCAGACCAGACTCCAAGCCTGTGTACTGAAGCTATTAATTGTTCCCTAAATTCCAGCAGAATGATGAATCAGAGGCTTCTCTAACATGAAAAGTGTTTTGATTCAGAAATATTGAGGCTCCTGTAAAAGAGGACTATTGTTGATCTAAAATCATCACATTTCACAGAAGATAATTTATGACATGTTATGCCTTTGGGGAAAAAAACTGAAAAGGAAAGTAATTCCTGAAGGAGAAAGATAATATCTCATGAGTGAAATTAGTCATAAGTTGGGGAAAATGTATGATAAAACATGAAAGCATGTTCTTATGAAATAATTTTGTAGGATTTTTTAGAATAATTTTTCTTTTCCAGATCACTCCCGTGCATATTTTCCTGTATAAGGGATTGCTAGTGTTTATAAAATGTTGTAATCTAATTGCTTGTTATGTCTTTTCAAGCTATTTCAAGTAATTCATAGAGAGAAAGGTGCCTTTCTAAACATTTCTTGTGCAGGAAGTGAAAACTGTGTAGTCAGAGATACCAAAGCCAACACAGTAAACTTAAAAATCATGGCAGAAACTTGGTTCTAATCAGATAAAACACTTCTTAGATCCACTATAAAAAAAGCCCCAAGGGTGCAAACTACATTTTTATGAGATGGTTCCCCAAACACCAGTTTTGTAACTGCATGTAATTGAAATGTGCATTTCCATAGACTTTCTGCAGCAATTTGTGTAAGGCTTATTGTATCACACAGATACAATACTAAAAACAACATTTTAGTTAGAAAGTACTCACTGGGCAGCAAAAGAGAAGGGGCCTGTGGGAAATCCTATTTATTTGCATTTGGTGTTTGCATTTCTTGCTGTAAATGTTAAATACATACCTCCTGTTTCAGATTGCACAAGCCCTTCATTTGGGTTTTCCAGCACCATCTGTAGTCAACAGTCCACAAAAAGAGGAGAGACAATGCTCTGGCTGCTGTAATAACTAAATCAAGTTTTGTTGTCATTTTTACACACACATTAGATAGGTGCATAAAATTAGGTGCCAGGTTCTCTGCCAGCAGTATTTACTGATAGGTAGTTCTGGAGCATGGGGGGCTATCATGTATGAGGAAGTTGTCTGTGGAAACAGCTACCGAACAAAATGAACCAACAGCAGGAAACACTCTTGCTACCCCAGGCAAGAAAATGGCTAGAAGTTGAAAGACACTCCATTTATTTTTTTTGTTTTAAATTGAAATCCTGGGGGAATTGCAGTATGAAGCAGCCCAGAATTGTGAGTATTTTAGTTAAAACCCAAAATCCATGCTACATGAATTAGTAACACTGACCACTATTGGTGCAGAGCACTGAATGTTGTGTTGGTACCTGAACCAGCAGAAGGTGAACACAGGTTATTGTCCCTCTGGTCTGGGATATGCATCTTATACAGGCTTTAAAAGAAAGCCAGTGCTTTGTTTAAAGCAACAAAATTCTTGACTCTGGCATGGAAATGAGAGAAGAATGATGATGAGATTTACAAGGCATCAAAAACCTGAGAAATTTTTGGCTAACTTTCATAAATTGTCTCATGGGCACTCTGGATGTGCCTGCACTAGATAGAATTAAAAAAAGTATTTCCAATATTTTTGAGACCAAAAAACTCAACGAAATCTTCCCCTCATCTCACAATTAATTTAAATAATCAACAAAAAACCCAAGCCAAAAAATAATTAAGCAAAAGGAGATAGAAATCTCTTACAGAATTGCTTCTGCCAGAAATACATTTGTTGTAATATCCCACTAGTGGCCAGTAAAGGAAATGGAAAGTGAAAATCATGCCAAGATTACATATTCACAGCTCTGCCTACTCTGTTCTCAGTGCCCAGAAGCATGAAGGCCTGAAACAACATCATTTTTAACATTAAACTAACTCTTGTCATGTGGAAGTGGAAGATGAGCTAGATCTAAGATATATATAGCCCTTCTGCTACAGAAGGTTGGATTCTAATTATCAAACTTGTAGGGCAGGCGGCAAGAAGCATCTGCTGCTGATGAAAAGACTGACTCTTAGTGTATTTCTAGTGGTTTAGGTGACTAGTTGTCCCAAATAAGAAAAAATAAAGTAGGGAGCAAGCCCTCTGCCTTACAGTGCTACAGATGCAGTGCACACCTGTTATTTAAAGTGAAAACCAGCATGTGATTTTTGGCTTGCTAAGAGCTGGGGAAGGCATAGCAAATGGCAGGGTATTCTGGATAGGTCTGAAATTGTCACAAGACCTGGCATCTCCTCCTGCCATGGTCCATCTGGTATGAGAAGCAAAGGCTCTGCAGTGGGAACTCCAGAGTAGTGGTGGTTTAGGGGAGTGGTCCTGCTCACCTGTGGATGAGTCAGGACTTCCTGTAGTAATATCCAAGAGTGAAGCTTGTTTACTCACTGCACCATCAGGGCCCTGAGCAAGCTATTACAGTCTATAAGGCAAATGTGTATTTATTTAGACAACTTTTTAAAAATTGATTTTTGATCCAGTACAGGGTAAAAGCTCCTAAAGAACCAGCTATGAATATCCTTCTTTAGCTGTATAAATATTCTTTTTATTTTCTCTGTAGCTAACTCTCATGTGATAGCATGAAGGATGAATGAAGATTAGCTGGAATCAGTGCTCAGGAAAGAGGGAGAACAGGAAAATGGATTCTCTATCATATATTTTCTTATGAGACTTCAGTAATTAAACACTTTACAAGCAGGGTAATAACCAGTAGCCTTTCCTTGTTATGGTATTTATCCTGGCTCTGACATTCAGGTTGGCCCAGTCATATCACCCCATTTCCTCATCTGTACCATGGTAATAAAAGTATTGACCTTCTTAATAATAGCTCTCGGAGATGGAAAGAGAGGAGATGCTCTGTAAGATCTGCATAATTATTGTTAATTTCAAGCTCTGACCAGTTCTCTTGGAGCTGATGGGAATGCTCACATGTGGAGCTAGTTACAGCACTGGGAGCCACTGATGGCTGCAAATAGTGGAAAAACAGCCTTCTGATGGATCATAAGTCTGCTTCTGGAAAACTGTTTTTGCTTTCCATATGGGCTGGGACTTTCAGCAATGCTTTAACAAGTTATGTGCCTGGGAGTTAGATGCATAACTCTTCCAGGGTTTTTGAAAGTCCTTGCAAGGAAGCAGGGGGTTGCTCTTGGAATTGCAATCTAAAATTACAAACAAGCACATACAAAAAAAAAAAAAAAAAAGAGAGGAAATTGTAGAAGGCTAGAGGGGAAAATCTTAAGTTATTTTGGAAATGGACACTCTACTGGAAATGAAAGTGAAAATTCAAAAAACCACTGTCAGTAGAAAAGAAATTCTGGTTTTGCTATTCGAATGTGGGTGTAAACATTTTATATGAAAATGGACACTGCAGGGTGGGGGCGGGAATCTGAAGTACAAAGCACGTGGGAATATTCATGATTCTTTTTTGCTTAGTTGAGTCTGTCTTCAATTCCTATTTGGATGGACTGAAATACCAAAATAAGTAACTGCTTTGAGCAGTCTTCATTAAAGAGAAAACAAGTGATTGTAGCCACCTACTGTGGGAAAAACCTCAGCCAGTTCTTTCCATTGACACCACTTGCTTTGTTTTAGTTATGTTAGTACCAGAGAATCCTCTCACTTGAGCCATGATTTCTCTTCCTTCTCTTCCAATCTAAGTGGGTAATATCCATATGCAAATTTGCTAGAAAGGTCTCTTGGCAAATACAGGGGGGGAAAAAATCCAGCAAAACTTCTTAGCAACAGCTGGGAAGAACATCAAGAAGGAATCTTTCTTTCTCAGCCTTGGAAATGTGCTGGCATTCATATCTCTGCTCAGTGCTCTGCTGGAGCTGTGCGCTTATTAGTGCTCTTAGAGTGCAGACAAACCCCACTGATTCAATATATATGCTTGTCCCACATCCTTCGTTCATATTTTAATCCAGAAGTCTCCATTGGTGCATGCTACAGTACTGATCCAAAGCTCAGGGAAGTTAGTAAAGACATGCAAGATGACAGCAAGGACTTATACCCTCATCCCTCAACGTCCCTAAATCCCTACATCCCCCTTATCAAGGCATTGAACTGATTCAGAATGTCTTTGTGCTTAATATTTCAAATGCCTGCTACCTGTGTGTGGTCTGGGGAGAGAAGATGTCTTCTGGCCTTTTTTGGGAACTGCTGCAAACAGTGGTTTGCAATTGCAGGCATGTGATAGCCTGTTCTTTATTTGCTCTTGACAGCAGTATGGTGCAGGGACATTGAGGGGCTTATCACTTGAAACAGGCTGCAATGAGGACAACCATGGCAGGACTTTTTCCAGCCCGGAATATGAAAAGTGTGTTCCTCTTTTATGCAGAAAAACACAGGAAGATGGCCCATGTAATTACTGGAAATCAGCAATCTGTCTCCTGTCATTCAATTTAACCCATGTAAACTTGCCATGTGCAATGGATACACTCTGTGGGTGTGATTTCAGAGAAGGAATGGTCCATCTGGTTTATGCAAATGCTGCTTTAAAGGAGGATGACTGACAGTTTTTTCCAGGCACAGAGTGCAGCAGGCAGGCTGGAAGCTGGTTACTTACCAGCTTGGATACAAAAGATCTCTGTATCAAGCATGCTGTCAAAGTAAGGGAAGCTGGTATTATTAGCAGAAGCAGGCAAATCGGCAGTGGGAATGTTGTGGCTGAGCAGGTAAGGCAGAGCTCAGCTGCTTGTGATGTGAGGTGACTCACATGGAGGAAGAAAGGCTCACCTCTTCTGGATGGACAGTGATTTTTGTAGATAGCTCTAATTTGTAAAACCTGCAGTAGCATTTGAGGATGTGCCTTACAGCAGAAGTGATCCAAAGGGGTCACAAAAATTAGGAGTGATCATAAGTACAGCTGCATCCTCATTTCCTCTCCTGAATATGGTGCTTCTGTTCTGATCTAGCTGTTCCGGTATTACTTTTCAAAATAATTAAATGACAATCACACCTGTTTTTCTTATTCAACGTTCCAAAACCTACTGCTAAGTATGTTGTCTTGCATATTTGTCTGCTTAATTTGTACCTAGAGATGCTTTTCCTCTTTGAGATTTCAGATTACTGATCTGTAGAAAATGGGCAGTTTGCCTTTACATTATATGAATAGCAGAACAGGATCCTGTCACCGATGAAAGTGCTATATTTATGACTCATTATAATCCATTCATTGCTTCACAGACCCAGAGCCCTCCAGGGAATACCACAAATCCACATAATTTTCCCAAATACTCCATTTCACGTTTGGATCTTTGGTTTAGCTGACAGATATGAAAAAGGAAGAAAAAGGTGCAGGAAGGCGGGGAGTCCATGCAATTGTGCATGTACAGATGCTCAGCAGGGATAGCAGGAATTTCAGTTCAGAGCTGTCCCTGTCATGCTCCTGGTCCCCATTCCTTCTGATGCTGTAACAACCATGAGGAGCAGAAGGGGTGAACTTCAGGAGCTGACAGAGGCCAGCATGCCTTTAATGGTTGCAGGCCCATTGCGGTAGGCAAGAGTTGGCACCACAAGCCTCGTTGGAGCAGGCTAACAGAGTGGCTTCATGGATCTGTATACGTTGGGATGCCATCCAGAGGGACCTGAACAAGCCCGAGAAATGGGCCTGTGTACACCTCATGAGGCTGAACAGGGCCAAGTGCAGGGTGCTGCAAGGGGGTTGAGACAACCCTCGGTACCAACACAGGCTGAGGCGTGAACAGATTGGGAGCTGCCCTGCTGAGAAGCACTTGAGAATGCTGAGGGATGAAAACCTGGACATGATCTGACAGCGTGTGCTCCAGCCCAGAAAGCCAATTATATCCCAGGCTGCACCAAGAGCAGCGTGGCCAGCAGGGTGAGGGAGGGAATTCTGCCCCTCTGCTCTGGTGAGACCCCACTGGAGTGCTGCATCCAGCTCTGGGGTCCCCAACATGAGAATGATGTGGACACTTACAGATTGAGTCCAGTGGAGGGCCACATAAATGAGCAGAGAGCTGGAGCACCTCTCCTACGAGGAAAGGCTGAGAGAGTTGGGATTGTTCAGTCTGGAAAAGAGAAGGCTGCAGGAAGACCTTATAGCAGCCTTGCAGTACCTACAGAGAGCACACAAGAAAGCTGTCAAACATTTTACAAGGTTGTGTAGTGATAGGACAAGGGGTAGCAGCTTTAAACTGAAAGAGGGTAGATTCAGGCTGTAAATAAAGAAGAAATTTTTTTACAGTGGGGGTGGTAAGGCACTGGAACATGTTGCCAAAAGAGGTGGAGGATGACCCATCCCTGGAAGTGTTCAAGGCCAGGTTGGATGAAGTTCTGAGCAACCTGATTTAGTTGAAGGTGTTCTTGCTCATTGCAAGGGGATTGGGTTAGATGACCTTTAAAGGTCCCTTCCAACCCCAACTATTCTATGATCTTGCTGCAGAAAGGAACTCAAAGTCCTGTGCAGGAAAACTACAGTGCTATGTTTTCACAGAGCTGTCTGCCAGTCCTTGGAAGAGCATGAAATTGCAACTTCTTATATTTATTCTGCAGTGCCCAAGAAAATGCACTGATCTGGTGTTACTGAGTAGATTTCCTGGCTAGGAATGTATAGCTCTCAGATAGGTGCTATCAAATCTTTGGGCAGACAGAATGTTTTGGGCAGAAGTGACCTAGACCAGGGGGTTTGGTTGTGCCTTGCAGATAATCTGGTTGCCACTGTAGTGCACAGCTTTCTGATGGCTGTGCTCAGTCCGTGTGCTGGTGTGGTGTCTGCACATTGGTGTTGGGACTGAGTAGTTCAGCTGCAGAAGAGGAGGGCTGGCTTTGAGAGTCGCTTGTGTCTGAAAGTTCTTTTCTGGCTTGGTTTTACAGAGTCACTATCTCTCTCTCTCCTTGGCATAGGAAATAGCTCCTGAGCCATACTTACCTTGCTCAGGTTCAGGAACCTCTGCAGTGGTTTGGGGAGGATTTCTTAAAAATTCTGATGATGTTATTCTGTGTATTAACATGACTTTTCATTTGTAGTTCATGTGTAGTATTTCCAGATCTGTCCATTACTCGGTGGAAATCTGACTGATGCCAGCCCTACTGTGTCAGTAACTGTCTGAATGCCTTCATCAAAGGGGATGTAATTGTGGATGTTTGCAGTGGGGAGTGTGGGTATCTGTTAACTGGAGATGCCTTCATTGGGATTGAAGTGTCACCTCTCTCAATGAGGCAGACAAGGAGAACAGAGATAGCACGATGCAAGAGGCCAAACTTGGGCCTTTGAGGGGAGAAACACAGATTGGGGTGAATGAGTAAGGAGTTCAGATTTTTTACTTCAACATACAAAATCTATTTCTTGACTTTTCTAACATGATTTGCAATCCCATTGCCTGGTTTTGTATGAGGTCTGAAGAATTTCTTGCCGTTTCTCCTTTGATAACTTTCACAATTATTGTACCTGCTTCATGATTCCTCTTCTCTTTTTTCCTCAAAACCTTGTTTTTTCTAGCCAAGAGGAGACAGTGAGTCACTTCTGATCACTTTGTGGTACCTTTTAACTTTCTGCTGCGTTGCTTAATGGAGCACTTCACAGGAATGTGCTCCGTTTCATTCTTGCAGCACCGTGAAACACTGTCAGGCTGTGTGTAACGATTAGGGCAAAGAAGAGGAAAACATCGTAACTCTTTCTCTAGGAAGTTCATTGAAAAGTAGCAGAGATTCTGTATCTGCCAGGAATGAAGGTGGCATGGGGTACCTGGGGAGTACTCTGCTGTCTGGAGTAGAGTGGGTCTGCAGCAGGGACTTGAGTCCTGTTTGCCCTAGACTCTCACTGAGGCAGGATTGCTCTTAAACCTGGCAGCTTTTGAGAGCAAAACAGGTCTTCTAATGGCAATTCAAACATAGTGGCTCCACAGGTTTCCCTGGAAAGTCAACTGCTTAGACTTTAAAAAAAAAAAAGTCTTAAAATGATTGATTTGATCTGGGAAAGATTTGATTTAGAGAGCTGTTCAGGAATTCAGGACACTTATGCACTGAGTAAGTATGGATTTAACGGCTTAATTTAAAGCATCCGAGCTTTAAAACGCTGGACTTGAGGTAGTAATGTTTCGTAGGAGTCCGTACAAGTGCTCGAAATCAATCAGGCTCCGTCCCTCTGCTCCGCAGGCAGGGCGGTGGGCGCTGGCTGGGAGGCAGCGCTGCCCGTGCGCGCACCCGCTGCGGATGGTGCTGAGCCGTAATCGCCACGGAAAGCAATCGTGGCAACTGAGCCGTGGCGGCCACGCGCTGCTGGCTGATGCCTTTGACACCTGCGTTTGTACGCGAAATCAGCGACGCCTCTCTGAAATGCTGCTGCCTCCGGGAATCACAGCCACAGTTACGGCAAGGGAGGCTGTTGAATCAAAAATTCCTCATCCTTATATTCTCCGCTTGGCCAGCTTTATGCATTGTGATCACTATATGGGAAAGCTTTTGGATGTGTGCTTAACCAGACATTTTCAATGAGGGCATGCTGGAGTTCCTTTCATCAACTCTACAGTTCTCATAAAAGTGAAAGCATGTAGATATGTACTTGTATGCTTGAGTTTTGAGAGTAGTAGTCCATTCTGTTTTAATCCTACTTGAACTGTGAACAGAAAAGCCTCCAAGCAGCATGGCTGCCCAAGTTCTTATTTGCACTTTTGATGCCTCAGTGACTGCAGCTGTACTCAGACCTCCTTTTGTAGCATTTGCATTGGCTGGCATATGTACATAGGATTTTGGCTAATATAGAAATGCATAATATAAATTAGGTGGGACTTCCTGGGTAGGAGGCATAATATCTAAATATTTTCAAGAAGAATTTTGACAAGCAACACTGAATAATGTCTCTGCAGTGCTGTTCCTCTGCCTTTCAAAAACATGGCTAGGGAAAAAAAAAAATCTTGATTTAAAAAAACTAATAATCCCTGGTTTCTATTCATCTTAATTTTGAAGTATTTTATTTAAAGCATTTTAATATACTTTTCTTAGGCAAAATGAGAAGACGTGGTTGATAATGGTTATGCTTAACTGAACAATCCTGAGAAATTAACCTGAAAATAAGGATATTGGCTTTTTCTTGGGCAGGTTTGAAATGATGTGATTTTGTGAGGTGTTGAGGGCTAGGGTTTCTCGAAAGAAGCAGTTGTTCATAATAAATCATAGTCACTGTTGATCTCCCTGGGTTGTTTCATGACTGTGTGAATAGGAGTTGTCATTGTTTCAAACATTAATTGCTGCTCTTAAGCACAAGCTTAAACTTATTTACTACAGACAATTTCTTTCAGAGAAAACCCTTCCTGCATTAAATAAGCTTATATCAGATGACAAAAATTACCTACCAAATCGTGGTGAGTCCAAAATAATTTGATCCAGCAAAACCACAGAAACAAAACACTGAGTTTTTAAAATAGAGGGCTATTTTGGAAATAAAACATGAAGTGCAACTTCAGCAAGAACCCAAAGTTTTCAATCCTCAGCAGGGGAGTCCACTTCCTTGCAGGACTGAGCCTGTGGGTAGTGCCACCATAAGAGTAGATTTGGAGGGGTCTGCAAGAAGCAGATTGTTTATGTGCTGGTAGCAGCAATGAGTATGGCAGAGCGTGGTGGGTCCTTCTGACTATTTACAACTCTGACCCCTACAGCTTTTCTGTTGTCTACTAAAGATGTGGTTAAACTCATACGCAAACAGCTTCTTGCTCTTTGAGCACTGACTTGGGCCTCTCACCTCCCTGTCCAGCTGTTTCCAACAACTGCATGAAAACAGTATTTTTGAGATGTCCGTCTTTCTGCCAAATGTAATTAACTTGAAGGCAAAGTTCAGAAGTTCTGATGGAGGATTACTAAACCAAAACAAAGAGACCATGCCTCCAGTTTCTTTAGGGAAGCACAGTATTGCCAGCTAGAGAGAATTACTGCCTATTGAAGCAATCTGGTTTCATAAACACATTGCTGAAGTTTCCCTAAAAACTAAGCCATCCTTAGAAAATGAGATTCTGTGTTGGCATATGCCAACATATTTCTGACAAGCTCAGCTAACTGACTACCCTTCTGGAGTTATTTAGCCTTTTTCAAATTATTTAGATTTTTAATTAGAATCTCGATGGCATTGAGTTTTGGCAACTTGATAGCAGGAGTAACCGCATCCCCTTTAAGGAAACAGCTTTCCAAGTGACATAACCCTGTGTGAGAGAGAGTGGGGAGGAGGTGGGAACAGCCTTTCCCATAGTATCCCAGAAAGAAAACAGCTTCATGGATTAGGAGCTTAATTAGGACTGAAATCCATAGCAATAAGTGGGGAACAAATATAGTTAATTTGATTAAGCCTCAGAGTGAATGAGTTGCACACTGCATTGATTACTTTAAAGCAAATAACAAAGGCAAGGCCGTTTACTTTATGGTACTATTACTGCAAATGAAATCAGTATCAAGCAGGTTGCTGGGGAGTGTAGCTAAGACAACCTCATAACCTCATCTGCTGATAAATGAATCTTTGGCTAATCAGTAGACTCAGCATGGAGGCCACTCCAGCAGACTGTAAGTGAGTCACAGCAAGGCAGGTACCCTCCTAAACAAGAAGGCTAAGAAATAAACAGGCCTTGGATAGATGGTAAAGGTCACGCAGTCTCTGTGTTTGAGAGCATTCCTCAGAAAAATACAACTGCTCTCCCAGGGAGGGCAAGAAGGAATGATATTGATTATGCACAGTGCAAGAAAGCAACTCATAGGACTTTACAGGGGTATTTACATCAACAGACAGACACCAGAAAAACCTGATTAAAACAAAATGCTGGCAAGTTTTGCTGCTGACGTGAGAAGTGAGAGTTTCATAGCACAGCGGGAGAACGGAGGAGCAGTATCTCTGATGGTTCTTCACAATATCAGTTCTCTCCTACAACTCCCCACGGTTCTCTGCAGGGCTGGCTGGCTAGAGATATCTGCCATTGCCTCTGCAGGTGGTGTTACCCAGAAGAGAAAGAGGGGCGGTTCTTCCCCTTCCCCCTCTGCTCCATGTGATACACTGAGTCTGCACATACTGAGTGGGAGAGAAACCAGCATGCTGGTTTGCTTAAAGTTTGCATTAACCAGTCAGATGCTGTGCTGGGAGTAGTCTGTGGCAAGAGTGAGGGGAGCACTTCTCCTAAGCTCCTTTTTCAGTACCACCACCAAAAGGGTGGTCCTTAACATACCATGTTGGTCTTTAATTAGCACCAGGCAGATCCTGACTGCACGGCATTCCCTGAGGAGGTAAGCACTCTGTGGGTGTGCATGTGTGAACCATCCTTGTAGAGATTTCTGCACTTGGTATTAGCACTGGAGAAATAGCTGCCCTCCCACCCACTACAGATAATTTTATTGCTCCTGCATCTCTGAAAGTGGGATACTCAACTGCTTGAAATTTGGAGACAGAAATTCTTCAAAAGCCCCTGCATCTGTTCTCAGTCTAAGCAAGCACTCTCCAGAGGCCAACTTCCCATAGGCCATCACGCATAATGTGGATGAAACCTCTTGAATTATTGATCTTGCAGAGGCATATAATTGTAGCTTACACAGTGTGTTTACTCTCAGTGCTTTGATTTATCAGATCTTATAATAATGTTCTCACTTTTGGCACTTGTAAAATGCAACTGGCTTGCAGTTTAATAAATATTGACTTCTAGCCATTTGCTGCTTTGTGATTATTCCTCCTAAAGAGCAAACTGATTGCTTCCTTCATTCAGATCCACTGCAAATGGTGCAGGAATGGAACACTTTTAATATTGCATTTTCCCACCAGGGAAAGACTTGGCTCAGTAGTGACCTTCCCATGCTTGTAAGATCAGGGCACTGTTTCTCAAGCTGATGTGCACTTGAAGATATTTGTGATGACCATAAGGGTTGGCAGGCATGTCTCCTCCATAGAGAGAGCCCCTTTTCCCAGCCCTTTTTTTTTTTGTTCATTACTTTAAACAAATTAAGATGTTCCAAGTTGCTGTGATTATAATGAGGAGAATCCCTGTGCTTTACCTGGTAGATTTTGTGTTCAGCCCTCTCATCACTGAATCATTGATGTGTGCAGCACACTGGGCCAGGACTGCCTGTGGAACTCCTGCAGAGGGGAGGACAGTCCAAGTGGGTATTTGCTCTAAGCAAGACATGTAATCCAGCCCCATCTTCCAGCAGCTGGAGAGCCATTTTCTGCTATTGCCACATCAATGTTGGCCACATATCTTGAACAGCTTTTTAGGTCATTTGCATTCTCTAACCTGAGCTGCTCATTTCCCAGTTTGCATCTCTGCAATTTCTCTTATGTGTTATCATAAATCCACAGTCCTTCTATGACTGACACTAATATTAAATGGAATACATGGTGGAAGCATGTAGTAACTGACAGTCATGAAACCTTTCCAAGAAATGGCAAATGCTCATATTTTCGATGTAAAACCAAGAGGATACTGAGTTTTTATCATTTCAGGAGCTCCTGCTGTCCTAGAGGCTTTTTTTCTGGGTTGAAGACTCTTTGCATTAGGTGGAATCCAGACTCACAGTGGGAGCTTGTCAGTCACACTGCTTGTAGCTCAAAAAACTAGAGGGCAGAGGTGGAAAAAACCACAGATAATATCCTGGATTCACAGCCTGATTAAATGACCTTCCCTTGGCTCTCACAGCAGGTCCATTGCAGATCCATACAATGAATCTACTTTTTTTGGTTCAGTCCCATATTATGACCTACAAGCTCACCTGTCCACACCCGTCAGCACAGGAGTCAGAATGAAGACTAACAATTTTAGCCAAGCCAGAAGAATTGCAAAATATTCTAGGCTGCATTTGCAATGCTGCCAGCACTGAGTTCCCTGGATGTCTTTCTGTTAATTGACAGTAATACCAGAGCAGTCAGTTCAAGGAAAAATTACTTGTTCTGTACTTTTTGTGGAGAATCCTCTATCTGTTTGGTTGGTAGATGCTGCAAGACTGCTCTTGGAATTTGATTATACTTTGAAATGAATTTAGTTGAATTTAGTTTACTTAAATAAGAGATAAAAATTAGAATAGATCAAAATTTAAAACTACCTTTTTTATCTAATTAGATTTATTTTCATGTCTAATTAATATATTTCCTTTCTCTTTGCCCATTGCTAAAAAGTAGATACATTAATCCCAGAAAACACCAATCTAGATCCCCTTTATTAGGGGAGTTTGCTTTGCACCAGGCTGGGACTTGGCCTATAACCATGTAAGCCCCTTTGTGTTAGCAAAGAGCAGCATGTTTTTGTGAGTCTCTAGTTCTCAGGAATGAGAACCAGTGAACATTGGTAGCTCAGTCTCGAGGAGGAAACATTTCCCTGCAGGCACCTCTGGCTTTTGCCTGGTCTTCCCCAGCCAGCACTCTGCGGGCAGGGATGAGGTGCTCCAGAGGGATGTGTGGCAGGAAACCCTACTGTTACCTCACCCTGACTTCCAGCTTCCTGTTTGTGCTTCTGGCTACACATAGGAAATGACAAGGGATGCCCCATACCCATTCACATTTTCTCCTGGTGTCCTCATTTTTCTTCCTGAGATCTACTTCTCTCCTGCATCCCCCTGGTTAGTGGAAAGAGGATGCTGAGCAGGTGAGAGGCAACCCTAGGTGCTGTGCTTACATTCCTGTGTCCTGGGGCTCTGCCTAGCTCCAGTATGAGAGGTACTCCATCCAGCTGGATCCCCCTTGGTGCCAACATACTCTTAGATAATGAAATTGTGACCAGTCCTGAGACTTTTTCTTCCTGCTGCATCGTGGCTGTAAGTTGTAGAACATAAGGTATGGAAGCAGACAGACCTCAAAAAAGGGGAAATGAATGTTTGACTGTCACCAGTTTGGGAATCCCCCCGGTGAAGTTGGTGAAGTTAGTGTCAGTTCCTGTTATTAGTATAACTGGGCTGATGTGTTCTCTCAGCAAATGTAGATCTCCACATCTGCTTTATCCACTAGATGGATGACATAAAGCAGCTGGCTTTACAGCAAATACTTTATGCCATCTTTAATCAGAAGTGTATTTCTGTAGTCTGCCAGAACACTTCGGTGTGAACTCCTAGTTAGGTCAAATATATGTTTGGAAGCCTTGATCAGCACTGTGGAGAAAGATTTGTCTCTGAGAGAAAGATTGGCACAGACAGACATTGATATAATTGTATTAGCAGTGCCATACTTCTCAGCACACGTGCTCAATGTGTAACTACAGGATTGCTGAGAAACTCAATAGCGCAAGGACAGGAAAGGGGAGCTGGTTTTATTTTCTGTGTCTGTATCTATCATCTGTCTGCCTGCCTGCTCTGTTTCCAAGATGTGATATCCAACCTCTGTAACTGAGATCTTTAGCATCAGCTAATGGATCCAAAAGCTTCGACCCCCAGCAACTTTAATGGGAATGAGTCTTTTTTTTTCTTTTGAGAATTGTTGCATTTTCCTCTGAAGATTCACCTCACTGTGTTCATCCACATGGGTGCAATGTCCTTAGGCTCATGCAGTCTTATAGTTTTATACTGTTAAATATTGCCTCAGGAGAATCTCTGAAGGTGAGCTCTGTCATCTCTGGGTCAGTAACATTTTGCAAATATACCATATCAAATTAGAGTAATCTTTCCATGTGATCATCCCTGTTCATCAGCAAAATAGTAACCTGAGCTACAGTGTGTTTCTTCTTTCTTTCCTGGCTGCAGGATTGTCGCTGCCATTTTTTTTCTCTGCCTCTTTTGTAAGAGACAACAATTGCTTATTAGCAGCAAATTCTTTTTTGTATTTTTTTAGCAGAGATATCAGCAAATTCAGGCAGCCTCTTGAAGAGATGCAGCATTACATAGGTGACATTATAAACATGAGCAGACAAAGCCTTACACTTTCCTGGGGAGGGTAGGAGGAGTCTCCTGATCTTTTACAGAGGGAAACTGAGGAACAAAAATATTCATCAGAAGTCATAAGGGATGTCAGGGTCTGGGCTCTCCAGACAGCTTCCTCTTGAGTTCCTCCCTTCCAAATGAATCACAAAGACTGCATGCCCTCCCTTCTTTCCTTTGGAAAGAGATGTATAGTGCAGAAATTAATTCCACAGAATTGTATGTCCTTAATAAAATTCAGCTCTAGTTATGACCCTGTGAGATGATTAGTGAATTAGAGTTCTTAATTAGCATTTTGCATAATTCATGGCAATTACAACATTCTCATGGATATGATTGTCAAGGTGCAGATGTGCAAACGTGCAGCTATAATTTTCTCATCTAAATAACTCTTTTGGTGAAACCTCTAATTTTTACAACTCTATTGTGTAAGGGCCATTATTCCTGTTGTTATTTTTAAGGCATTAGAAAATGGATGTGAATCTCTCTTCAGCTTCAATCACTGCAACTAACTGTTTTTCAGAAGCTTTAAAAACTGTCATAAAAGTTTGCTTCTGGGTGAGAATTAGGCATTTGAATTTTCTGAAGGACCTATCCTACCCACTTTTTAACATCCCACAGGGAATTGTATTGCAGTTTTCCAGTTGCAATAATAAAGCAAAAGCTAAATCCAGTATGTGCACTAGCCAAGATTTATATGGCCGGATTGTTAATGGATTGAGCTCCCATTCCATCTTCAGCTGAAAATAGATTTCAAAGTTCTTTGTGCTATGAAGATACTTTAGTCAGAAATGTATAAGGTATTATGTATCTAAGATTATTAGGACTAGCTTTTTGGGCACAGAAAAATCTGGCAGCTACACAGAGTGAGCGGCAGCTAAACAGAGGAGGAAGATGGTCACGGCATAGTTAGAATCCCTGAACTTTCCAAAATGCCATCCGTCAGAAATTAAAGGCAATGGCACAGAAATCAATGAGCCAGATGATGAAAATGCAGTTGCACCCAACACAACACTTTTGGGTACAGCTTGTATTAAAAAAAATTACTGAGTTGCAAGTGACAAATTTGAATTTCTACTTCCTTCATTAAGTGCCTACCCAGACAGTATTAAAAGTAATTAATTTTACCTTCGTAATTATAATCTAATATGTAAATCCATTTACAGCATTCCCTTCTATTAAAGGTACAAATCAAAATTATAATTTCTAAACAAAAGTTATGAATTTCCTTAAATGAAAGGTATTTGTAATTTCCCACAGGAAATTTTAATCGCTTTTGGATGTGTAGTCACAGAACATGTAGGAGTTTCATGCAGTCAAGGTGTGATGGAGGGAAAGTGCAACCCTTATATTCTTATTAGAGGCAAATGGCACTCAGAGGAATCGGGACATGTATGTTGGGACACACATAATTTTTAGCAGCTGTTACCATCTTCCAGCATCCCCCAAAGCAACTACCTTGCAGAAGCTTGCCAGTCCTTTCTAGCAGGAATTAATACCCAGATAAAAAACCCTCTCCTTTCTGGCCCTCCTCTGCCTATAGAATATGAGGGTAAAGTAGTTGCCCTGATCAGTTGGAACTTGATGGCGCCTTTAAGGTAGGACTTTCTTATACCCCATTTATATTTTTCTCCAGAAATTTATGTCTGTGATTCAGGTCCCTGTCTTTCTGTGTTCATGTTCCACAAAGCAGTGCTACCAAAATAAAAAATCAGATCCAAAAGAAAGCAATTCCTTGCTTTTTCCATGTGAAATGTTGAAGCTTCTTGTCTATTTTCACCACCTTCTTTTAATGTCTTTGTTGTTTTGAGCACTCTGCTACTGCTTACAGCAGCTTACTCCCTAAATGTCATTCATGCAAATGCTATTTTCAGCAGGTTTATTTCCTTCCTTTCTTTCTGTAACTCGTTTCTTAGCCCTAACATGATATGTGGAAATGCATGGTGCTGTCCATGTATTTATCTGTTTGCTAGTTTGTGAATTATCAGCATCCCTGCCTAATGTACTTACATTAGGGAAGATTTTCATGGCTTTTAAACAGGTATCTGTTAAATTGTCCATCACTGCAATTAACGGTGGGGGAGAAAAACAAACCAGTGAAAACCCCCAGTGAAATCTAGCACTTTGTTCCCCAACGTAAGAGGAAAAGTGAATGGTAGTTGCTAACCTTGGAGGAGAGTTGGAGGACACAGGAAGCCAGCTTTCCTTCCACTGAACACAGTGACAGTTTTGCCTCTGGCTAGAAATAAGGAAACATTCAAACAAAACTTCTTTTCTTTATGTCTTTTTTTTCCCTGACAGTGATACCTTGTTCATGTTAGCCAAAAGCACTTATGAATTAGGTCAAATAATTTCAGCCAAGGGAGGATAAGGTTGATAAGGATTTTGGAAAACCCTGAAATATTTCAGGTTCTCTTATCTGAATGACATTTCTCTTCAGTTCACTTCTAACTTTTCAAGGGAAAAAACACATTCTTCCATAGAGGAGAAACTCCAATTTTCAACTAAGTGAGCTATTTGGACAAATCAAGAGTGTGTTGTACTTTCTCCTCAAATGAGGGGAGGGGAACCAGAGAAAGGGGAATTGGTTTCTCTAGAAGACAAATGTCACAGTTTTGTTTTTGTCAACCTGAGAACTAATTCTCTCACTTCGATACTTACTGGAGGAGTGGGCCAGGCATATATAGCCATGGGAGAAGTATTTGAAACACTAAATTATACAGTAATTTGAAGCACTTTCTATCTGTAACCTTGAAAAATCTTATCACAAACAAGCAGTTAAAATTAAATAAATAAGTGATGGTTTCCAACTACAGTCTGTCACTCGGGGTTGATCAGGGATCCACTGGCATGCTCCAGTTACTGTTCAGGTCCTCTCTGAGCTAAAATACACTGGGGGAAATTTTCAACGTCAAAGGGTACAGTGGAGTATCCAGTTCACATGCATGGCAAGTGAGAACCTGGGAGCTGGTATGATCCCCCTTGAAATTAAATTCCTCTTTACCTAGATCATCTTCAGTTGGCAGAGTAGCATGGCAAGGTGGTCCTTTGCATGGCCAGATCCTGAGCCAGATGCTGAGCAGTCCTGGCTTTTTCCACTTGTGTGATGACAATTTGATGACCTTGGAAGTTCCTCCAGTTTAGCGGTCCCAAAATTTTGGGTTCCTTTCAAAATTGCCAACATATCAAACTTTCTGTGTCAAATTAATTTCAGGATCATAGAATTGTTCAGGTTGGAAAAGACTTTTAAGATCATCAAGTCAGCTGTTAACCCAGCAAAGAGCCAAGAGATCAATCATGAGAGCAAGGATACAGAAGCTATTTAACCCAAGTTTTCAACGTGTTAGCATCCAGGGGCTGTATGACAGAGTCCCTGTCAATCCCTCCCTGCCAGTCCCCCAGAGGTCTTTGCTCAGATGTGTCTCCCTTGAGGCAAAAATAAAGAGGAGGTTGACAGTGATGAAATGCAGGGAGTGTATATGTATGGAAGAGCTGAGAGGCAGAGCAAGATTCATGTCTGCTGTTACGTAGGGTGATGGGGGAGTAAACAAATGGGTGAGGGAGCAGAGCAGGGTGAAGGACATCTTGAGCACAGATGGGAGCACGATCGGCAGACATGGTAACGAACCCACAAGCAGAAAGATGGTGGATTGGAAAAGAAATTATAAGGGGCAGGAATGAGCAAGGAGCTGCAGAGACTTAATTTTATGTCTTCCAGGAGCACTTCATAAACAGTGTAAATTTTATTGACCTGTCCACGAATCTTAAAGCATCTCTCAATTTTCATACTTACAAGGCACTGGGATTATTGGGCCTGACCTCTCGGGTAGTACAGACTATTGAATTTTACCCTGTGATTATTTCATCAAGTTTTATGCTCTTCTGTCCAAGCTTCAGTAGTAAACTTGTTTTCAAAGCCTCCCCTTAGAGACAACACATTCCATTCATCAGTCGCGTTTAAATCATCTCCTGTATTGTCTTTCACTTAGCGGGCTTTGTGCAGGCAAGACAGAGTGTTAGGGACAAAATCAAAGGCTGGGAGAGTGAAACAAAAGCTGAGTACAGTTTGATTAGTGCAAAGCTGTTAATTGCTCAAGTTGAGAGCACATTTTGTCAGTATAACACAAGAATAAAACTGCATCTCCACTGCACCACTGTACTATTGCAATGTTTTGAATGGACAAGAATCAATTCACTGCATTTTCCATCTAGTCTTGATTTAATTGATTCCTGTATTTCACTGTAAATAAAGTTGTGTGTGTTTTCTGTAATGTAGAAAATAATGTTCATGTGAAGTGAAATGAGAGTTATACATCAGCAAGCTTGGAGTACATTCTCAAAAGGGTGGGGGGGGAGAAAGTAGTAAAAGAAGATAAGGAAAAATATATTCTCCATAATTCTGTCAAAAGGGAGCACATCTGTGCTTGAAAAATATATGGGAAGATTCAAAGACTACTTAAAGTGCAAGCAAAGAGAAAAAAATGAAAACTCTTTCACAATCTAGTATTTGGACAATAGAGAGCCCTTCAAGCTTTAATTAAGAGCTCAGTGCCCAAGTTAAAGGCATGTCAAATATCTTGGAGGAAAGACAGACTTGTACTCTGAAAACAGCGCACGAAGTTGGAAGGACTTGGTTAGATCAGCAAGCCTGGGCATTTGTATGTTCAGAGATCACACAAATGAACAAAATTTATTATGGTCAAGTGTTTATCATATTCCGTTACTGAGAAAGTGTTTTCAGACTTGCAGTAATGGATTTATGTTCTTTTTACGCATAGCGAGCAGACAGTTGTATGCTAAGGATGTGAATCTCTAAACACCTAAGCATATTCTTAGTTCTAAGTGTCCACAAAGTCAGCTGAAATTGATGATCTGTACTTTCAAAGAGATTGAAGCAGTATACATCAGCAGATGTCAGCTCTTCTGTGAGAAATCTTTGTATTATTGTCTCCCACCGTCTTGTAACTTCGCTGAAACAGCCGCCTAAGAAAAAGGCTGAGGGTGGGGGCATGTTCGTCTGCAGACCGCTGTGAAAGTGGTGCAAGTTCTCCTAAAGTTTTTTAATAAAACCTGGCCATCTTCTGAACAGTTTTGCTCTCTTCTGTTAATTCTGTTTGTTGGTTTGGTTGGTTGTTGGTTTTTTGGGGATTTTTTTAGTAATTTATAAGTTTTATTTATTGTTTTGAAATTATACTTTCAAATGACTCCACAGTCCCAGCATACATTTATACATCTGGCTCAATCCTATGTCAGCTGTGAGGCCCTAACAGATCTGAATATTGAGAGCTGAGCCTTTTTTTTTTTTTTTTTTTTTGCAGTGCACTTGCACAATATGCACTTGAAAGAGGATCCTGGTGTGTATTTGTAATGTGGACATGACTATAAGAATCATGAAGTATCATGAATTGTACTTTCACTTTGAAGAAGAGCGTATTTGTCAAATCCAGAAGTTTCACTTCTATAGCTTTTTAAAAGTTTTCTTTCCTGTTTACTGTATTGAAAGATTTACAGCATGAGATCCTATTCTCCTTCATGCTTTGGTAATGAGTATTTCATTGCACATGTGTTTCTCTCACCAGCCTCCAGCCTCGCTGATCAGTATTGTCAGCGAAGTTGTCAGTGAACTCTTCCTCCTCCTCCTCTTTTCAGCAAAGCACCCGAGTGCCCTGACCAGCATTTTTTATTTATTTAATGAATCCATGTATCAGACTGTTCTTTCTGTGGAGGGAAAGGGGCAAAGACAGCACTGTTACTGATGGCAACAGGTTGATTTAGTAGGAAAGGACAGGAGTGACTGACCAGCACTGGATTTTCCACTAGCTGCATGTTGCAAGAAGGCTGAACGCTGTCTTCTTTCTGCATGGCTGCTGATGCTTACACCAGAGCTTGTATCTGCGGTGGCCCTTGAGTGGCACTCAGCTTGGCCAGCATGACATCTTTGGCATGTAATTCATTTTGACTGAAAGCTTTGACAAATAGAAACACTGCATTCATTTCAGTGTCTCTTCAGAGAGCTCTCATTTTCAAATGTTCTGAGAATCAGGTGAGTACCAATTTAATGAAAACACTCAGCAAGGCCAAAAGCTTCTTGGATTTAGAGCACAAAGTATCGCTGCCACCCTTCACACTAAGATACTTGAAGAAACTCAGTGTTCCCTTCACTGAGTCATTACAGAAATCTATGTGAGGTTTGGAAATGAGTGTGTGACACCAATATCTTGTGAGGACTCCGATCATCCTTCTGTGCATTGACCACAGTGTGGTCCAAGACCAGAGCTCTTAAGATACCACTCCTTGAATATTAGTTATGTCATTAAGTACTCCAGTGACTGTGTCTAGTGGACAGCGAGTAGTGGCAATACACGGTATGGTTTGAAACTTATTTCTGAAATACAGGCTTGTACCTGGATGAGTATTTTTGCAGAAATCAGGGTTGTTTTGCAAACTGTGTGCTGTTTCATGGTGTGATAAGTGGTCAGCTTCACTGTCAACTTGAGCAAGAGGAGAGAACAGGGTAACTGGTGGGACTTTTGGTTCCACTCAGACCATTGTGCATGTGTGGCTGAAAGAGTGCCCGGTCTCTGGCAGGTGTTAGTGATGCTTTTTGCAGGCATAACAGTCCAAGTGCTCTCTAGATGCTAAAGGTCTATGCTGCTGTTAATAAAGGGATTCTCCCCTAGACGAGCATTTGATCTGAGCCAAGCACATTATAGCATGGCTACTTTTAGTTTGCTCAGTAAACCCATGTTTGCTTTTACATACTACCAGTGAACTATTTACACAGACCGTATTCACTGTGGGGCTTTCAGCACAGAAAATTCTCTCGAATACATGACAGAGCACTCTTGTTAAATTCCACTGGTCCAGGCTATAAAACCCATACATCTATTGTTAAAATACGGGTTTGATGTGCCAGATACCCACTGGCAATCAGAAGTCTCCAATGTATTATTATTATTTTTATTTGGAAGAGAGATGGTGAACCCTAATTATGCTTAATCACAACAACCCAGAAAGATATCAGTGGAGGGGCACGTTTTACCCTAAAGTGCTATTTGAACTCTTTGGAAAATATTGAATTACCCCTACAGCTATTGCCGATTAGCTGCTTAATGAAGCATCTGCGACTGCTAGCATGTCCCAGCCATGTCACTGTGATGCTTGAAGGACGATGGAGATTAACTAAAAGATTGATCATGGTGATTTCTTATGTAGCAGCCCATTGAATCTAATAAGAGACACTTGGAACTGAAACTTGCTTTGGAAAACATTATTTTGCTATAATATAAACAGTTTTTCTAAGACCTACCCTATTTAAATTTTTTAAAAAGGTACCTATTCCTGCTTCAGCAATGTAATCCCTTTACCACACAGAGAGTTTTTATTTGTAGCCACTATTTCTGCCTGTTTTTTCCATTTGCTTCTGTACAAATACAGAGCAACAGGACTAGGTGTGTGAATTTAGCTGAATAATAGGTAGAAATTCCATGCAGATATAAATGCCACATCTGATGCATTAACGTAAGTAAATCTATAGCCCTGTATGTCTTTATACATGTGAAGTTTATGTATGTGCATATGTATATAACCACACACAGAAAGGTATTGTTTAGACAAATGCACATAGATTATATATTTAAGATTTTAAGTGTGCAAAACCCTTAACTTATTTAAAAAATTAGAAGGAAAGCATGCACTCATGGATTTTTTTTGTGATGTATCAAATATTATTTTGCCATAATTCACAGCAGTGCCTCGAATATTCACTGTAATTTTAGCATTAAATGCTTTCAACATGAAGCTTATTGCACCTGGGAAGAGCGGTGTTTAAATCAAGGCAATCTGTCATTTCCAGAAAAGCTGTTCTTGCGTTGAAATGGAGCCTGGCTCATGTAGCAGCTGGACTGTGTGATACAGAGTGATCTGAAGACTGTGCTAGGCATTCCCCAGGCAGGAGCAAGGGTGTGTTCCCTTCAAACATTGCTATGGATCCCCACTCAGGGGAGAAGAGGTTGACGCATTTTCTGCTTTGAGGGTTTCCGCTCTGCCAGGTCTTACCACTGGGTTAAAGCTCCCGTTTTGTTCCCAAATGAATGAGAATGGGCAATCAAAAAGATTTCTTGAGATTAACTAGGGCTCATGTTGCTATCAGGAGATCTGGTTTATTTGCTGCGCGGCACCACCTGGTTGATCAGCACCCAGCAGTTACCTGATACGGATATTCTCTAACCTCCACCATGAGAACTTTGGGAGTATTGAGTTGGTGAAAACACACAGGTTTTTTTGCTTAGATTATAAATCAGTCTTCTTTCTTTTGGCTTGTCTTCTGTCTTACTCTGATGTGTGTGATGTATTGTGCTAATAACACATCAACAACTTAATCTCACATCAAAATTTCCTGCCTTTTACAGCATCTGTGCTTCTCTGGCAATAATCAGATGCCATAGCCCTGGCTGGATGTTTTGAGGGTGGATGGGGGGGGATCCAGCTGGTCTTGGGCTTTGGAGAGAAGCTGAGAGTTTCTGCATCTGTGAGTCACTCTTGAAGCTTGAGAGAGCAGTTAAGCGCATTGAGGTTGGACAAAGATGACCAAAGGTTTTGTGGGAAGAACATGTCTCACAAGAATTTCATTTGGGACTTGCTCCTTCTTGAAGAAAGCAGGATTTCTGTCTTTTATTTCCCTGTTGTGTTCTCAGCTGGACCACACAGGGTTTGCTTTTGCTTGGAAGAGTTCAAGGTACTATGGGTGCTTAGACAGCAGGCCAGTCCCAGCTGGCTTCTCCTCATGGATGCTGCTGGAGTTGAGGGAAGGGCAAAAATGACAGGAACTAGATTTCTCATTAGGAGGGCAGCCCTGGAAGTGTGTGATAGCACAGCTGGACATTTATGGATCTTCAGGGAGAGAGTAGAAAGCAGGGCCTAGTCTGGGTATTTTTGAGCACATTAAAAAGTGTGTGTTTTTTGGGGACCGTGATTTTATTGCTATAGACAGCACTGGCTGGAGCTGCAGTCAGATATATATTTTAAGGTGCATCTCAGGTTGGCTTGCTTTTCATGTGTCTGAGATGGGCAGTTCAAAATTGCCTTGAAAAACTGAAGTCTTTCTGTAACAAGAAATAGTTGCTACTGTAGAACAACTGGGCTATCTTTGTTTCATGAAATGCCAAAACACCTGTTCAAGGAGGACTTTGCATGGTTTATCATGTTTTTCCTGCTGCTCATGAAAGATTTACATGATTTCTACACAGTTGCCACTGAATGATTTTAATTCCAACAACTGTTTTTAAGTTTATATGTTATGAGGGAAAAAACCCAACCGGAAATGTTAATATTTTTGTTGGTTGTCCTTGATTTCTGGTTAAGACAAGAACATTTCCTTACTATAAAAATCCAAATATGCCTTTCCTAGATGAGTCATAGTGATGTCACTGCTCTCATCTTCCTTATGCTGACCTTCTTTCATGCACGAAACCAACATTGCATTAAACCAACATTGCTCTTCTAACAGGGTTGAAAGCCTTTGTCGTAGATCTGTTCATAGCTGGTCACTGTGGGTACAGACCCGAGACTGCCTTCTGTCTTTCCTCCTGGCACGAAATAAGGTTTCTCAGGACTGTGTGTTCAGGACCTACATGATGTGTCCTCATCTCAGGAAGTCTCTAGGTTTGGTTTATTTTAGGAATGATTGCTGGAGATAGTGATAGAAAGTTCTGGAAAAGGCAAATGAAGACACACATGGCAAGAGACCTAATGCAGGCAATGTTGCATCAGCCTTGAAACTTCAGTTTTGTGAATTTAGCTGAATAATTACAGATTACAGACGATAATGCGTATCTTGGGGCTTGCATGGGGATCTGCATCTTCATCCAGATGAGAGAGACGGAGCTTCGTCAGAGCAAGTCTCCAGCACCACTGTCCCTGGTGCTGCTGCTTGAGGAACAGACACTGAGCCAGGTCTGTTACTGCTGGATCCTCCTCCCAACTGCTTTCTTGCTTTGCCCCAGTCTGTGCTGTCTCTGCCCAGACATCCTTGGTGTGTGGGGAAGAAACCATGCAGGCAGAGGCCTGGCTAAGCCACTGGGCTGGGTTTGAGAGGCCTGGAAGCTGGCTGGTACCTGATTGGTGTGGCTGAGGCCAGCATTGGCAAGGAAAAGGAAGACCAAATTTTTCTTTCTTTCTGCTGTTCTATGCATGTTGACCAAGACCATACAATGCCCATCCCATTTCTGTAATTTTGTATTTGTACCCTTTGCCACACGAGCCGCCAAGCACACTGACTCCATCTCTTCTCACAAGTGTTATGGCTCAAGTAGTATGAGGTTTTGGCATTTTCTGTTTTCTGAGTGTCAGACAATGAATACAAAGAGATCCTCACATATCTGTAATTAAGCGGTCTTTTTGTTGCCTCTACCTGTTGCGAAAGGACATTTTGTAAGAAATCCAGAAGACTGAGCTATGAAGAAGATCCCACTTCCCCTTCAGACACAGCAGAGGATTTGTGTTTAAATCATCCGGGATTCTGAAAATTCAAGTCTAAATCCGTCATGTTGCTGGATTAATCTACCTTGATTATTCCCTGTGTAGTACTTTTATAATGTTCTTTGCTGTGCCACACAGCCACGGTTATGCTTTACCCATCTGTCCTTTCTCATTGTGTGACTGTCTTGCTGCTTTTTTCATTCATAGAGATTAATGAGCAGCTTCCCCAGGCCAGTGTGGAGTCAAGATTTCAGTACCTGGAGGTTGTAGAGATGCAAACAGCTCTGAATCAATTGACTTCATCCTCATCTGCTCTTTAAAATTTGTCATAAGTAGCTACAGTTTTGTAGTAATTTTTGTGTAATAGTAACGTGCTTTAATCCACTACAGATTGTTACCAGTGCCCTCACAGGAAGCATTTGCTTTTAGAAAGCCATTCTAGGAATATCTCAGTTTGTCTGTTATTGCAGGTTTTATTTCTCTGTGAAATCACCACACTCGGGTCACAGCTTTTAATTTCTAAGGTATTCACATTTTCAGAGCAGAAAAATAAATGCTGCTCAGTAACAGGCTGAATTACAAACATCTAAAGCTTCTTAAACTGACTTACTGCTCCTCAGCAAGTGATTGATGTACAGACACAGCCATGTAAAATTAGAAGGTATCCAGTGAAAAACAGTCAGTGATCATAAAAGGGAGCAAACAGGCTGAAATATATTTAAAACTTATTTAAATAATAGCAGGAGCTCCTGCCTCAGTTCATTGAGCCCCTAAGCTTGCAGCTAACTGTAAACACATGAAGTAGTGAGTTACTGTCTGATATACAACTGGGGAGCAGAGCCTACACCATAGCTTGTGTTTTACATGTTTGTGTGAGAAGATAGAGCACCCCTGAGAGTTGCACCTCTGTTGCATCTCCAGGCAGTTCCTCCTCAACAAAGGGAGTTATACTTAAATTGGATTCTTGGTTTTCAGCTCTTGGCACAAAGCTCCCCAGAAAGTAGACTTTGAGAAGAGGAAGAAAATAGTGTATTTCCCAGCAATTTACTTCAGTCTCAGTGGTTTGGTGGAATATTTGGTCTTGGGCAGTGGGGACCTCAGTGCCCGTGAAGTAATATTGCTAGTACCTGCACATCCCTATTAAAAAACTTGTGTCTGTGCCTGCAGATCCCTTTGGGACTTCAGAGCCCACTCAAAATAAGAGCTGAGCTCTTGCCTGTGGCCTGTGTTTGCCTCCTGCTGCCGGTATGGAGGTGTTGGCTGAGGCTTCCCCTGTTCCTTCCCACTGCCTTGTATGAGGAGGTTAAACAGAAACACAATAAAACTCTGGGCCAGGCATTTTTCACTGTAGGTCAGAGAGGCATTTTATTCATAGTAATTTCTTTATTTGTGTCATAAATCCTTCTTCCTTTTGTGTTCCTCAAAGAGATTAAAATTAAGGGCATCACCTCTGCCATCAAAACCTAGACCCCCGAGGCCAAGGAATGGTTTCACCACTTCTGCAGGTTTCCTTGCCCACCTCTTCTTTGATGTCTGATCCTTCTAGTGCATAGACTGTCTTTACCTTTTTAATTTGTATGTGCTGCAGCCTTGGTCTGTGGCTACGACAAACGATACCCTTCTCCTGTTTACCTGGTACTTACTAGCAGACAATGTGTGCACAGCAAGGAAGGAGGAAGTGAACAGCAGAAAGACAACAACAATGCATAAAGTCTTAATAAATTTTGCTATTTTTTCTCAGAGCATGGCAGAGTCTGGTGCACTCCTTACTATACCAGCTCTTGGGAGCAGGGGATTTTGGAAGTGTCAGAATTTTTTTTAAGGGATTTGTTTATTTTTGTTCAGTTTATTTGTTGATTAATTTATGTAATAATTTAATTTTTTGCTGGCAAAGCTGCATACAAATTTGTTTCTTAAAGAAAGGTAAACCGGAAGGTAAATAAAAACCAAATTGGATCCTTCCTGTTAAAATCTCAAGTAGGTTTTAATCAGTTGTAGAATTCTAGGGGGAGAGGGAAGCTTTTTATGTTCATTCTCAGATGTGTTGGACTCCTCAGAATGAGGGACAGCAGGCTCACATCAACAGAAGAAGAGGGCATTTCTAAATTGCATCCTCTCCCTGCATTTATGTTTATGAGATTTCAAGAAATGGGTACAGTTCCTAGCAAAGCACTTGTTTCTGCAACTACTAACCTAGACTGTCAGATTCTTCTGGGTGAATTTGAGTTCCCTTCCTTCACGGCACTCTCATGCCTGAAAGGACAGTGTGAAAAGTAAATAGAGAAAGTGACAATGTGCTAAATGTCACGGCTCCTCGTGAGTGGCCATTACCCCTGCATGTCATCCTCGTTGCGTCACGCTGCCCGAGTCATGCTGGGTGGGTGAAGGGCATGTAGCTTCGCTTCCTCCCTTCTTGTCATATGTCTGTGCTTGGTTCAGGCCACTGATCTTTCACATCTTGTGCAAGTCAATGGTGTAAGGAGAAAATGCCAGGCAACTGAATATGGGGGCTTTCCATCCCCCTTTGTTTCCCTTCATAGCCAAGAGGGGTGAGCAGAATTACCATATTTATCCTTTAGGACCTGCTGAACAGTCATCTCTAGAGGGTTTGTAGTTTTGGATCAGAGCCATGCCATTCAGTCGATCTCAGACTCACACTGGCTCCTCCTATCTCAAAACAGGCTTTTCTTCCTTCTCCACTTGCTTTTCCATTGCTGTTCAGATAAGGGTTAAGTGCTTCTCTGCCTACCAGACTGCATTTGCACTGCTGTTCATGCATTTTTACACACCCCACAATCCTTCCCTCTCTTTTGTTCCCAGGCTGGGATAGACCCATGGGAGAGGAAGTGGGAGTTGTCCTCCCGCCTTCCTGGTTCCCTGGCCTTGCTTTACACCTGGTCCCACTGCAGTGTAACCAGTGGCCTTCATCCCCTTAAATATGGTACAAGACATTAGAGACAGGCTCTGTGCTGAGAACAGCGGCAGCAGCACAGGGCCACCTTGGTGTCCCATCTCTTTCCCTCCCTTCCCTGGTGATCCACATCTGTATCTATTTGCCTCCATGTTCCCGGTCTTTTCTAATCCATCTTTCTGTCACACATGCACTCTCTTCTATGATATAGCTGGTGTCTGGATAGCAGTTGTTTTTGTCTAAGCCTACAAAGCCAGCAAGTGCAAGTGAAAGGGTTGCTTTTTCCATAATAACTTTTAGTGACTCTTGAGTTGTTCTGGCCCCTCAGCTTCCCGAGGGTCTTTTGTGGCTGAGGATGGAAACTCCTGGGAAGCCTGTCCATGCTCCCACTCTCATGCTCCAGCTGTACAAAGAGCCATGCCTGGATGCAGCCCTGGCCGGGCAGCAGCAGTGTCTGCTGTCAGGGATCCCACACTCTCCCCGCCAGGCCGCCATTCCCAGGGGCCCGGTGCATAGAGATGAGAGCTGAAGGGCAAAGCCGCTTGGAAACCATCTTTCCTTGTTCTGCTGCCACCTGCTTGGGAAGGTGATTGACAGCCAAAGGGTGAAGGGCCAGGGGCTGTGCTAATTGTCTGAGGCCCTTACTCAAACATGGCTGGAGAAGGAGGGGGTCCCAACAGGCAAGGGAAGAATGGGAACCTTTGTGAGGCCTGACATAGTAAATGCCACCTTTGTGAAGATTTAGACTTGCTGAGGTCAGTTTTTAACAACTTGGGATGCTCCAGTCTTTTCCTCTTTCCTTTGTCTCTAAAGGCTCCTCTTCCTTCTTTATTTCTGCTTCATCAACAGGCATTGTTTCAGTCAGGCTTGAATCCCCTTTCAGTGGCTTAGCCAAAGAAAAGACATCCCATCCTCCTAAACAAGACTCTTTTGGGGCTGCTATTTTTTTTTTCTTTTCCTTTGCCTTGTCTCACACGCTGTAAAGAATGCTTCAGTATTCTCAGAGGAATGGGAGCATTTGCATATTAATTTAATTGTGTGTGTTCATGCAAAACTACTCAACTCACAGCAAACTAGCCACAGTTATTAAAATTAATTTGCAAAGGAAGGGAGCTATTGTTTTTCAAGACGAGTTGTCAAAGCTTATGTTTTTCTGTGTGCTAAAAACACCTTCCTAGTTGCTTCCTGCCTTTCTAGGCACTAGAGCACAGCTGGAGAAACATAACAAAGTTCTTTGGAGAAAGTGGTGTGTCGAGGAAGTATTTGGAAGCAAGAGCTGGGAGAAAATCCCAGCATTTTTCAGTTGTTCCCAGAGCAGGATCTCCCCTCTATCAGACATCCCTGCTACTTGCTGAGTGGAGCAAAACAGCCCCTACGGCCTTTAACAGCAGAGATCAACCCAGCTCAACTACAGCAGTGTATTTTCCCATAAAACTGCTAGTAGTGCTCTTGGATATATTTCCATCTGCTTTGGGCATACCTCTCAAAAGAAACCCGTGTAAAGCTTGGGGCTGGTATGTTTGCAAGCCCAAGCACTGTCTGTGTGCATATACGTACAAGGGAGACAGTGGAACACCTCATCCACAGAAGGAATTGCTAGGCTAGGGCTGGAAAGCCAACTAGTGCAACATTTTGTGATCTGCAGTAAGAAAATTTTGTCAAGACCTCATGGTGCTTTTCATTGGAAATACACTGTTAGGTAGGAGGAACCTTGCATTGCCTCTGTATGTACTGGATTATACGCACACCCTTTTATTTTTGCCTTCCCTTTTTAATGCTTCTTAAGATGTAAAGTGTACATATTTTTAAGGTCTGTCATGATCAGCTAGGTATCAATGTATGTTGCTATTCAATAGGTGCAAGACTAAGTCCTAAATGTTTTCCCATGTTTATACTTGTTGGCACTTTTTAATTATAAATAATACTGCAGAGTTGGCTACCACTACACAGATGTGCACACAAAGCAGCAGAAGGTTTTCTGGAAATTTTGACAGTTCCATACATAATCCATGGATGTGACATGACCCGTGTCTGGTCTTAAAATGTATTATCAGAACTATCACTGGCACAATATCCAAAGTAATTTAGCTTCAGACCATGCACAGAAGCATAATACGTAGGTGCTTTTGCCACATTGCTTTTGCAACATTTGCTCCTGTGTCACTGATAATAAAACTGTCAGAATGACCTTGGGGAGGTAATAACTGCTCATTGATTTGGATGTAAAGCCTCCATAGTGTTTTTCCCACTGAGTGGTATTTGTTAAAGGAAAAAAAATACAGAAACAAAGCTTGCTTCCACAATCTCCTTTAAAAGGCATAGACGTAGGGTTTATAGAGATGTAGTATGTTTATTAACTGCACAGACCTCTAGGATCTCCCAGAGTCTTTGAATTTCCTGGTCCTGGGAGAGGGGCACTCAAAGGCTGCATACACAGAAAATTCTGGTTTCTGTAGTAGTCAGCCTGACAAAAAGCAGGGTGCTGAGCCAGTTTTGATGGAATTTTGTTTACTAGGGTGAGTTAATGAAAACTGTCTTTTCAACTGACCACTTCGGTTTTAGCAAATATCCAGATCCTTTTTATTGTGTCTGTCTTCCTCTTGAGAGTTAATTTCAGCTGCAAGCTCTGAATGTTTAAAGATAAACCTCCTCAAGTTGTTTGTTGCCTGATACTTTGGAAAATCTATTTACCAATTTACAAATACTAACACTGAGTTAAAAGGGGGATGCAGGACTGCTGGCTTTGACAGTCAGGGCGTGCATGGCTTGTCCCCAGTCTAGTGACATCATGTCTCTGACAGGCTGGGAAACCTGGTGGATAATCCCAAGCAGTGCCCACACTTAAGGAAGTCGTCTCGGCAGTTCTAAACTAGAAGTTTTGATTTCATAGGGTGCAACAGTATAGTTTGTATTCTTTTCAGTAGCAATTTTTTTGGTGGAGAATAAAGTTTTGATCGCCTAGGGTGGAAGGACTTGGAGGTTTTAAGGGGAAAGGATGGGCAGTAGGAGTAACTGTGATCAGAAGCAACTCTGCTGTGGAACGGGAGCAGACTGAGAGCCCTTGCTGAGAGCAAGGCCCAGCATGACGCTATTAGTTCTCATCACTTGATTATGAATTATAAGCATCATTCCAACAATTTAGTGTACAGATCATGATTCTTCGGTTAGCAGGGAAAGCACATTTTGAGCCACTATTCATGCTTGTGGCTGCTTTTTTAGATACTGCTGTGCTATTTTGAAATTGCACATTCAAAGAATATTTTTTCAAAGTGGCAAGTTTAAATTCTGCTTTCCCATTCCTGTTACTACAGACATTATTTGATGAGGATTTTTTTCAATGAAATGTGTTCATCTCCAAAAGAAAAGAGGCATGTTTATTTTTATTAATTGCAAAAGACAGTGGCTTATATTAATTGCTTAGGGGATTTCAGCTGAAATTTAGCATGCAAAGGGACACATGACTCTAAGAACATGCACAAAATACTATTTCATATGTACTGACCATATAGGCTTTTTAACCTCTCACAGAAAGTGATTCAAATATAACTCTGTTTCTGGTTTCCAGTTTGCTGCATACCACACTTGAGAGTCAGAGTTGGGTTAATTAATTTGAATTAACTACAGGGTTCCTTTCCATTGATTTTAGTGGACTGTGGATCATGCTGGTATATAATACAAATTGCTACTTCTTAATTAACCCCTCTACTCTATCTGATCTCTTCGAGTTACTCACCAGGTGTGCAGGAAAATAGGGACTGAAACCTTGGTCTTGTGTATCAGTGAATGTCATCAAGAGTAGGTTATCCAGCTGCTTCTTCTGTTGTCCTCCAGCCAAATTAGTGCCTGGGGTGGGGGTTTTTTGTGCTGGTGAAAGACAGGAAGAGAAATAGAAAAAAAACTTGCTCTGTTGAAGGAGGTGCCTGCCACTTTCAGACAGACTCATGGTGCAGGAACTTGATTCAGAATTTGTTACCCTTCTCAGGCCAAGTCTGCTACCAGCTTCCAGCAAGTTTTCTTTTCTTCTAATTTTTAACAAACTGTAACATTTTATGTTTGCCCAGTTAGAATTTAGGGATCTAGATAATGGTGAGCAGGGCTAAGTGCTGTTCCAGGGAATGCCTGATGGATTTGAATGAGGAAAGGTGGTCATCTTCCACCATGATACAAAGGATGCCTGATTCAGACGTAGAAAATCTCAGAAGCCTTTTGGAGGTGAAATTGAAGATGCAGAAGATAGTGACTATGCAAACTTGGTACATTCTTAATATACATGGTCTGTCTTCACAAGGATGCTTTTTGCTCTGATAAATTCTTTGTTCATTTTACCAGATCAGAAATATATTGCATGCAAAAGGGCAATAAAATATGGCTATGACATCATATCCCAGCTATTGCCAATGCTATCCATGCCAATGAGGCTACAGACTGAGATGTCTGAAGTCCAGTGGTTTCTGGAACAAACTTTTTCTGGAATTGGTAAGAAATTCTGGGTGCTAAGTATGTCATTTTTAGAGCTATCTTCAGGTTAGATCCTCACAGACATGGATGGATCTTGGGGCACTCTAAGACTCCAGGTTCCTGTCCAGTTTATTGATTCTCCATCTGTCATTGTACTTTCAAGAGGCAGTCGAGCTAAGTTGGCAATCTTGCAATTAAATTATTTTCATCTTGAAGCACCTATCTACCAACTTCAGTTTTGACAATGGTAGTTAGGCTCCTAAGCTGCATGGACATGCTGAAAATGCTGCCATTGATATCTCATGATGTCAGCACAGAACTGGCAAAACTCTCCTTAAAATGTAGAGGTATGTGCTGCAGGCTACTCACTTCCTTATGTCACAGGAAATTGAGCTGAACTCCCCAAGATAATGCATAGTAGGCACAATAGCAAAGATGCTTGCTTGCAGGAAAAAAAATCTTAAAAAGTAGATTTAGCCTGCTTTGCAATAAGGAAGCAGAGTAAATTACTGTAGCCATTTACCTGTGTACTTTTGCATCCATTCTCTTAAAACAAATAATGCATTATTAATAACCCCATTTCAGAGAAAAAATTGATGTCATGCTCTTTTGTCAATTTTCTTTTTAATTACCGCTGGGTTTGAGAATGATGTTTTAGAAACTGCTGCATGATTTCAAAGCCATCTTCTGTGCATTGTTTCCCCATGATCTAAGAGTCACCAAGTGAAATGATCTGTAATACATCAGACTGGGTGATCACAGGAGTATCGTCCAGCCCTGAAATCATCTGTGTGGGGTTAAATTATGCATCTTCTTTCAGAGGTAGCACTATGGAGTTACATCATCCCCCAAGTAAATTGCCACCCCGAGCAGCACAGCAGTGCAGCCCAGCAGAGGAGCTGACCAGTGGGTTATCAGGCTGGTAGAGACCACATTTTCTTCACGTGCCAGTTCTGTGCACAGTAGTATCATTTATGTACCTCTTAGTTTCATGCTGGGAATAAGAGAGTCAAAGGGTAGAGCGATAATTGAAGGACGAACAATGGCATTTCTAATGAGAATACAAATCCTGTTATGCTCTAACTGGGCTAACTGGGCTGGGTCACAGTTTATCTAAATACACAGGCTCCCAGGAACCGCCAGACTGGATAAAACCCAAAGCCCAGATCGTCCCCAGCAGTGGGCAGAATCAGAATTACCAGTGGAAGGGTTAAGACCTGTGCTGTAAACAGATAACAATGATAATCATGTATTCCCATGATAATCTACATTAAGTCTTCTGCTGAGCTGTAATTGAACAATTTATGTCCTGGAGCACAACACTGGGTAATTGTTTCAAAGTGTTTTCTGATGTTGATGGTAGATGGGGATAGTCTTGGTATGCAGATAAATGAGGAATCACATGAAGAAGTGACATAACATGATGCACATTCAATACAATTCCACTGACCAGGAAAGTTGCTGTGCAAGTGTAGCACGCTTGGAATAAATAAAGTGGGAGGGCAAAGAGGGGGCACCAAGCATTGTGTGATCACAGGCACTACTCCTAAAGAGCATAATTTCAAGTAGAAAATGCTCAGTATATCTGCTTTGCTAGTGACAACGAATAGATACTGTTGGAAGGGACTATATGGAAGATTTCCCATATATGTACAGGGAAATGGGTATGCCTTGCACTACAGGTGTCATACCCTGTCTTATGGCTTAAATGAACCTGAGCCTTAAATAGTGTTTATTCACAAGCTCTTTCATACTACAGTGAAAAGGAAATGGTTTAACTGCTCAAAATACTGTGCTAGTGATTTGAATGCCAAGAAGATGCTGCTTGGTGAGCTGATTCTTTTTCTGCTTTGGAAAAGGGCTCATTTCTTGGGAGAGCAGGGATTAAGTCAGCTCTTCAAGCTTTGAATTGATTCTATCCACACACCAGAGGCACAAGGTGGGAAGGGTAGCAGACAAAAATGCTTTTTCTCTCCAAACAAAGCCGAATGCTAAAAAAAAAGTAGACCTGTTCCACAGAAAATGTTCACCAAAGAAATCTGAAAACATGTGACATGATTAAGAAAAAAAACCAAATTCCTCTGTAAAAAGAGTTTATCACTGTAACTCAAGTCAGACTAGTATAACTTAGTAAATTAGCCTTATGTGAAGTTGGGATAAGAGATATTTACCTTAAGTGCCATAAACTTGCATATGGAGAAGAGAGAGTCATGCAACTGGAAATTTCCAGCATTTTCCTAACACAGTACTGGGGAGAAAAACATAAGGAAGTTGATGGCTCTGACAATCTTCCCATGCAGAAAACGCACACTCGACTCATACATCCTATTTTACTTTGTCTGAAAGAAAGCAACACTTTCATCTTGATGGTATTAAAAATGTGGGATCTATTGAAAAGGCAGAAGCACCTATAGATTGATCTGTCATTGCAACTGAAAAGACAAAATAATATTATACGTGGAAGTCTGCATTTTCATTGGGCCATAAAACATTAAAAGATCAAAATTATTAAAAACTTGAAGAAATCACAGTCTAGGAGAGAGAGGGGAAACTGTTCTGCATGGTACTGAGTTCAGGACATAGATTTTAGCAGTGTCGTGCTACATGATTCAAGTGCTAAACTAGTACATGTTAATATAATATTAGGAAATTATAATGATGAATATAGCTGGATACCATCTGGTATTAACTCAGTTCGCAGGGCATTTAAAATTCTGATTGCACAGTTCTTTGTGGGATTACTCAGTTGGAAAGCTGTTGTGAGGAATGTTGTAATTTGTCTGGTTCTAGCATTACCAAAAAGTCAGCCAGTGCTGACTTTTGATGGAAAATACCTTCTTGTTTGTTTGGTTGGGGGTTTTTTCCCTTTAAATAAAGAACATATTTTAGGGAAAGAGTGGAGGTTTTTTTTTAGAAATCTTGTTGGGGAAGGATGTTGTGGTTTTGGTTTTTGTTGACAGTAGGGTTTGGGTTTTTTTTGGCGGGGGGGTGGGTAGGTGATGTGCTTTTTTAATGATGGTGTTTTCTGGAAGCTGCAGCTCTGAAGTCTTCATCTCATTCTTTGTAATCTAAATTGGTCTCAAGAAGCCAGGCTGTGTTTGCTGTGCTGCACCATCCTCAGACCTTGCATTGCAGTGGGTTTTTCTCCCTCAGGGACAGAGCTGTGCTTACCAGATCCATGGAGGAGAATCAGCATGTGAGAAACACAAAGTGCATCTCTCAAACTACTGTTTCTAACTAGACAGCTTTCAGTTTTAGGGACAATTTTTCTAAGAATAAATTTGCTTTGCATACCCCTAACAAACTTTTCTCAAAGAAAAATAAAACACTTTTTCATTCATAAATGATCCTTTATTTTAAAGAAACTGCTAAAAAGCATTGGGTGTCTTAGGCCAGTGACAGAATAGATAAAAATCATAAGTAGTAGTTTGGTGAATACGAGTAGCCTAAGCTTAAGTCAACTGAGTTTTTTAGGTTACTGAGAAGTAACAGACACAGAAAATATTGGGGTTGCAAGAAATGTGTTAGGTTTTCTGTGCAGAAAATCAACAGAAATAGCTCCAGTGCCCCAGTGTCTCATATGTATTATGCCTTATTAAGATAAAACAAGATTTTAAAGCCCATCTGGTAGCAATGTAAAATTTCAGACAATAAAAGAGGTATCTGGTAGCTTGTGTGCAATTCTTCATCCTTGAACTTGTGTTAGAGATTTCCATCTGCAGATGTTGTAATTCTCTTTCAGAAATATTTATTGCGCTTACAAAACATATGTTTCTCTCCTAACCAATAACTTTCTGTGAGTGTTTATTTGGGGAGAATTCTCTTTGTTCTTGATTGTTTATATTTGCCTTACTTTTACATGGTTTTTCATTTCCATGCTGTCTCTCTTAAACCATAACCTTTACATCTTTCCTGCCTATTACTGCTGCACACGAGTTTGCTGTGTTGGGTTGGTATTTTTTATTTACATATTACTGAGTGAATCAGCTGTGAAATAGAATTTTGTCCATCCTCAGCCCTTTGGGATTCTTTGAGAACTTGTGATTTCACTGCTAATGTCGGGGGGTTAGTACCTTAACATTCAACATTGGCTTGTCAGATAGTGATGCTGTGATGAGAACAGGGTGGCTATGATGCAGAACAGCTCTGTCTTCTGATAGTGTAAATGGCCACTGGAGTCCCAGCTGCCTTAATTAAGCCAACGGTGTGGTTCAGAGGCTGGCAAGTGCTCCCGCAATCCCCTTCTCAGCAGTTACCTTCAGGCAAAATGAAGGTGCATCTCAGCTTCACATTGCTCCGAGAAAACACAAACCTGAGATTTTTACAAGCCAGTAGAGGATTGGAGCGCCTTTCTTCTTAGGCACCTCTCTAAATGCATCAGTGGGAGGAGGGCTTGCAATTTGGAAGGAGAGACTGAAAAAAAAAAGTGATTTTTTTTTAAATTAAGTCTTTGCTCTCCATTTATTGCTCCCTGTACACAGAGATTTTCTGCCTTTACCCATGAAGAACCTTTCCTTAGCTCTCTTTGTGTATGCTTTTCAAGAATACACAGCAGAGGAAGAGCAGCCAAGGTGTGGGCATCACAGATGGGGCAAATGTCAAGACGTGTTCCTCTGGGAAAACATTTATTTGAGTAAAAGGCTCAGGTGATCAGACTGATTGACTTCTTCCAAGCTGTTCCTTTAAGATCTCTCTGTTCTATGCCTCTTTCAGGACACAGTCCAACTGTCCCACTGGTTTTCCCTTGCAATTTATTTCTTTCACCAGTCTGTGGTCTGTCCAGTGCAGGCACTCAGTTGTTTCCTGCCCACCCAGAGCCAGCCACCCTGGCTGTATGTATGCTCTCTGAATGTGTTATGTGCTAGCAGGTCAGATGCTGAAACACCGTAGTTCAAGGTAACTCCTCACTGGGTTCTCTGCTGGGTCCTTACCACCCCCATGACAGTGAGACTGAGACAGGGCACAGACAGGTTTTCCTGTACTGAGTCCACCTGCAAGGCTCTGCCTGCTCTGTCCCTCAGGACAAAGGCACAGTGGTCAACTTATTTGTGACAGACACCCAACAAAAAGGCTTTTTTTACCATCTCTTTCACATGCTCTTGCCTGCTATGGCATATGTTCTCACTTTTTGTCCTAAGCATCCTTCTTCTTTGCTGTGTAGCTTTAGAGACAAGGGGTTGCTCAGCTATTTGATAAATTTCAGCATTTGTTTTAAATCCATTTCACTTAATGCCTAGGGTTTTTTCCTGAGACACTGGTTTTCAAGGACATTTAGGCACTTGTCTTGATTGCTGGTGGTTTTTCTATAACTTTTGGTGGAGCTAAAGTGACTGTGATTTGCTTTCCCTTCCTTCTGTCTCCACTGATCCCTTCTCAATCCTAATGCTCTTGCTTTCCTATGGAGAAGTGATAAATGGCCCAGAGTGGAGTTTGATGAGGTCAGATGTTACTGTCGGCTGTAAATCCTTCCTGCTTGTTGGTTCAGCAGCAGTCTCTGGCCTTGGACTTTTATGGGCCTCCCAGTGGAGGAGGGACAGGAGTGGTGTCACTGTCAGCACACCAGAGTGATTTGCAGGAGGGTTTTATGGGAAAGCTTCATGCACCTGGAGAAACTCCCCCAAGCCCCAGGAAGAGAAAGAAATCTTCTAATCAGCAATTTGTTCCTGCAGGTAGAGCTCTCCCACTTATGCAGCACAGGCCTGCCTGCTCCTGGTGGGGCAAAAGGTCAAGCAGTGCCTCAGGATTAAATGATCTCTCACCACAGACAGCTGAGATACAGATACAGGAGTATGGAGATGCTTGCTGGGATAACAACTGTAGCCGTGTCTGAATCAGCACTGTGTTTACTTTGGCTGACATCCAAGCACAAGCAAGGTGTGAATACGCTTTTTTTTTTTCTTTTTTTTTTTTCTTTTTTTTTTTTTTGGCATTAAATGTGATAGCCCTATATATGCTGCAAGCAACAAAGTGTTTGGAGACTGTCAGCTTGTAAATCTAGAGTTGCTGGTGGCTACCTAAAGCTCTGGTCTCCCTATGTTCACTCTGTCAGAACCGCTGAAAGAAAAAGGCCTGGCACTGTGGGAATGGCAAAGGATGGCTACGTGAGCTTGCTCCCAAGTTCTTGTGCCACTGCTGCACGTAAGAGATAGGAAGAAATCAATGGACACTTTAAAATGTAGCTTTAACTGTGTCCTCAAAAGGCTCAGAGTCAGCCTGAAATTCTGCATGAATTAGAAGATGCAAGTATGTATGGCAAGGGAAAATTCTTCCCTAAAATTAGTGTTGCCATTAGCTCGGCATAATCAGTGCCACACATTCTCCCCAGATATTGCTACCATCAAATATGTCACAAATTTTTAAATGTAGTTAGACAACACTTGAACAGAAAATGAAGCACATCCATTAGTGGGTGGGGCACAAATTTATTCTCTGTATTTGTTTATGATTAGGCAAAAGGAAAGATAATAAGCTTTTAATGATTTTTTTTTTTTTTTGGTGATAAAATTCAAGACATACCAGATAAAGAATACTTGTTCAGAAACAGCTTTATTCTGAAATTAGCCAATTAAAGAGACCAAATATACAGCACGACAATAGAGGAGCTGTTCAAAATGCAGCATTGCTCTCAACTCCTCATGCATTTTAGCTTTGATTTCAGTAACACCTTTTGGATAAGACTAAAACTCTTCTGACTTACTTTCTGTTTTGGGTTGGGTTTTTTTGTGATATCCTTAATATTCAAAGAGGTGAATCCTTAGAAGATTGACATCAAAAATGATGTTTGTTTATTGGATTGTTGCAAGGTGTTGATGTCTTCTACCTTCTCTCTCTTGTCTCTTTAAACCTGCAGGATCATACAAAGGAACATGAATAGCAGAATTTGCCTCCAGAACTTTTCATTATTAATGATGCTCTATGACTAAATTGGAAATCTGCTACTGTACCCCAAGGGGGTGATTAATTTAGCAGACTAGGAGTTTTGATTAAAAGGGAATGAAATGTCTGACACACAATCTATTTATCAGTTATTACGATATTAAAACACTCTTATCATTGTGGTGCCTAAATTAAGGCTTCACAGCCTAAATGTCACTTCATAGTGTTCTTTTAGATCTGTCTGTGTGATATGAGTTTATTATCAGTGGGTGTATGAGAATATGAGTGTATGTAGTGGTCTTTGATAAGAACTAAGCAGTCTGGTAAGATCTCTGCTCTTTGCCCCTTTGTCATTTAAAGAGGAGATGAGAGAAGATTTTTAAGATGTGATCTGTACAAGCAATGCCTACAGGACAAGATGAAGTTACCCCTGATGTCCCTAGGGATTATGGCACAAACTTTGTAAATCTGGAGTAAGCCTAAAGGACACAGAAAAACATCTCACTAGTCTAAGGATCTAAGTCTAAACCAGTTCCTTCCAGAAACCATATGTACTCTGAGATGATACATTCTCTGAGAGGTTAAATTAAAGGTCAGGGCAGAAATTGGCAGTGATCTATCAAGAATGGTAATCAACAGTCGTTGCAAAGTGTGTCATTGAAATCATTTGCAGACAGGAGGTGAGAGCAGCAGATCATGTGTTTCTGTGTAGGTACCCAAGAAACAGCTTCAAGACACACCAGCCTTTGCAAGCCTCAGAGAGTGAGAAGGGAGGGCCAAGGAGCACTGTAAGACCAAGGAGTAGTGTATATGAAAGGCAGTCAAGTACTGGTGGAGGAGTGGTGCTTTGTGTTCATGAAGGCTTGGAACCAAATCAGATCCCTAAACTAGCCGTGTCAGCAACTCAGATATAATTGAGTTTTAGGCCTCAATAGGAAAAATGCTACATAAGGACTAAATGATCTGTTAATTTGAGAAAACAAACAAACAAACAACCCAAACCAAGCAAACAAACAAAAAAAAAAGCAAAGAAACTGAAATGGCTGAACAGCAGGTAAAACATACTAAAAGCAAGAAGGCATTCTTCAAGTAGCTGGGCCCTGACAAATGAGGAAAGTAGGCTCATAAACTCAGGCATTTTATAGGGGAAAATGCAATAAGAAAGGCCAGAAGACTTGGAGAAACTTACAGAAATCACAAAAAACCCCTAACAAGTCCTGTGTCAAACATGTGAAGCAAGAAGCTCGCTGGAGCCTGTAGGCTCAGTAAACAATAAATATGCAAAAAGAGTGTTCAGAAAAATTAAAAATTTTGTGATTTTGCTGTGGAAGAATGTGGAGACATTCCCACAGAAGAGTTCCTCTCCTGTCAGACATCAGGGATGAAATAGGTCCTGTGATAACTATATCATCCCCTAGCTTGAGTTCTGGTACCAGAGGATAAGGACCCCAGTGTAACACAATTTTTTTAAACTGTTTCCTGAGAGAATCCTATAATAAATACCTTAATAGAAACTCAAATAGTAACAGAATAATAACAGAATGAATGGGAGCATCAATAAATATCATAGTTGCAAAAAGCCAGACAGGGTTTTGAGATTAAAAGTCATGATTTACTGATCAGTTGGGTAGCACTGGGGGAGTGAATGTGTGGGTAGGGCAGCACTCCTACTCTTTTCCTCAGGTTAGCCTGGGCACGGATCCAGGCATTGTGCTTGCTTTGATCTCCAAACTGTCCTGCAGTGCATTGATGTATCTCCCAATCTGAAGACAGGCACAGAAGTGAGTACCTTACTAAAAAAAAGACCCAGAACTGAAAATAATCATAATTTGGAGCTGTCTGGAGATTGGGATGTGTTTTTAAGAGAATCAGGATGTGAAATAGAAGTGGGGTAAGTACAGGGGATAAAACCAGATGTTAAAAGACATCAGAGAAAACAACAGTTTGCAAACAATGCTTTTAAAGACATGAGGGATCAAGGGGAACGTGCCCTCTGAATTAGCGGCAGATACGGGAAAAGGAATTCTCTTCAGTCTCTGCTTTCAGGATTCATTCTTCCCCTAACTGAAAACCAAAGGAGGTCTGTGGGAGTAAGAGATCTTCAGCAGAGGTTTTGTTTGTAAAGAAAACAAGTAGGAAACTGGCAGAAGATAAACACTTCCTTAAAAAAGGATTGTAAGCCAAACCGCAGAAAGCACCCAGCACAAACGGGAAGGGCAGAACTTGCCTCCCCGCTGTCGGTGCAGGCTGGCTTGCTGCCTGCTGCTGGAGCTGCTGCAGGTGAGGATGTGTGAGAGGCAGCCTGGATGCTCCGCTCCCTCCCTCCCAGTCCCCCGGGGCCCCTGCAGCTGTTTGCAACTGCATGAGAATAACGAGGACATTGCTCGGGATGTGACACCTCCTCCGCTGGGTCTTTAGAAAAGCTCTCTACAGCTATTCTCCAGAGTCCTGCAATAATCTGCAGCCTGAGTAGACAGTGCTGGTGGGCTCAGCATTTTCTTCTATTTGCTTGTTGAGGGAAAATATTGCCACTACCTCTGTGGTTCCTTTTAAAATGATGGAAAGCAGTAACACATTGAAACAAGGGGCCAACATTCCCTGTCAGGGTAAGGGTGAGGGCAAGTATGCAGACAGCAAGTACCTTTACATCACCTAGTCCTGCTTAGTTATACCAAACCCACATTACAGTCACTGGACTGTGCCCTGCAGCGATTCCTGGTGGGAGCATTACCAGCTCAGCAGCCAGATCATCGGACAGCGATGCTCTCCCACTCCTGCTGGGACAGTTTAAATACTCTGTGACTGCTGCTGCCATCCCTGCCCCTCTGCTGGGGTATGTGTAGAGGGATTTGGTTGGTGATGTGTCATCTACTGGACTTGCAGCCTTAATGGTAACTTAAACCACCAGGGATTGTGATGTCGAGTCTCTGACCACAGGAGACCAGGCCTTTTTCCCTATGCATAGTACGGAAATTCCTAAGTGAGAATCTTTGGTCTGTAGCCTCCTGGGAATCTGATCAGAGGATTAGGATGATAAAAAATTTTGCATGATAAAATTCATGCAAATTATCTTGTACACTGAGTTTCCATTATTTTTAGTGGGATTTTTCACAGAAACCTGAGGCAGTGTGTGAGTGAGGCAGAAAAGTGCTCAACCTGATGGAAGCCTGGGGTTAGCCAACAGATGGAAATAGAAGGAGTTTCTGCATTTCTGTGAGAACACTGAATTTTATGTGATCTTTTTCAATATCTTGAATTCATTGTTCTGGCTGTTGATTTAGTGACCTGGAGCTTTCCAAGGTGGAAATTGTTAGCAAGAAAAAACCTATCCATGAGTTAGTGATAGAAATACCGCTAGCCTTTTATCTGCTTTCCTGCTTTGATTTCTCTAGAGCTTACCTGAGCTGTCTGTCATCCAAAGGACATTTTTATACCTGCGCCAATAAGCAGTGGAGTGTTCATGAAGGGCACAGCACAGTGGCAGTCTGTGAGGGATGCATTGAAAGGCTTTCATTTAACACCACCGTACATGGCAAACCCAATTTTCAGCTGTATGTATCAGCATGGCAAGTCTTCTTGTTCCCAGTCAGCATGCTACAGGGTAATTCAGAATACAGCTTATTGCAGGCTTTGGTTTCTCTTCCAAGATTCATTCCTTTTCATCCCTTTCTGTGCCAAGTATAATAAACAGAACAGAAGCTGAAGGCAGTTTGGCTGGGGAAACAACATTCAATAATTAAAAAAAAAAAAAAACCAACAACAACAAAAACCAACCCTGCAGAAAACAAAACAGAACAAAAAGGCTGGTCAGTGAAAGAGGTAGAAAGACACCTTTGCTGACAGAGGAAGAGTGAAAGCAGAATGAGGAAAACACACATCTGAGCTTTTTCTCCTGCCCTTCTCAACCAGCCTGAATGGAGACTGAATAATAAAGTACAGAGACCTCACCATTTCCTATCTAGGCAGGCCGTGCATTTTCAGTGCTCCCTTATCACTGTCAACCCATTGAAATCAGAATGGCTGAGAGCAGAGTGTCCCTGGATAGCGCTTCTCCGGAGGAGTGAGGACACCAGCTAGGTAGGAGGTTTGAGTGCAAGGTGAATGCTCTGGTCTCGAGTGTCCTTATGAAAATGAATATTGGCATTTGGCCCTTGATACCTTAAGCAGCCTGGAGAGAGTTCTAGAGAGCTGGAGCATGTTGGGGGAAAATGGGAAAAAAGAGCAAGACAATGAAAGAAAAGCACACTGGTTCTCTGCGTGCTTAAATCTTTTGAGTACATAGAAATGCAGATATATGAGCTCTTAAAATGCTGCACTTCTATCAGCTCCTTCCCTAGTGTTGGTGTGAAGAATCTCATAACTGCCAGGCACTCCTTTTGACATGGGGAGGATCATCACTGGGATTGAATCCAAACGCTAACTATTGCAGATGAGCCTAAATGTTAACTATTACAGATGAGTATTGCTGCAGTAACAAATTATCCTGCATCTTCTTACAGTGATACTCTTGTCCATGCTTTTCTGAGCATTCTGAAACAAGAGAATGACATAGATGAACTGTGGAGCTGATGAACTCTAGCAATTCCTATGTTTCCACGTTTTATCTGGACTGCTGTGGTTTGGTACTATTCCATGAAAAGGGCTGAATAGTATTTGGTGCCTGGTTAGGGACCTGGCTCTGCTTCTTAATACTTGTTGGCAGTTTCCTTTGGGAACCTGGACTGTGCAGTGGAATCACTCAGACACAGAGTGCTGAAGGTTCCTGCTAGGCCAGTCGGTTGTGATAATCTGCTGCCTGCGACCTCATTAAAACAGCCTGACTGGGGCTGCTAATCACATAAATAAAGAATTAAATCATAGCATTAACCTTCTACAGGGAAACCTGCCCTGGAAACACTGACAGAATTAGATCTATTAATTATTTAGAGGGTCATTTGATAGAAATGTATATAGATGGCAGATTATGAGCACTTGAAGCAATAAGTTAACAATAAATTTTTGCTCTGATAAGAATCTTTCCATATTTTCCTCTTAATGTCCCGAACTAAAAGCTACCTTGCTTTTTTTTTCTACTAGGACAGTAAGAGCACATATCATTTATTGTGTGTGTATCAATTAAAGATACTAAGCCCCAGCATCCAGGGTTTTTGTGCTCCTTTTGGCTCTTGAGGCTCCTTTTTTGTTAGAAATTCTTCCTGTGCAAACAGAGTTTCCATGACTAAATTCAGGACCAATTCCACACTTGCTGTAACGCTTGGAGTTTCTTTGGTGGCCAGGGTGTTCAGAGGACCTGAGCACATTTCCTGGCCACTACTGAGCTAAAAGTCAGTGTGCAGGAAATCTGTCTCACCAGTGCTGTGGACTACCAGGATGCTTTCTGCAGTGGTCCTCTACTGTTACCCATGGAGGTATTCAATTCCATTAAGTGCCTAGCAGATTTTCCCTTCTTTCTCTGAATTTCTTGGAAAAAAATGCTCTTGAATCAGGTAGGATGATGAGTTCATTGTTTTACTGATTCTACTGGGCTTGCAGGAATGACAATGGTACTAGATAGGCTTGTTTGCTGACCAGAATTTGAATGAGTGCTTGCAGATAGCACACAAAAGACTTGGGCATGTGGAGTGGAGGAGGGTGGGGAGACTGGAGGGAAATCTGTCATTATTTATGGAAATATCCAGTATTCATGGAGCCATCTGCTGTGAGTGATTCAAGTCTGAGAAGTGTCATAAAATAAGAAAGCATAATGTAGAAAGAAAAAAAAAAAACCCAAACTGAAAAAAACCTTTAAATTTGTATCACTCAGAAACCTGAAGCAGGGAATATATAACCTCAGAATCTCTCTTTCTAAAGATGCTTTGTAAATTTTCCTGCCAGATTGAGAGATAAAGATAGATGATATTTCTCAGGTTCCTTTCCTCACCCTTCTTGGAACAATTAATTCCATTTGTTCATTTCCAGCCCTTTAATTATTGATCACATAGTTTCCTTTTTTTCTTTCTCACTGTTCCGGGCTACAAGGCAAGAGATGGGAGTTTAAAAACCAGGTATTTAGGAGACTGCTTAAACCTTGAAGCATTGAGAAGACCTTTATCACAGCCACAGTTCTCTTTCTGATAGTGAAGCCCCACTTTTGTTGTCAGAAGTTTATCAATACTAAGAAATTTTATGAAGGGTGGGATCTTCATAGCACTCCTCTGGAGAAAGTCTCAGGCAGAGGATGGTCTGCTTCCCTGTACTGTGCTCTCTCAGTTCTGATGATTAATTTATTGATTTGTTCACAATGTTCTGTAAAAAGTTAATATAAACAAGTAGTGGAGAAACTGGGGCAAAAAAGAGGAAATTATTTGCACAGCCACACCGAAGGCTTCTGAGAAAATAAGGAATAGTCTGTCTCTTTTCTCAGTCATTTACCTGAGAGACCTGGTCCAAGTCCTTGCCTTTGGGAGCAGTTGGGAATCCCTTTGAAATACTTTTTTATCTTTTCTGCTTCCATGTATTTTGGTTACAGTTATAGTGGCACATCACGTTACCAGCAGATGCTGTTGTGTGATTTTTTGCCACATCTCTTTTCATCTCTACCACCTTACTCTCTGTCTACTCATCACCCCTTGCTGCAAAAAAAGCTGACTTACCAGAACAATGGCACGTTAGAACAGAAATTTATCTTCAGCCTTATTTCTTCTCCTATAGTGTCTCAGTACAGGACTATGAATTTTAAAATCTCCTTACTATTGTGTTGGCTTTTAAAAATACATTCTTACCTTTAATTTACTCAGTTATTCATACTGGGCTGTCTTGACATCCTGCAATGTTCCTGTTTGCTCTGCAGGGCTGCCTTTTTTCTTCTATTATTCCAACTTCATGCCTTAAAAATTGCATCTCCATCCCAACAAAGCACATAAGGATGTGCTGAAGCATCACAGATTTCTACTGATGTGATTAAATATGCTCTGAGTGCTTCCTTGATGTCCCTTTATTCCTATTTCGCACATCCACTTGTCTTCATGAGGAAGCCAACAGAGCAGTAGCACAGATGCACATCCACTGCTTCCTTCTCAACACAGGGATTCCTGTTCTCTTTGGATGAGAGTGATTTCCAGGGACTAAGGCCCTATCGATGCAATACTAGATTATAATAATTGAAAAAAAAGATAAGAAGGTACTTTAAGAGATCATACAGTGTCTTCTTGTTCTTCAAGATGAGAACAGCTCTTTTTCTTGTCCAATGTGTTCGTCTAGCCTTGAAAAATAAGCCATAGTAGAAGCACGGAGATTATTTTCTGATGTTCAAAACATGTCTAATCTAAATCTCCTTCAGCCATGACTACGTAATCTGCTCACTGTGCAGAAAGAGAGAACAGACTCTGCTTTTCATTACTGCCTTCTGCAACCTTGAAAATTGTTATTTGGTCAGCTCTGCCATTCCTGTAGACCTTTTTCAGTTCTTGAGGAGCTTGTGTAGCATTACAGCCCATCTGTAATGCTCTTAAAGGCAGGTTTCACATCTTTGAAGAAAGATGCCTTAGCTCCTGGTTCCGGAGACAGCAGGTGTTGGGCTTTTTTCCCCCGGTATCTCCTTAGCTCTAGAAACAACTCCCTCATTTTTTGTGTATTTGCTACCCTTCAGCTGTGGGCTTTTTTACCTATAGTGGAGAAAAAGTGTACCAAGTACACCTGGCTATTAATCACAAGGCTGTGGGATAGTCACTGTAAATTTTTGGACAGGTCATTTGTTCCATTCTTTAATTATACAGGGCTTGTTCCAGCCATGCTGAGTAGCACCTCATTCATTCAGCAGCCCCTCAGTAATCAATATGTCTGCAGGGGAAGAAATACTGTGTACCAGGTAAGGGAACTATTGCTTCCCATCACAGGCCACTCTTTCCTCTCAGCTCTATCAAAAGTTATGTTTAGGCCAGTAATGAAAAAGTTATTGCACAATGACATCTGTAAAGTACACAATCCTACTGTCTGCAGTACACTGGAGAACAGTCCTTTGTTTGCTTGGGACACCAAACCCATTTCAAAAAGCAGTATTTGCAGCTAATCACCAGAGTGATTTCAATTTGCATTTAGCCTTTGTGCTAACGGCAGGCAGCTGGAAAAAGAAAAAAAAATCAGCACAAATAAACACAGCCGTAAGTACTGTCAGTTTTTAGCACCAGGAACTGCTGGAAGTAATGCTGGTGTCTCCAACCCAAGAAATCTTTTTAATGGGAAATGATATATATGAGGCCAAAAGAGGAATGCCTTTTGTCTTGTTTGCTTAGACTCCAGAATATATCTCTGAGTCTCTGGATGTAATGATTGCTTAGGCAAGTCAAACACTGTATATCACCTGCTGAGCATCTGATTCATTGACTGGGTGGATTGAAGCCAATTTAACCAGCTGGAGTCTGTAATACTGACTTCAGTGGTGTGATACTGATCTATATCACACAGAGGATTTGGCCCAGAGACAAAGGGAGGTAGTGTTTCCTTTGGGTGACATCTTTCTGCAAGCCAAGGCAGACAGCATCTGCCTTGCACAGCATCTGCCTTGCACAGCCTGGTTGTCCTAGAAGTGGCGTGTATTGCTCATGGGGTACCACAGAGTTCTATCATTCTGTGGATCTTTCTTAGACAGGGGACGGCAATCAGGGACAACAGCCAATTTCTTCTGCTTCTATCCTTCTACTTCACAGCTGGTGCCATCTTACAGCAGTTCTGGGACCAATTCTCCAAGTGTACTGATTCCCTTTCTACAGATTTCTGCAGGCATGTTTGCTGCTATATAGCATTATTTTTGGGGAAGGGAGGAGGCTTAACCTGGCTCTAGATTTCCCTTTTTCTCCTTTCACCTTGCTGAGGAGACAGACTGAGTATAAGACCTCAGGTGCTCTGCAGAACCAAGTACGACACGTAGGCATGAACAGCAGCAGAGGACAGGCAAGGCAAGACCTTTCTCTGTGAGTGCTGTGACAGCCCTGGTGCTCAGTCTGTAGACATAAGAGTTATGATACTACAGTGCTGTTGCTCATCTTTATTTTCTAGCTAAGTGACTTCATTTCACTAAATCTCTCCAGCTTTCCATATCTCCATAACCACGAAACCAGAGGGACAAAAGGCTAAGCAGAATTTATTATTGCTCTTTATTATTATCATATCTTTTGTCTTCTTTGCAAGATTCATGAACCTCCATTCAATTAATTCATCAGAAGCCTGAAAAAGCTAATTGTGCGTTCATATATTTCCATAGGCACAGTCTCATTCCTGCGCCAGATGTCAATAATACCTGATCCGTGCAAATGGAGCTGGGTTTGTGGCAGCCTGCTGCCCAATCTAATTAATGCTGTGACTCCAGTTCTCCTAAGCAGGAATGGAGTTTGGGTTTTGCATAATTGTAAGGCCAGGGGGTGGGCATGGTGAGAGACAGGGATCTCAACCCTGTGTCTCCAAGGCTGAAATCTGAAATGCCAGTACTCTGTTCCCAGGGGCCCAGATATAGGAAGACAATGCAAGAGGCTCATTTTTTGCACAAACGGGGCTCGGGAAAATCTGCAGTGCACTGCCCAGCCCTAGCAACTGTTTGAAGAGGCAGAAGGGGCTTAATAACTTAACTGAGGATCACACTTGGTCCATCTCTGGTTTTCTTTGATCATCCTAATGCTGCTGTTGCCCCTGGGTCAGACAGTGACAGACTGGCCACTGCACAGCACAGTTTCACATGCTGGGCTTCCCAGGGCAGCATCAGGGCTTTGGTGGCTTGTGGAAGTGATGTTTGTGGGTAAGTCCATAGGGCCAGGACCATGTGCTTTGTCACCTCATTGCCTTCTCCAGGCAGGAAGATTCTCCTTTCTTTGTGGAAGATGCTTTTCTCAGGCCTGGATGAAATTTTATGCTTTCAAACCAGGTTGCAGCCAAGCATGGCTTGCTTTTATTTTTGTTGTTCCTAGCATTATTAGCACACAGCTTGCTTTCAAAGATAATGATGTGGAAAAACAATAGCATCTTGCCAAACTCCTTCAGTGTACCATTTGCGGGTCGTGCTATTTTATCAGTGTCTTAATATGTACATTGGAATGGTGTGAATACTCCTGTTTTGTGAGCTACAAACAGAATGAAAATATTGAAATAAGTCCCGCCCTGCCCTACAGACCTACCTTCTTGTACTTCACCTTTTCTATCATTGTGCTATGTTGTAGGGATCTTGTTTAGCATATAAAAAACTACTGCTGCACTCTATTATCAAAGACATATTTGTTAAAACATGCATATAAAAGGATTTGTAATTGAAGAACAGCTTTGATATATTTAATAGGATGTAAAACTGCCATCCCTTTTTAATAGGAGATGCTTTATGTGCATTAGAAGTAATAAAATAATGCCTCTTCACTGAGCTCTACCCATTAGCAGACTGTTTTCTCCCTTTCTTTTAGTTAATCTTAAAACTTTAATGTAATCTAAACACATTGACATCTTTATTTTCCTCCCCTTTCTGTACTTGGAAGTGCTTTGAACTGAACTTTGTTTCAAATAAGGGCTAGCAACAAACATGGCATCAATATACAGGGCCCTGGTGCCACCTGACAGATGGCCCATAAACCAGCACATCTCCTTGCCTTAGGAATGTTAACAGTAACGGGAGTGTGGCTGCATGGCGAGCGAGCACGCCTGAGAGTAACCTTGTGAAGAATGAACAGCTATAATGGCATTCTTTTCTGTATTCCCATGTCTCAAATGTAATCAAATACTAGAGCAGCAGAAATAGAAAATGACAATGAAAACAAAAATAGTAATAGCTTTAATAGCTGTTTCTGTGTTTCAGTCTTGGAGTGTTTTACAAGGAAGCATTGTTAAATTCAGGAAATAAGGCTGTAAGCTGGTAGAAAGAAAGTATGCTAAATCTGACTGGTGTTTTGGGGTACTTGTGGTTTGGTGTCTCATCTTACACAGAGCTGTTCTTTATTCCTTTCAGAACTGAGGATCAGGGATTAGTTTTCAAGATGGATAATCTAAATTATTTATTCTAGAAAATCGCAGATGGGTCTCTGAACCTTGTTAGAGGACACCAGGAAAGAGGCCATTTCTCCTGATTTCTGGTCTGGTGCCTCACCAGCACCCAGCAGTACATATTAATCATAATGGTTGTAAGAATATTCACAAAATGCCTGAGATACTGCTGCTTCATGAAAAAAACTGAGACCATCAAAAAGAAAGTATCTCTCTCTTGTTTCAGAGGCATTACTGTATTGACCAAGTTCAGATTGACTGTGCAAGTGCACTTCCTGCTTTTCCTAAGAATATCTTTAGGTTCATTTATTTAAATGCCCTTTCAACATGAAGATGTTGTGCTAGTGCTTGTGCTAGCAGGAGCTCGACTGCTGTGAGGCACGGATGTAGTCTTTTGCAGAATAAGTTTGTGTGTGTTCACCTTGTTTTTGTGGCAAGGGTTGAGCACTGGCCTGGCACACAGGTGAGGTGACATGTTTGATGACATGTTTTGGTGACTGTAGGGATGCTGCTGTCATTCAGGTCTGTTTGTAGAAGGGAGTTGCAAATCTGTGTCTCTTTGTTTCCTGATAAATTTTTGGAAGAATGACTGTTCTTCTAGGCTGACAAAGTTAGTGGGATGGTAGAAGTGGCCTGTCATCTCTCAAGTGACTCAGCCTGAGCATTCTTTATAAGAATGGCCAGATTCCCTTCTTGGGACTGTAGCTGCCCAGTGCTGCAGCTTCTGCTGCCTCTTTTGCTTTTCTTCAGCAGTGTTTTTAGCCTGGATCTTCTGGCCTGCACTGGAGCACACAAATAGCCAGGTCAGCAAGTGGATGTATCCATTCAAACAATACAGGTATTTGAAAGACCTGTTAAGCTCTGTATGTAAATATTTGAATGTCAGAGTATACTCTACTAGTATAATTCATGAATTACAGACAGAAAACTCCATTTTATATAGAGAAAATGACACATTCTTTTCATAAAGGGAGATAGTGCAATTCATTCAGTTTGCATTTGGATATTGCTATTGTTCAGTAGGTGATGTGGGTTTGGGTGCATACTGCAAGAATCACACAAGGAAGTATCAATGTTTTCTGAAATTGGTTCTCTTCCCTTTACATCTCTTGCAGATGTAAATCTAGCTCCCATCTCTGCCAACATATGAATTCTAAAAAAACAGGTGTATTCATTAAGCACGTGGCTTATGAAAAAACACAGTCTTTTTTTTCAATGAAGCTGGTCTGCAATTTGGGCTGATGTAAGGTAGGTTTAAATAGGAATAAGATTAAAAAAAAAATTGAGGCAGAATTCAGAGATATTTTCACTGTTTTCTGTCAGCACACAACTTCAGTGAGTACAGTTTAAATACCAAGGCAACTGATTGTCATAAATTCCTCAGGTGTAACTAAGTTGAGTTAATTCTGGTGAAGTGCTGACCAGCTACATCAGTCAAATGGATAAAACATTTGGAAAAAAAAAAACCCCAAACCAATTCCAAAATTCAGAATGGGATTTAGAGCAAGTTGATGGAAGAAAAAGCAGTACTACAGTAAATACATCATAATAATTCTAGTCTGGGTTGTTGGCTTTTTTTCTAATAATAAAAAAAAGCCATACTGGCAGAAGTGGTCCAGTGAAGTCATGGACAAAGCCCTGCAGTGCGAGCTCCATGTGAGGCATGAGATCATCCCAGACCTAGCCGCACTCTACCGGTGAAAAGTAAAAGTTATTTACCCATTTCAGCCAGCTTCTGGATTATGCCTTTTCTGATCAAATTAGCTTTTACCTTTTTCTTGCAGGACAAAGTCATTGGCCTGGAGCACATCACTAAACAGAAAATTAATTACAGTTGTCTGCTTGGTGTAGAATGCCTGTCACTGGGACTACATCCAGTAGTCCCCATAGCTCTCCAGGACACTGGACACAGGTAAATGATGTGGTTCTGCTTTTTGTTCATATTTGGTTCTGTACTCACGTAGCTAAGTTTTCAAAGCAGCCATCCTCATGAGGGTAAACCTGTTTTCAGTCAAGCATATCAAGTGTAAGTCACTACAGGTAACCTCAGCATTTGTATGTTTAAATGTCAGTATATTTGAAGCTGTTCAGTCCTTTGTTAAGAGTTAGGATAAATACTCCACAGAATTTTAATTCTAGCTCAAATGTTTAGATTTTGTCTCCTTTCCTAATTACACAATAAGTATAAGGAAACTATTTGGCCAGAATTAAGTATAAATATGCATTCTAATAATCATATGCCTTCTCTATCTGTAGAGGTCATGAAGGACTGAAAACAATACTGCATAATTTTAAATACACTTCAGCAGTTTATTTCAGGAAAAAAGAACAAATGGGATTTACTTAAGAGAGTACTCAGAAAAAAAATAGTTGAAACAAAGCATTCACAAAAGTGTGTATGAACTACAACAGACCAATAACAGACTACCTTGATTTAAAAAAGGAACAAATCCTCTATTTTCAGCAATTGCCTATGGCCTAGTCCACTACATGACATGGAGAGTTTACCTCACTTTCTTCAGGGTCTGGCCTTTCGTATCAAAGAGAATACATTGTCAGAGCAAGTTATGCTTTAAGTGTGCTTCAAAGAACAACTAAATGATACTGGTTGGCCAAATAAATAGGAGTGGATTCCTTAAGAGATCTTTCAGTCTGGAAAAAAAAGTGTCAGTTTACCTTGAAAAGGTATGCATAGAAGCAGAAAAGGCACATGTATCCTTGTCTAAGACACATTCATTCCAGATATTCTAAATATTCCCAAAATGCAACAGGAAACACAGTGATAATTTTTGTTCATAGGAACAACGAAAGCTGCATTTGAAGGCACTACATTTTCAAGAGGGAAGGGGAAGATATGAATTCAATGTCAGTTCTCTGCTGAAGCACAGTATGGAGCTCTGTGAAGAACCCACAAGTATTAGCTACACCCACAGAGCAGAGGTATGGCATTTCCAAAATTAGCGCTCCCCTTCACGCAGAATTAGTCTTCTGGGAATTAATTTCTTCCCTCACTCCCTGAAATGTGCAACAAATATATTAACCTTGAAACACCTTTCTGTCTCTTCTAAGCCTCACTGGAAATAAACCTGGGAGTCCTAATCCTCATATGTGAGGCTGAGAAGGTAGTGTTAATGTAGTCTGCTTCCACAGAGAAATTCCACCGAGCCTCACTGATGCACAGCCCTGGACACACAGAAATAGAGTGGTCAGTCTCCCCTGAGAAATAATACCAGGTTCAAACTGGCCCTCTTGTGTAAGGTATTAATTACATTTTCCTTTTTAATGGTGCAAGTTTATTACTTGTTTCCTGTCTTCACAAACCTGTGCCAGTGGAACAGGAACTTCTTTGTGCACTTCATGCACTCCTTCATGCAGTGTCAGCCATGTGAAGATTTCTAGATGCCTTGTTCAGGTCTGTGAAAAAAAAAAATCAAAGCAAAAGGATGCAAAAGAGTATGAACAAAGATATGTGATGAATTGCATGGGGGCAAAAAATCCACAGGGCTTTTTTGTCCCCACAGATGTCACAGCCTAACAGTGCTCTAGTGGGCTGGGCCTGCCCAGTGCCTCCTCATGCTGCTCTTAAAGGCAATGTCTCAGAGACTTGGGGGCTCCCTTAGCTCTAGAGCTTGGTGGTTGGTACAAGTGCATTGGTGCTGGAACTAACTCCTTGAAAGTTACTCTTTTAGCTGTTTTCAGGGTGAGGCTGGCAAGGTGACAGAAATTCAGCTTCTCACCTAGGCAGGGGAGAGAAGGTGGCTCTCCTTCGATGCAGCATGTCCTACAAATAAAAAAACCCACATATTCATTTTGCAAATCTCTCCATTGATGCAGAAATCGCCCTCCTCTGTGAGCCAAGTAAAGGGGCAAGACAGCAGGTTGGGTTGGATCTTGGGAAAAAATCAGTTGCTGTTCATGTGCTCAGTGGAAACGGAGGTCTCTTAGAAACCGGGACATTTATCTGGGTCATTAAACAGAAGCTGTGGGTCACTTACAGGAAATGGGGTGCTGTGGGTAGTGCCTGGAGAGTAATAATGAGAGCCAGGTAATGGCATCCACTCAATTACAGTCTTACGTTGGCATTGTCTGAAATGGAAAACCCAACAGTCTAAAAGGCTATAACACTGATTCTGTAGAACATTAAACTATTACTTTATGCTGATGATATCCTACTGTTAATTAAGGACTCACATGCTTCCCCTCCTGCTTATAATGAATATTGCTCTCTGAGTACAAAGTTATCATTGCACAAAATTAATGACTCTGAGACTGCAGTGATGCAGCTTTCTGGAATTTGCCCTTCAGCCTTGCTCACCTCATGGAATCTTAAGTGGGCACCCAAAAATACAGTACAAATACTTAGGGGCTGATATTAACAAAGACTCAGACAATGTAATTAAAAACCATTTAAATCAAATTACCAAGAAGGCAGGAGAAGACTTGGAGAGATAGCCAGAGCTAAATAAAAGCAAACGTGTGTGATTCAGTTTGCCATTCCATCAGGTTGTTAAAGTAGAAATAAGGACATCGTGTAAGTCAGCACCCTTGGAGTTACTGTCATAAATGAGTTCATGGCAGTATTTTCCACTGGTACCAACAGTTGTGTGTGTGTTGAGCTTACTTTGAGCATAAATGTATATAAATACCTATAAATACAATAACGAAGTCTAACAAGACTAATAGCTAAATTCCTGACCCACATCTAAAATAAAAAGACATAGTTAGGAATACTTCAGCTACTGCTGAAACCAGCTGTTTCTTTAAAGGGCACAGAGGTGGATCACACAAGTACCACATTCAGCACTACAGAATGTGACAAAGCCTTATCTGTACTGCCCAGTTCATGTTTACCCACAGCCCAGGCTTCTGATGCAATAAACCAGCAAAGTTTCCTTAGAAGTCACTGTAGGACTTACTGAATAGCTACAACAACTACAGTATTTTTCAGATGACAGAAATCTCAGGATGTGAGGGTGAAGTATAGATGCCACACAAAACATTTAAAAAGTATTTATAGATCTCGGGATGAGAAATGTTACCATTCCCCTTAAATGTCATATAATTGTCCCAATTTTATGCACCAAAAGCATGTAGATTTTTATGGTTTTTTTATTCCTAAAAGGCATAATTTTGAATGAAAATTGCTGTATTTTAAGATTGTCTTTTTTTCTCTTCCTCATACTGTAAATCAATATTGATGTTAAACAGAGGTTGCATTTCCGCAGTGGCTGGAATGGATATACCTTTCTGGAAAGCACATGAAATCCTTAGTGATTAAAGGAATTTCATAAATATAAATCAATTCTTTTTGGACTGACTTGAAAAATTAAATCATGACAGACAGACTTACTTGAACACTATCCTTAAAAGTATGATTTTTTGGCCATTCAACATGTTCTGTGGAATTAATTTTACCTCTAAAAAAAGCAGACAAGATCCATTCCAACAAGTGTGCTTAGATTTCTCCAGTCTGTTGTGGGATTAGCCAGGTGGGGCCAGAGAGCAGAAAGATCTTGCTGGAGAAACTGCTGAAGCTGCTGTACATGACAGCTGCCTACCAAAACAGAAAGCCCAGATGTACTAGAGAAGGCAGTGATACATATTTGTGGTGAGATGGGGGCTGCAAATAAAAGGCGTCAGCGAAAGACCAGTCTGGACAGCAACACACACACGGAGAAGCTGCCGCTGGCACGAGAACACAATCCATGCTGCACACTCATGGCTATGAAGAGTGCATCATCCTAACAGCTCTACAGCAAACACATGCAAGATAGCATTGTAAATACTTAAAGTTTGCAAAAAATATTCAGCAGGTGGGAGTTCCTCTTCAAAACTGCAGCCTGAGAGGTGTGCATTTATCCTTCCCAGATACCCACATTCTCTGAATTATATTCTCAGCAAATTTCTGTGTGGGAAATCGTCAGCACAGGCATTTGAGCTTCACTGAGTACCCAGAGTTAAATTCATAGGAATATCTAAACTGATAGACACACAATAATGAAAGATGTCTAATATGTTAACGTTGTTTAAAGACTGTGGAACAACTTAAACAGCCTCAAGGACATTCATAGTTTCTCTTTCTGATCTGTGTTTGGTTGCAATAAACAAAAGGTCTTCTCATAGATAACTGATTAAAGTAGTGGACTAAAAAAGTGGGAATGAATAGAGACAACTTAGTGCTAGATCTCCTTCAGTTATTTGGGGTGCTTATTTGGGTTCAGCTTATTGGTATGTGCACAACAAGGCAGCAAAGTCTGCTTATGTTCCTAAATTATTCAAAGTTTTTAAACAAAAAATTAACTCCAAGTACTTGCAGAAAGATCTATCAGAAACTGGCAGATAAAAATGTCAGATGAGGGTCAGGTTCAATAAATGCAAAGTAAAGCATGAAGAAAAAAGAAGTAGTAGCCATGCATGCTCAGTGGTATGCTCTAAATCACTTAAGAAAGAGACACATCGGTGTTGGTCTAGGAAGTCAATAAATTAGAGGAAAGGCAAAAAGAACAGAACAGGAGACAACATTGTGCTGTTGCATAACTCTTAATATGTGCCTGCACTCTAAATACCAGCTGCAGCTCTGGTCCTGGTCTCAGCAAAGAGCGAAGAATAACTGGAAAGAGTTTGGATGGATTATGAGACTAATCAAAGGAATTGGACAGCTTCCTGTCCAGGAGTGATGATAGACTAGGCTTTGGTACTATAGTAAAGAGATGACTGAGGGGTTTATGTGGAAAAAGATCTCAGCTGGCAGAGTAGGGAAATAAAATGGTTACTATTTGGTATTTCTCAGAATACAAGAACCAGAGGATACCACATTACAAGTTCAGCATTCAGATTATAAATAAACAGACCGATATTTTTACATATACTGCATATTTGAACCAAAGAACTACTTTCCACATGCTGTTGAAAAATCTCAGTATGTTCCCCAGTACACCAGCAATTCATATGGGTGCAAAGTGTAATTGTACAAACTCATACAGGACAACAGCTCAAGGGCTAAAAAAGGAAAATGCCACAGCTAACTCGGGAAACCTCTAAGATGTGGATCACAAGAGGTTGCAAGGATATTGCTATACACTTACTCTCTTTGCCTTGGTGTTGATTACTTGTCTGAGAGGGAGCTCTGGCTTGACCCAATAGAGCTGTTGTCTTGGTAAGTGAGGCACCTGAGTGTGTTTACAAGCTGACCACAAGTTCTTCTGCAGCATGTATTTCACACTACAGCTCTTGAAGCATTACTCTGCATTCGTGGGCATAGCATGACCGGCTAAAAACGATGGCAGAAAATTGCCCAGAGTGGTTCCATACACCATGGAGGTTGAAAAATGAAAAGCCAGAATATAGTAAGAGCAGAAGATAGTAAGTTTAAGGGGACAGCAACAGATGGACACTTATATTGTTGACACACAAGACTAAGGCTGAAGCCAAATTGTAAGTACAGCAGAAATGGAGTGTTAATCCAGCCGTGAAAACAACCAACCTACGTAAGTTCTGCTGGATACTGACTGAAGACACAGCCAGGAGAGAGCTCTTTGGAAGAGAAGAAATCAGGAGCACACAGTCTCCATTTCTGCTCTGCTAAGGAAATGCTGCTGCAAAACATCAGCTAAACTGATAGAACTGAGCTTAAATCAGGGACTAGTTTCTCATCTATCATAAATCAGGGTGGGAGTAGCAAAGCCAGAGAATCAACTCTCTGACAGCTCTTCGCCCAAGTCAATACACTTTAACACTGATATACCTGAATTGCTTAGTGTTACAGAAATCAGTGTAGGTTTATCAAATTTTACCTATCCCAGTCATCCAGCCAAGGTTTGTTTTCTTTCACCAAAAAACCCCTGAATCACCACACTGCAAACCATCTCTAAACAGCCTCATCAGACATTTGAGTTTTCTTTGTGGCTCCAGTTGTTTATGACACTGACAGGAACTCAAGTTACTAAAGCTATAGTGTTTTATTTTAGACTACAGAGCATAGTTTAGGGTGAGTATTTTGGAGCATTTCCATCACCAGATTTCTGTGCTGGAGCACTCTTTGGTAGACACAACAGCATGAAGCTGTGGCCTTTCAGAGACACAGGAGGCCAACGGACCTCTTGGCCCTATTTCTTGAGCTACCTCCCACTTTTCTCACAGGTTTTGGAGCTCTGATCTCTGGTTTTTACCTCATCCTCTGTCTTATTGACTTTAACTGCAAATTCTCTGGGGCCTTAGTGTGGGTGTCTAGGTACTATCATACTACAAATGATATATCATAATAATAATAATTTTATATTTGATCAGCTGCCTTGTAACGGCTTTTTTTCTTTTGGGCTTTAAACTTATTTGATTGCATTCTTGCCCTAATTTCAAAGATGGAAAATAATAGATTTTCTAGAGAACAATTCCCAAAGTCCCATCTACAGCTGATCTGCAATTCAGTACAATGGTTCTTTCCTTTTTCATTATTTTTTTTTCCTTTCAGATTTGAATAATATCAGTTGTGTGATGTTACTCAATTTCTCTGTTTTAATTTGAAATCCTATTTTTAATCAATTAGGAAAAAATGACCTAATTAAGGAGTAATTTAGGCCAGCAACTTAAACATTGGTTTATAAAGTAGCTGCATTTAATTGGAAATGTGCTCAACTACTGCATTGCATTAGCAAGTAATTTGGAAGAAAGAGTCAATGGGATCCCCTGACTGCTATTTCAGAAATGATAGTGACAAAGCTGAAGTCCAGAGCAGTCTGATGAACTTGGCCTCCACTAATAGCTTTGCTATGAGCCTAAAGAGCCAAGCAACTGCAGCCTCTCATTATGCAAGACACAAACACACAGCAAGGGACTGCTGGCTCCCGGGAATAGTTCTGAAATGACTTGATGGATATAAAGCTCAAGAACCAAGAACACGGAGAGAGGACCCAACTTCCTCACCCCCCATCACCAGTCAGTGGCAAAGGTAGTAACAGCCCTTGGCTGCCGGAGTGCTCCCAACCAGAGAACCAGGCTGTCACTAGCTAATGCACATGCTAATAAAATTTCTTAAAAACTCCACCACACCTTTTTCTTTCTGTATTTCTCCTTAGCTGGTAGAGATCCTAGCATCAGGGTTGTCAGAACTTTCCCTAAGAACACCCACATGCCACAAAGGGAAGAAGGCTGTTTAAAAGCTCACTAGCATACTTCAGAAAAGAAATTCAGCTTTGACACCCAGAGGATGTGTTACAGGTCACAGCTCTGCACTGGCTGCCATTAGCGCCAGGACAGTTCACTCCCTTCTATCTGGACTCATCTCTCCACTGGTGCTTTTCACTGGAGCAGCACCACAATACAGATGGTTTTAGCATCAGAAAGAGAATTTGGCACTGTTCGTATGCCATGTTTCATTCTCATTTACTATTGGTGGTTTTAGCATTGTGTACCTACAGTAGCGCAATGAAAGAAACAATTATGACTCTGCTCTGGGCATCAACACACTCTTGAAAGGCCGCTGGTTTCCAGCTGATCACCTAAGGTTTCTTCACTGTAGAGTGGGTATTGCTGGACAAACTTGTTAGCATATTATTTATTCATGCTGGCTCAAAATTTTTCCTCAGATAACAGCTCTCAGGGAAACACTTACAAAAGCCTTCCACACTGACAGAGCCCTTGCCACATGTTACTGCTTCATGGCTGGGAAAAACAGCATTGTATTCCATTAAAAAAAATACCCAGAGGGTGCTTGCAGGCTCAGATCACTTCAGTTTTACACTAATACTTTTTGTCATTAAGTTTCATAATTGTTTGAATCCTTCATTTGAAATCTGAGCTACAGAGGAAAGAGAGGTTGTGATCCACTTGGTACCTAAGTGGCTGTAACACCAAGGAAGCTACAGGAAGCCAAGAGCAGCTGGCCAAAGCCCCAACAAGAACACGTGTAATTTTGTAGTGCTGCAAAGGGGACACTTGGTGGAGAGGAGAGAAATTTGGCATTTGGGCAATTTAGTCCTCAGCTACTGATGCCTTACTTCAAGCAGGGAACATTCTCACTCAGCAAAGAAAAGTATGGAACAGAAGACATGTAAAACTCACTGAGGGCAAGGCTGGTGCTCTGCATATCACCTCTAAAATCAAGTGTGCCTGGATAAAAGAACTCACAGCTTTTGTAGTCAAATATTGAGTTCCCCAGGAGATCTCTGTGAGGAGAGCATGCCTCCTGCACCTTCCTTTAAGTCAATAGTAGCAACACATTATCAGATCGCCTGTTTTCCCAGATACATTAAATCTAGTGTGACAAAGGTGAAAATGTTAGCTGTTTGCAGCCTGACACAGAGTCGGAAAAATCCTGGGCCCTTCAAAACTATCAGCTTTGATTTTAAATCGTGTCATATTTCAGGAGAGAGGATATGCAGTCACCTAACCTGGTGGGCTCCTTCAGTGACAGCTTCATTTCAGCCTTCAGGCAGCATGAGCTTGGGAAAAATCAGTGCACAACCCCAATCTTGCTGAGCTGTATTCACATGAAACCACCACATCAACAGGATCTCTAGACTTTAAAAGGAGTTTAGTGCAAGGTACATCTTGCCCTAATCTTGCTTTTACACGAATGGGATAAATTGTCTCACCTTCTGGAGGTGCCAACCTCCCTCACCTTAGCTATTGAGGGAGAAGTTTCTATTCCAGTGTGCACTCAAATATTAAATAACTAAAACTTGACCACCCAAATTCCACCAAAAGAGCTTGCAGGAAAGACAGGGCCTGTTTGAAGTGTAAATTACAAGTATTCAAAGAAAAAACATAATCAAGGTTTGCTCACCTTCAAGCTAGACATGAACACACTAAACTGGCCTGACTTACACAGGGTGCAAGTGCCTCGTGCCACAGTAACACCACCAGTAACAACCATCAGCGTGGTGAGACTTTTTAAAACAGCTGAGCACAAGCGTCTAAATTGCATGGAACTGCAGTGGGGAAGGAGGGAGGCTTGGATCCTAAAAATAAGATAAATAATGCTGGGAGGTGAGTTTCCCATCCCTTCACTTTTTGGCTAGAGCTGAGGAGCATAAAAAAATGAAGGGGTAATATGGCAAAACAGGGAAGAAGAACATCATGAACTTCTCTTCCAGCTTCCCTTCTGGAAGAGCTCTTGAATCTGATCTCAAGGACTTCAGCCATTGAAAGCACCAAGAGCTGCATCAGTGTTAGCTACACAGCGTCAGCCTCATTCACACTCACGGCTAATTTACAGTAAGATTGTTAAAGACTAATTGTTTGAATAAGTAGTGTTAATGACTGATAGTGATTAAGAGCTAACCATTGGCAGTGTGCATTTGCTAACGAGTGTCAATCTAGAAAAGTGCTGTTTTGAAGTTTGAAACCCACTTGATTTATCAGATGTTTAAACACTCCAACCACAGCAATTGCTAATTCCCTCAATGAAATACTTATATGATACATGGATATTCATTTGTAATAAGTTGTTACATTCCAAATGACCATCAGAAAATTCAGTACACAAACCCATTGAAATTTAGGATGAATTTCAAGCCCAAACCTCTCTGCATCCCATTCAAACACATCAAAACTGAGCACTACTGCTGCATCAGCAAGCCTGGCAACCTTCAGACGTGATAATTTGGTGCATGGATTAAAAATCCAGCTGAATTCCCTCTGCCTAAAGACACAGCCTTAGGACCAGAATTTCTTCCATCAGCTCTAGAAGCCAAGGTTTTTGATGAAGAGCACAGAGGGAGAGTGCTACCTCAGCAAGTGTGACTCTAGTGCTGGATAATCCACTGTGGAGGCACCTAATTCTGTTTTGCAGCACAGGGAACCTATATCTGACCATCCTGTGCTAAAGCAAAGGTTTTCTAACAAACAACAAACGCAATCAAAATGACATTATCCCAGCTGTATAATGGCTGTCATGGTACAATGGCTGCTGTACATTCTTCTGACACAGAATGGGAACGGGCTCATAAGAATCTCCACCAAGAGGATTGGATACCAGTAAAAAAAGGCGTAATAGAAAAAAAAAAAATCTGGATGCCAAAGTCAGATGATATCTATTATATAATATTATAACATTTATTATATAAATATCTATTTATATTTTGTTTGTTAGTAATTGTGGGTTTGTTGCTTTTAGTTGGTTTTTTTCTGGGTTTTTTTAAACTAAGGGTAATTAACTACTCAACAAAACCATGAGGAGAATAGCAAATTAGAAAAATACAATGGTCCATGATTAATGGAATAGGATAAGCAAGTCAGTTGTCCATTCTGCCCTTGAAATCAATGAGTTGTCACAACTCTCAGCAGAGGAGAGAGGTTGTTGGGGTTTTTACTTAAAAGTAAGAGCAATCAGTGCTGATTAATCAGCACCAGCCTAGACATTTAAGAGGGTCCACAACCGCAACTGTAAGCACTTACAAATTCCTGTCTCGACTTGGCATAATGATGTTTTACAGAATAAAAACTATGTACTTAGTACACAAAGTCTGATAGTCTGGCTTGGTTCTGTTTGCTTTTTATCTGGAAGAGAAGGCTGATTTTTACATGCCAGCTCTGACTTTTAAAGCTCATTTGAAACCACTTGTTTTCAACTGGTAGCATCGAACTTGGTATCATAAATGAATTTTCCCTTGTTCAACTGAAAAATGTTAACACTGCATCATTTTATTCCTACTTGGAACACAAGAGCTGCTTATAAACGGCACGTAACATGAACCCTTAGCAATTAAAAATCCCCTGTACAAGCTTAAACCAAAGATAAAGTACAGGAAGAAATGGGAAGAGGGGCTGCATTTGTGTTGGAAGTAACCCAGTTTGGCAGATGAGCAGCTTTCCCTCCCGTAACAGTGAAGTGCTGTTTCTACCTGCCTGCACGAGGACCAGCAGTAGTGACGGGTACTGATCAGAAAGCCTGAGCTGTGCCAGGGGGTGGCATTACAGGTGTCAGGCTGAGTCAGAGAAATGTGCTCTGACTGGCTGGTGCCAGAACGCAATTATTTAAGAGGTAAAAAACCCAACAGGAAAAAAACCCAAATGAAAGAGGATTAGATGGTGGACAAGATTATCCTATAAACAGGCCCTCACTTTTCCTTCCTTTTAATACAGCTGGGGGCCAAGGAAACCCATGTTTCCAGTGCTAATGGGCCTTGTAGAAGGCATTAAGACATTTTATAAAGAATGAGAGGCTGAGGGATTAGGAGTGACGGGAATTCACTGAGCATTCATGAATTAGCATCAAAGGATGTCTGCCTTCATGGAAAGTTTTAAAAGCGGAGCTAAATGGAGATACCATTATAGGAGGAAAATGGCACTAACGTTTTTCTAGTTAAAAACAATGTTGTTATTATATAAGTACAGCTCATTATACATGTATGTTAATTTCTCTCCTGAACTTCAAGATACAAAGCAGACTGAGAATTTCTATTCACTCTTGCTTATCATGGAAGCACAGAGGATATTAACTTTGGTAAGAGGATTAGTGGATGCTCAGGGTCTGGGTCTAGAGTGGGACTTCATGGCATGACTGCAGCCTACATAGCCCATACAAACACTAAATGCTGCAGCTGTGTGTGCTAAAGAAAGGCAGAAAAATCCCAAACCACCATTATTCCAGGAAAATGCCTAAGAAAAGCAGGCCTGTTAGAAAATTGCTCTGTACTAAGCACAAATAGCCACATAGGAGTAGGGTCGTGTGGCTGAAAAGCCCCATGTCCACCAAGTCCAAGTGGCACAGCACCCTGCTGGGTGAGCAAATGCTGAAAGCAATTTCTGAACCTGTGTGTCTGTATGTGTTCAATGCAAAAAATGGCTCATGCTGCATCCTGCGCTAATGCTCTCTGACCATGAATACTGGAAACCAAACTGGTCCTTATTGCGACAGCCCAGCAGAATGAGAGAAGTGCTAGAAATAATGAAAAAATGTTTCTCTATCTGAAACTCACTATTTTTCAAGCTACTGAGGTTTCTCCTGGTCCTTCAGCTTCTGCTCAAAGTGGTGATATAATGCCAGCAGGAAATTAAAGTCCAAATAAGCCACTCCTCTTACTCCACCCCTTTCAGTAAGGGAGGGACAAAAGCAAAGCCTATGGGATGAGGTAACAATTTACTGGAAGCACAAAGCAATGGAATAAGAAATGCACAGTAACAACCACACTATTAATAATAAGAGTATGCAAAAAAGGAGAGTGATTTACTTACAAAAAGATGTCCACCACTGAGAACAAAAACAAGATGCTGGATGCTTGTCATAGGTTGTGTCCATGTGGCTTCTCCAGACAAAGACCAGATGGTGACCGTTCCTGCACAGCACGTCCCATGGCCATCAGGAACAAAGGCAAGATGGTGGGGGAGCTCCCGCAGCTAATGTTTCCTGCCCCCAGCCCAAAACAATGAAAAACAGTGACGAACCCTCTGGGAGCTGCACCATCCAAGCTGGGTCACACTGCCACTCCACTGGGCTCAGCTCTGCCTGCGCCGCCGCTCCTACCACTCTGCTGTGCTGGACGGTCGACCCCGATGATCCATTCCATGCCAGCAGCCTCCTCCTTCTAGTTCCTGCCGTGGGCAGGGACACCTTCCACTAGACCAGACTGCTCAGAGCCCTTTTGAGCCTGGCCTTTTCACACTGTGTTCACGGGCCCAACTCCTTATTCAAGGTGTGCATGACAGCTGGAACAGTCATTAACTCATTGGTCCATATTTAGACAATGCACAATTATGACAGTTCATATTCTTAGGACAGTGATTGACTTCTGATCTTGTCAAAGGCCCCTGTGCTCTAATAAGCAGAAGCTGCAATTTAGCTTAAGGATGGGCAGGGCTGTCCCCCAGCCAGGAGCAGAGCAGGCAGCAGCATCATCCTCAGCACAGGCAGCCTGGCTTCTTCCTCATGGATTCAGTGAACCCTGGGCAGGTCTCTCCCCATCTCCTTTCAAGGGCAGGAATGACGGGTCCCAGCATATGCGTGGCTTCTGCTCAGCAATTTGTGAGACAATACCAGTGGCCTAGTTGCCCTCACTCTCTGCAGATGAACCCAGGGCTGGACTGGTTCTTCCCTCCTTGGGAAGGAAGGCACTTTTCAGTGAGAAAACAGTCAAACAGCATCTTCAATTTCACGTTACAGGTGAATGCTTTCTCTGTTTTTTAACTAATTATTAAGTGTTTAATAATCAGCCAATATTTGTAAACTAGTAATTCATTATTATTTGTATACTTGTAAGTTGATTATTCAACACATACTCAATATTAAACTATGATACTTATAATCAAGTGATCACAATAATTTGTTTACAACCACGTCAAGAGCCCTCCCCGGTGCTGCAGAGAGCAGGAACGGAACTCCCCCCACCTCCCCATGAAGGTGGCAGGAGCTGGGCAGGATCAGGCAGCATCCTGAGTGACCCAGTGCAGGCCTGTCCCCTTGGCCAGGGTGGCCTCAGGGAGCTCCACAGAGTGCAAAAGTTAGCGATGACCAGGTGTAAGAAATCAAGAAAGGATGGCAAGAGACCAGAATGGATTAGTTGAGACCTGCTAGTCAAACTGAAGGGCAAGAAGGAAATGCACAGGCAGTGGAAGCAGGGACAGGTATCCTGAGAAGTATATAGGGACATTGCTTGATTGTGTAGGGACTGGGTCAGGAAAGGCAAGGCATGGCTGGAGCTGAACTGCATCAGTGGTGGATGACAGGCTGGACATGAGGCGACAATGCATGCTTGCAACCCAAAAAGCCAAATGTGCCAAAAAGCCACGTGTGCCCTGGGTTGCATCAAGAGAAGTGTGGCCATCAGGCCAAGGGAGGTGATTCTGTCCCTCTGCTGTGCTCTGGTGACAAGCAAGTCTAGAGGAGGCCACAGAAACTATCAAAGGGCTGGAACACCTCTCTTGTGAAGAACAGTTGGGAGAGTTGGTGTTACTCAGCCTGGAGAAGAAAAGGCTCCAGGAACCTATTGTGGCCTTTCAATAATTTTGAAAGATTCAGACTAGACATTTTTACAATAAGGGTAGTGGCATATCAGCACAGGTTGCCTAGAGAGGTGGTAGGTGTCCCATCCCGGAAAATCATGGTCAGGTTGGACGGGGCTCTGAGCAACCTGATGTATTGGACGATGTCCTTGCTTATTGCAGAGAGGGTGGACTAGATGATCTTTAAAGGTCTTTAAGAACACAAAATAGTTTATGATCCTATTATTGTTAAAAATCTGATACTGTGTACCAGGAACAAGGAAATGACAGGAGATGAGGGGATGTGAAGGCTACAAAGCTTCCTGAAATAAAGTATTACCGGTGGTTTTGATCAGTAAAATCCATGACACAGAAAAGGAGTTGATAATATGACTGATGAATAGATAAGACTTTGAAACACTCTCTTTAAGGCTGTTCCATGACTGCTCTGTGGAGCAAGCTGTCTCAGGGGCTCTCTAATGGGAGCAGTCTGTACAGTGGGGAAAAGAATCCACTGAAAATATCAATGCTCAATAATCAACTCATACCTCAATCAGTAACTATGTGTTTCATATTACGTATATGTATGGCATCCACTCAGCACCAAGTTTGGGAAAAAGAAGAGGCCCTCAGGTCAAGCACATATTACAGATACAGAAGAAATGCAGAAGAAATACCAGATCATTGATGCCTCTTTTTTTTTTCCCCTCTAAACCCCTAAGGTATATATGTGAAAGTAAAAGAAGCTCCCAGACTACTAGAGAAGGAAGCTGAATAGGATGCATCCATCATGTGCCACATAGGAAAGTACATAGGGATGCACAGGTAAACGGATGTTACCGTAACACTCTATGTAGTTTTGTAGTCTGTGATGTGCTGAGGTGTTCCAACTGACCTTCAGGCAGGCTGCAGACAGAGGGTGGAAAGGTCTCCCCTGTTCTGTACCCAGCCAGGCACTGGGCTGCCTCTCCAGAAAAACATTTGTCTCCTGCAGGTTGTACTCCCGTCTGCCAGCCCTGCAACAGCAGACATCTAGGTCTAGGCAAAATGAACATCTAAACTATTTCTAGATGGAGCCTTAGTGCAGTGCACATACAGAGTTATGACTTGACACGTTTGCAGTTGCCTGACTCTGTGGTTTCCCCTTCTCCTGCAAAAACCAGCCAAACAACCACACTCTCCTGTTGAAGAATCCAACTTGGGATCTGTATTTAACTCCTCTCCCCTGTGTACATACAAAAGTATTAGCTGATTACTGTGTAATTAGGTAGGTCATCTAACTTTGCTATGCCAATTATTTTTGCTTGTTTCTGCAAACATACCACTTTAAAACTCTTCCTTGATTTTGTTGCATGAGATGTGACACAGAAGAAATTTGTCACGCTTTGCTCTTTCTGGAGGGGTGCCTGAGCACCTTCTGGTTTGCGTAGGCAACTGTTCTACCAGTGTGGGACCTGAATAAGATGTTGAGCTTTGATGACAGGCTGCTGCAAAGAGCACATGACTTGTAGGGTGTCACGGCAGTTTAATTCTCAAAGTTGAGGGGATTTTCTTGTTAGCAAAACCTGCTTTGTTGTCTGACACATGGGCTCTGTGGACTTGCTGCCGAAGACACGGAGTCATACTCTCACCGGTGCTTATACATTACCAGCATGAATTTTTTCTCCTAATGATTTATAATTTAAGTGCCTAAATTTCATTTTTGGGCCAGAGTCAGGGAAGTATTTTGGAATCTGAAGTTATAAAGTAGCTCAGCAGAAGAATTATCAAAACAACTCATAAATGCTTCCAAATCTGCTCAATTGGGACTGTTTTGAAGACATGCACTTGCCAACACCCTTGAGTTCTCTTTAGTTTTCAAAAATTCAGGAGTTCCTGAGTGAGGAGGGGGTTATTTGAATATAATTTCAAAGTACTGAATTTTTTAAAATGCAAACTTCCTCTAAAGCAGTGGAATCTGATGGTGATTTGAAAAGGGGAAGGGGAATGAGGTTTGTTTATTTCAAAACTCTGAAAGTTTTAATGCAAAATAGAAATTAATCTCTTTGAAACAGAAAAACCAGTCCCTATTCCTTACTTCTCTTCCCATGGATTCTTCACAGGAAAAAACAACTGATGGAGCTAGGCAGGGAGGAATGGCCCCCAAGGGCTGGTACTCAAGGAGGCAGATGGCCTCCAAAACCAGGCAGCGTGTGACCATGGCACATTACTGCCTAGACCAGATCCACAGCAAACAACATCCCTGCAGCTTCCAGACCTGTGATACATCCTGATTCCTCATGGGAGGGAAACAGCCTGTCCAGGCATTGACTAGCTGTCTTAGCCAGGGGTCCTGTGGCAGCATGACCCTCCTGTGCCATTTAATGTTCCCTGCACTCAGTGCTTTACCAGCACTACCACACACAAGCATTTGGGTGTGACCTCTATTCTTACTCTGGCCTCAGTTTCTCATTACAGAAAGCCATGTCAGCAGCAGTGCTTCCCTCTCTAACCTTTGCATTTTAAGCCTTTGAGTAGTGAGTGCACAACTTTCATTTTCTCCTGCTCCATCTCTATAGGCAGAGGGGGTGACAGAAAGAAAGGTGTCACTACACACAACAGAAGGAGATAAAACCAGAAAGAATATGCAGCAACTTTCATTCTCCCCAGTTACAAATAATTTTGCTTCTCATCAGACCTTGGCAGCACAGCTGCTCCCCAATTGGCATTTCTAACTAACAACTGCAGCACTGCCTGCTCAAGGCTGGAATTGCCAAAAAGGGATCTCCTATCTCTCAAAACCAGGTGAAAGCTGTGTGCCTCCCTACTGAACAGAACAGGGGAGGGAGGTAGCAGAGGTGTGTTTCTGGGCTGCCTCTGTCTTTAACAATCTGTTTTTAGTCACTGTCAAATGCAGAAGGCTGCTTGTTTACTGCATTTCCAGACCATGAACTATCTGTCTCCTTAAGGGACAACCCCTTTGTCATGGCATTGCTTTGCTAATGTGCCCTTCACACTGTTGGTACCAGCTACCTGTTACTGCAGAGATGTTTAATTACTTGCAGAGCTCATCAGTGGGGTGCTCCTACTCACATTTTCCTTTAGAATTTACTACTACTGCTGCAGACTACAGAAAAGGAAACCTTTCATGCCCAAAGGCATGGATGCTTTTTTCCAAATACTGGCTGGCTTGTCTTACAGAAGATGAGGATTAAACCTGCACATCTAACATTGAATACTTAGGCGCTTTACATGCTCCGTACACATTTTATATACAGGGCACTCTATGTACTGGGAGATGCCTCAGCAATCTGACATGGATGCACTTCAACAATGACACAGCTGACCTATATAAAATAAATACATGTTAGTGTAATACACATACAAAGCCAACTTGCACGATAGCAATTTTAAATTACCACAGCTTTATAGCATTTGCTTGTTCAATGCTTTTTAAAACATAATGATGCAATCAGTAGACTTCAGCTTTTGTTTGTTAGTATACAAAGGAAAACATCAAGGATGCTAACAAGAATGTAAGAGTTACATGGATGATGAAAGGGTACTGACAGTAAAAGCCATACACTGAAGTGTGTGAAAATTTAAATATGATTTTTACAGCCTTTCTATGAGTCATATGGATAGCAAAATAGGAAAAAACCCTCAACATACACCTTATCACACTGCAGGCATTGTCAGTTCTCTCTGAGGCCACCTCTGTCTGTCGTGTATGTTATTTCACAAGAATTAAAACATTATGATATCTACACAGTACTGAAACCATTGCATAGTTTTTTATCAGCCACCCCCTTCCTAACCTTCACATGCTGGAAACCTGCACTGTTGCCAGCACACACCAAGCTCATCAGCACGAGCCATTTTGGGAATAAAGAGCTTCCCTCAGTGGGGCAGCCAACACAGAAGCTTCTTCCTGGCTGAAACAAACCACTGGGAAAGGCAGGTGTCTGCACAAGGGTGAGCAACTCACAGAAAGGGCCTTTGACACCCAGTAGGGTTGGGCATGCTCCGCTATCTGGCATCACCTCTGTTGCCGGGAATGTTGCTTCAGCATTTCTCCTGTCTAGACATACCATTTTTTGCCTGTGCAAAGCTGCCTGAGCCATCTCCTGCCCATCAATCCCCCAAGAGGCCTCTACCAGACATGCCGGGAAGCTGCCATACACACACTGACAGCACTTTTTGGACGAGAGAGTTTTAGCATAACAGGAGAAAAAAAAAATAAAATAAGGAGACTTAAATGACTTATGCAGGGTCCCAGAGGAGTGTGGGGTAAAAGCCAGCTGATTTCCCAGGCAGAAACAAAGGCTGAGGGTAACACAGGAGCCAGGATGAAAGCACAGAAGTGCCAACAAGGTGACAACGCGTTTGCAGTGCGTCTGTGCACAAGAGCTTGCTATGCTGCCCCCTCTTCTGCAGGGGAAGGCCGATTTAGTTTCAAACAGCAAATTTAGATTCAAATACAGCTCTGTTCCTTCTCCCTTGCCTTTGGCATGACAAAGGGAGAAGCTGTTGAGCATGAAGCAGAGCTTCCCGTGTTTTGATCCAACTCTACATCCATATATTTGATGCTGTTTCTTCTGATTCTTTCTGCCTACCAGGTTTCCTCCTTCAGGGACCGAGGCCGACAAACCTATTTAATCTTTTATATTGGCCACAATGATAACTTCTTATTAAATATTTCATATTGTTGTACTGATAAAGAACATAAGACAAAAGTTGGCATGAACACAGTCCAGAGAAGAATCTGCTTAAAAATAAAACACTTGGGAGAATGTGGAAGGAAACAAGTAGCCATGTGGCTGGAAACAAAATTAATTTAAGGTAAGCAGGTCAAGCCTATAATGAAGTGCTTGTAAACAAAGAAAATCCAAACATTTCTACTAATCATCAGCTCCAATTATTTCACTAACACCCCCTCATTAGACGTACTTAGTGGCTTGCAGCTATTCTGCTCTCTAAACCCGTGTGCTGTCATCCTTCCTGAGACAGCTCCAGGGGGCTGAAATGTACATAAATGCAAGCATTAATCCAGCAGCCTGGCCAGCCAAGGCACAGATGCATTAGGCGGTGGCTGTGGTCCTTTGCAGCATGTGTGCCGCAGTAGCAGAGTGGAAGTTGGGAGAAACACGCTGCTGGTGCCAAACACGTGCCCTTGTTTAACGTTCCGCAGTAATCCAGGGTGGGTGCAGACACTAGGAATGGTCCCTCTGTGTTCAGTGTTAATGGGAACCCAGCATGCAAACAGCTGCCCCATGGCAAGGGGGACAGACCATAGCTGGGCTAAAGCAAAGCTTTGAACATACAAACCTATTACTGCAGCTTGTTGCTGCACCATCCTGTTCCACAAGGGGATCGCCTACAAGCCAAATCCAGGGACTTGCGTTCAGCAACACCATTCTCAGACACTCCATGATAATGTCCATGGCTGCAGCCGTCCCTTGAACTTTTATGATTTATCCCAGTCCCCAGGCCTGAGTGTGCCCGCTGCCAGACACGGACATGGTGCTGTCAGCTTGCTAGACTGCCCTTTGCAGGCTCCAGCTCCCATAAGGAGTAGACCTGGGAGTGTAACCCAAAGCACTGCTGGATTACAGGCTCACAGCCCTGTCTGCCTGCCCTCCTGGATGCCTTCCCCCCAGCCCACTCTGCCTGCCTGCCCTCCTGTGTCCTTTCCACACACCACAGGCTTCAGATACCTCAGCATAAAAAAAGCTTGCAAGAAGTTGCAAAGTTTAAACAAAGAAAATGTCAGATGGAAAGCTTAAAGACCTTGTATTCACTGGCAAAAACCAAAAGGGAAGAAAAAGCAACCACTAAGCAATTAATTGAAAAATTATTGGCAGGCCAGGCCAGAGTGTTGCTGCTGCCTTTAATGATAAATAATAACAGGACCAGTCAACACTCTACAGCAGGATAATACAAACACACCCTCTAGAGTGAAAGCACAAAATGAGACATACTATTATCATAAATAGATTAATTAACTAGAAAGAGAATATTAAAGAACAAGGGGTTATTAGTGTGCAGCCAATAGCCTATTCCAAGCATGAATTTGATGAATACAGGTAGCCAGAAATGTGGCGCACAAACATGGAAGCAGATAGCAGAAAAATGCTTTGGAAACTGCACAGCAATTATCTCCTCCCGTGGCTCCTCGCTCCAGCTGCGGGGGAGCTGATGACTCTGGAGGCCACATGGCTCCAGCACTGAGCTAGGAGCTTTCTGTCTGTGTGCAGCTGAAGGTCAAAGGCAGAACCTGGCCAAAATATGATGAGACTTTTCCATCTGCCTGCAAAACACAGCTGCCTGGTAGGAAGGCTCACAGTAGGTGCTAAGCAATGACTTAGGATATGTAGCAGGAGGTTATTAAAGTTTCAGTGAGAAACACTTTGAAAAATGACTAAATGTCATAGTTTATTCTTATTAAGAGTTTTCCTGGTGAAAATAACAGTGCTTTTCCCAACGGCAGTTTGTCAATTGTATGTGTTGCACCAAGAAAAATGTTTGCCATTTAGAAATATTGAACAAAATCCCATGTTAGATACAGGAAACAAATAATGCACCTAAATATGGAATTTACTCAAAGAAATCTCGGTCATGTTGTGTCACAGCTGACATGACAGAGATACCTATAAATAACAAGTTTTGGGGAGTTACCCATCCTTTTCCCCCCGTCCCCTAAAACTCATATGGTGCTGTACTGCAGGGAAAGATAAATGTATTTTCTCATGCAGAAAAAATAGAAAAAACATGCATTTCATTCCTAGATGAAAAAAGGTTTTTTAGTTCACACCTGACTTCATTTGGAGAAACTCTCAAGATGCAGTGGTTGTACCTAAAATAACTAATCCTCTTCACACTAGCACTGAGGTGAACTTAAAATAGGGTCCTGGACCTCCAGAAATGTTCACATCTGAGACAGAGCAGAATTTAACCCCAAATCTTTATTCTCCAGCACATCTGGATGGAAGGGAAGGAGCTGTCTGAATGCCTAGCCCTGGCAAGGTCTGTGCAAGCTCTCCTGATTTAGGAGGAGTCAGGCCAATACAGGGTATTCCTGAGGCTCCTGCACAGTCCTGCAGAAACCAGGGACTTCATTTTATGAATAAACTTGGTGTAGCAGGTGTGATCTATATTAACAGTTAAAGATGCAGTTACAATGTTGGGATAAATATTTGTATTTGTCCTGGAGTACAGCAGCATTTCTGACAGGCTTTTGGAGATTCCACTTCTATTAATGGAGATAGCGGGGTTTGTTTCCACCATCTTTTCTCACCCTGCGCTTCTCACTAACTGTGGAAAAAAGCTCAGCGTCCTTTCATGCCAGAACTGGACTCTGCAATGCAGATCCAGAGAGGAAAAAAATGCTTTACATTTCACCCTAGTATCAGGAAGAAAAGATTCTCATGCAGCTGACTTACTTGCTAAAACAGATTCGACCCAAATTAAGTGAAAGCATATGAACCATTGATGCTTTAAAAACAGTTTTCTGCCATGGACTATCATTACTATCACAACAGTTCTAGCAGAAATTGGGATCCTCCTTGATGACAGACAGCCTGCATGGCCTTTTTGAAGAGAGGGAGAGAGAGGGAGATCCACACGCTTTTTAATATAGATGTAACATCAACAGCACAGTATAAATACCTAGAGACTTTACCACATCCCAGAGAAATACATCACCCAGGCTGTTTTAATCTCATCTTTAATTCTCTTTTTGCCTTCCACAGAATTTATGAAAAGAGTGCAGAGATCCACAGTATCTCATCAGATATTTATTTATTCGTTTAAAATATTAATATGGGAGAATCCCATTACAATATTGCCAAGCAGGAAGCACCAGACAGAAGCAAAGGTTCTGCAAACTGGTAGATACAGCTGCACATAACACCTCCCTAACATCTTTCTGTGTTTTATTTCCCCACTTCTTTGAAGCCAGCTGTGGGGAAACCTTCAAGTGCTTTCTGATCTTGCAAGGCAAAAATTGATTTGTACTGATATTTGGAAAGGGTTTTTTTTGCAAAAGTTTCTGTCTGGCAGGGATTCAGACTGGGATTAAGACCTCTGGTTTCATCCTCTTCAGGTTTTGAGGGCTCACCTGGAGAGGTCTCCAAGGAGGAAAGCTTTGCTGAGCACACTGAATAATTTTAGTCTAACCATCTGATCCCTTCTCTGTCTCTTACTTCTAGAAGGATGTGGACCTTTTTAAAGAGACAAGGAAAAGTGAGATGTTGCAGCAAGGAGTGGATCCCTAATCCCAAAGTTCTCAAGAGGATGCTACTCACTAGTTTATACTCTTTGAGCTGTTAAGGCATTTAAATCTGATTTCCCCCAAATTAAAACACTGATTCATTAGGCTCACTCAAAACATCACTTGCAAACTTTAGGAAAAGGGTGATGCTGCCTTGCCACTCCCTCTGGAAAGCCCTTTCGTCCCAGACCAGTTGTGGCATCCGTAACACCTATTTGTACAAATTCACCCATAGGAGCCCGCTGGTTTTGACTCAAGCCCCTTTCCCAGCGGCATGTCTGGCACAGCTTTGCCAACACTCAACACAGACCTGCAAACCGGTATCTGTACCTTGCAAATGTTAATTCCCCTGCAGCAGAAGCAGGCTGGGGATCACTTGTCAGGCTTGTCCCTGTTGTGCCAAAAAAGCCGAGACACAACTGTGATGACAGTTCTCAGAACTGTGGCTGGAAAATTCAGGCTCATTTCAGGATCCAACAAAGCATGCCTCTCTCCACCTTGGCAGTGAAGAAGGCTGCTTATTTTCATAGTTAGCAGGCTCTTTATCCCCAAGAGGATTTGGTGGTATCCTGGTTTGTCAGCCAGGGACCCCTCAGACACCTTTGCCTCTGCCTCCCAGCAAAGGCAGAAGTGAGGCTGGTGCTAATGGCAGCAGAGCCCCTCCAAAAAGCTGATCCTTGCAGCAGAGCAAAAGCCAGCAGGAGCGGGAGAAATCTGTGCTTACTCCATTTAAGCAAGAAACTCTTCACCTAATTCAGCAAGAATGAGAGCAAATGTCTCACTCAGAAGGAGGATAGAAAATGTAGCTCTAAGCAATTAACACAATAGCAAATGTCCCTAGCATTGCCCCATATGGTGTGTAATTTAAATCCTCTTTTTCTCTATAAATGCTGCTGAAATTGATACATGACAATTTTAGAGCCAACTGAAGTTTAATTAATGTAAATCATCTCAACATCTGAGATTTAAGCTATCTAAAAAAAAAAATTAGGATCAAATCAAACATGTTCCACTCATGCTGAGCCATGTAAGGTAAAACTGTGGAAAAAAATGGATAAATTATGACATATGTTGGAAGGCCAGCTTTTCCCCGTATTAAAGCAACAATGTCCAGGAGATGGTTCTCCTTTCTCTGTGGAGGACATGAGGGGTGTCCCTGAAAGGATGACCCTCCTTGTGCAAATATGGCTTGCACGGGGAAATCAATATTAGCCAGGTAAAATGGAGCTATGAGGGTATCTACATGTGCAACTCAAACACTGGAAAGCTTCTCAGATTCTGCTGTCCCTGCTGTGAGAATATTGCATATAAATGAACAAACAAAAGAGTTTAGCCAAGGAGATTTACGCCCCTGATATCCACAGCCTATAAAGAAAAATGAGAAAGGCAGGAAGGGCCCAGAATGCCTCACTTGCTCTCTTAGATAGCAGCAGATTATTTGCCTGCAGCATAGCTTCTCCAGGCTCTCTGTTCCCCCTTTTCCTTAAATATTTGTACAATGCCCCCCTGTTGTGAAAGGGCACTCCTTTCAAGCTGCGGTCAGCTGCAGGGCTCTTCTGACAGTAAGAATATTACTGACCTGGGGTATTTCTGACTCCAAACACCAGACCAAAGAGAAAATAAGCAAGACTGGCAAAGTGGATCTGCTATCACAAGAACGCATCTGCAATTACAAGAGCACGCTGGAAGCTGCATCTGCCTGTCTGGTTATGACATTTCAATTTCAGCCTTTCCTCTGTTTCAGAATGCACATTTGCCACCTATTCCCTAAAACTATACATATTTATTTCTTAGGCTTTTGAGCATGGATACAGTTCCCTGAAATAAAGATTGCTGTGAATGATTGAGATGTCCCTTAATTACTGTACTGGTCCTCCCACATGTGCTCTAAACTCTGAGCTGGTTAAATTTCCAAGGTACAACAATATGCCTGTAACTCTTGTTTCTGGTAACAATAAATTCCGTCATAATCAGTTTTCTTTAAGAGTTTTAATTTATGGGAGGGAAAAAATAACAGCAGAGTCAGGGTAACCAACAAACAAAACAGTGACTTTGTAATCCCTGTACAGTTTTCATTCTTCCATACAACCCATTTCTGCATCTCTTATTAATGAAGGTTTTGCTGCTGCAATGTGCCATATGTGGGGCAGAATGTATTTAATTCAATATGTAACTATTATTATTAATGCAACTAAGCTCAGTCCAATCACTTCCCTTATCTCCAAGGTAAAATACAGTTCTCAGGTGAATTTAAATCTGTCTTGCATTAGGATGGCTATTGATTTGAAGAGGGTTTCGTTTGAGTGCATTGTGTTATTCCTAATGGTTAATCAGTGTGTGCTGCAACATTCCCCCTTCCCTCTCCAAAGGGGTGCAAGTTCTTAAAATTGAAATACAAATGAAAATAGGTGCCAGGTTTAGGTTGGATTTTTTGTTTTGGGTTGGTTTGTTTTTAACTAAAACACAGCTAAAAGCTGCAGAGAAGCACCTCCTTTAACAACTAAAATGTTTACATGTGCATGAGCAAAAAAGGCAGCGCTTCAATTTTTGCCAATATTGACTGAGTTTTTCAAGTCCACTGCTGCAGTCCTAGAAGATTCAGCTCAAATGCATCTGCTGTATGGAAAGCTATTTAATACCTCAGAATGATTTCAAGACAGATTGTGGGTTTGCTGCAAGTGTGAGCGTTATGAATGTACACACATAAAAGTACAAATGACTGTATGCTCTTCTCTTTCATTAACGACCGGGTTCGTCCTAGCAAAATGTAGGTCATTTTGTTCCTTCTTGCATCTCTCACTGTCAAGTTCACACGCAGCCGTTTTCTCAAGCCGTCTCTTCCGTGGCCATTTGCATTTTGCTCCAGTCCTCAGATTTCAGCTGCAAGATTATTAACCCTGCCTATCAACTGCAGGGGAGAACGGTATATTTCCTACTTCCAAATTAATTTAAAAGCATACATTTTTGACAAGGTAAATAGTCCTGCTTAATATTGGCTAGCAAATACTGACAGTTACTTACAAAGCAGAGAAAAAAAAAATGTGGAGCAACTGCTTGTGCAGACAGGGCTGGCACTTACACAGGAATTCATCTTAAACATCAACACTGGCACTCCTGACAGCCATTGGAAACACATTCTAGCAATAAAAACTTCAGGGTGCTAGTCTTCACTCTAAGGATTTCTTTTTCACAAAAGCATATGTACATACATTAGAGACATCTAAACCCTGCAAAATGCCTATCACACCCTCTATTTCTCTTAAAACGAACACATCACCCACCAATCTGTATAGTTATTTTTTATTCCACCTGGCACAAGAGAATAAGGCTCAGTTGCATGTGGTAAAGAGAGATTCTTTTCCTCTTCCTCCCCCTAACCAAAACAAAATTCCAAAGACAAAAGGAAAGCTTCTAGTGCTTGGTATTCTTCCTTCCCAACCCATGTATCACACATAATTAGCAAGTTAAACCTACAAATTAGATGTCGTAATTTGGTAATTAATTATGCCACAATCTGGTCTTTTTTAACCTCTTTTTGACCGAATGAGAAGATTCCACATTATGTTTTGCTATTGCAAACCAGAGTCCAGTTGTCTGCCCTTACTGCTGATTTTTCATTCTCAAGTGAGAATCTGGAGAGAAGGTGAAAGTACACGAATTTGAAGTTTTTGCTGTTATTGTTCCGCTTCACTTAACATCCACAGCCAAGACTCTCATCAAAAGCTGTATTTATCATGCCCACAAAATACAGCCAGCCTACATTCTACCTCAGACTGCACATGATGCAATTTGTAAACACTTTCTGTAAACTCTTTCTGAAATACAAAATGCAAAGAGGTTTTTCTTACAGAGCATAGGGGTTATAAATGCCTAGAAGAAAACCACTTCTTTTATTCTACAGGTGAAATGTCCAGATTCTTTCTGTGCAGTGAAACCAGAGTTATATTTACTTACAACTGTCAAAGTGGAGCCCTAAAATGTTTGGTCATGTTAAACACGTAGGGAATGACTCTTAAAAAATACCTCCAGCCTCTCAAAGGAGCTTCTCAGAATAAGCATCCTGTTCAGTGAGTTATTCAGAAAAAAATAATAAATAAAGGTGCAAAGCTATTACAGGCGTGATCCAGAGTCGTAGGAAAAGCACAGCAGCACAAACAGTAGCAGATGAGAAGCCCTCTTGGAGAATGTCTCATTTTCCTTGACTTTGTAATCAGTCCTTTGTGAGCACCTCTTTAGCCTCTCCAGTTCCTAATCAATGAGGAAGGGATGAAGCAATGGAGAAGTGGATGCTAGATGTATTTATAGGGGTTTTTTTTTTCTACTTTAAAAATTCACCCATATGCTGGAACAATTATTTAGGGGAAAGGAAAGTAGGATTCTGCCCGGGAACGCTGGGAGCAGGAGGAAGTCTTAAAAATTATGTGCAAATGCCTGGGAACACAGGTAGCCACAGGGTGCCAAACACTCCTGATCTTCAGCTTATTTCCTGCTGCATTTGCTATCGACATCATTGTCATTCCTTGGCCGTGGCTCTGACTGGGGAAGGTACTCAAGCAGGCACCTCATTTTACACACATAAGAATTCCCAAAGGGATTAACCGGGCAAAGAAGTATTTGGTGGCAGTGCTCGCCCTCCCAGACCCCAAAAGGTGATTCTCACTGCGTCCTGCAGAGCTTCGCATTTATTTAAAGAATGGTTTAAAAACGAAATAATTGCCTTTTCATTTCAATCCCTGGCTGCACCTCTTCCCACAGCACCAGGCTCTGAGCACCTCTCCATTCCTGTTCCTGGTTATGCAGTTTGAACAGTACTATATAGGGAAGAATTTTAATACTGGTCTTAGTGAGGAAATATTCACTATCCAGGTCAAAGTATTTAAAATCGTTTTGATCTATCAATATAATCAACAAGCCAATTAATATCTTTGCCTACTTTTTCAAGTACACAAACTGGAAAAAATGACTGACAGACTTTACTGGTTTTACTTAGCGATGCTATCGAAAAATGCTTGTTTATTCCTTTCATGCAGTCTCTAATGGCACAAGTAAATCAAGGTCTGTTTTCCCAGATCATGACATAAAACCTGATAAATAACTGACACCACTTTCTTTGCAACTCTTTAAATAAATAATTTCCCAAAAGGTCAGGAACCACTGTGGGAATAAAAAAAATAATAAAAAAAAAAAAAGTCAAATGATAATGATAAAGTAAGCTTTTGCCTGATTAAACTGCTTGAGAAAATATGTATAGAAAGGTGAAAAAAAAAGGTTCAAGGAAACATTCCACTATTTCTTAGCGGACTTTTTTAGTTCCAGGGTAATGAAAATGTGCTTCTGGAAGTTATTGTTTTTTTCCTTACACACTTCAGCCTGATATCTTAAGATAGATTTTAATGCCAAGTGTTGACTTTATGGAGGAGATTTTGGAAAACAGAAAGCAAACACAGTCATAAATAATACTACTGCATTTAGCATGGATCTGGCTTTCCGTTTAGAGCCCTGCCTTTTTAATCTCCAGAATTACTCAAAGCTGCAGCAATTGGCATTAGGTGGCATGCCTGAATACAAAAAAAGATAATATTTGTTGCTTCTTTTAAAATGGTTAACATCAGTCCACTGGCAACAAGGAGTAAGAGAAACATCCATCCTGAAGTTGGTGTGAAAATGAAACCAATACAGGAGAGAAGCTGTCATATTTGATTTAAGGATTATAGAAGCCTGAGCTACCTGCTGGGTAGTCCGCAATAATGAGAGGGGAGCGACTTCCAGTAATTTTTCAAAAGCCCCTGAGTAACTGAATAAACTTGACTGAAACTCAGTGGGTCCTGGGACCCCAAGGAGCCACCTGCTTGTGAAAAGATTCCCCTTATCAACTCCCATTTTCAGCAGCAGCATTTTCCCACATGCTTTGCTGCAGTGCTGACAGCTGTGGAAGGATAAGCCACTAAAGAAAAATTAAATATTTGGCCAAAAAGTCAGTCTTCCTGCAAATATATTGCAAAACTAATCATCTCCCCTTTAGCTAAGTAGCTTCAGCCTCTTTGCTGCGAGTATCCCTCTCTCCCTTCCAGTGGCTCCCTTGCCCTGCAGCCTCCTAAAACACCCCAGGTCTCATCTCCTGAAAATTTCCAGCATTTCTCCTTTGGTAACCTGGTTCAGGATTACCTTCAAATACGTCTCCTAAATTTGCCTCCCCCAGGGCTTGGATGCAGATGGCTGCATGGTACAGGGAAACAAGCAGGACAGCCCATGGAAATTATTATGCAGCCAAGTTCTCTCCACCTGGGATGTAGGACAGTCTCAGCCTGCATTTAAAATTCCCATAAAGCAGTTGTAGAAACTCTCAGAAAGTAAAGTGGCATGTAGATCTAATTACTCTCCATTTTGGGTACAACACTATTGAAATAGTTCAGAGTGTGGTTCCACCAATGTCACAGAACTTTGCCAGGACAGTGATTTTTCTCTTCTCCATGCCTTCTTCACACATGTCTCTGCCCCAGGCCTCCTGTGGAGCCTCCTCACTTGGTCCTCCTCACCTCTGCACGCACTTCCCATAAAACACGCAACTTAGGTGAACGAAAAGTTGTGAGTTTTATGGCATGGCATTTTATCCCAACCTGTTATTAAGGGCAGCAAGACAGAAGCATTAGCCTCATGAAGAAACCCAGCAGGTTTCAGCAGGTGCAAAACCTAACCTGATTTATTTTGAATGTGTGCCCCCCCCCCTTTTTTGGAATTTCCTGTGGATTTTCAGTCATTTTGGCAGGTTTATTAGCATTTTATTTCTTTATAGCTGGAGCAACTGAAGGTGGGAGCTCAGGAGTTAAAGGAGGGCTTCCGTGGTGTTTCTTCAGAACACAGCGTTTGCGTGTATCAAACCTTCAACAAACATTCCCACAGCTGAGTTAAACTTCCTTGCGGTGATGTGCCCCTCCTCAGAAATCACAGGCAATCTGCTCTCAAGTGCCTTTGAGCAAACCTGCCATGCTCCCTGGTCAGGGGGGAGGTGGGAGGGAAGGGACCCCCATCCCTCATGACTAAAACATGCCCCACTGCCAAACCGCTGGCAGAGTTACCCACTGGGGAGCCTGGGTAACACTGCACTGGGAAATGCTTTCGCCTGAGGTGGCTTTTGTGGAGGCCATGTTTGCGTGCAAACCTCCACTTACAGCAACACAGGGCAGCCGAGCCGATGTTCATACAAGTGTAAACTTACAGCGAAAGGCAGGAACCGCCGGAGACGCCACAGAGCTCCAGCCAGTCAGCGTGGCAAGCGGCTCATCTTTTATTGAAGGCCTCTCCTCAGAGGAGAGCTAAAAATTCACTCGATGCCATCGGGAAAGTGTCTGTTTTGGCTGCAGAGAATGGTTCCCGATCACGGAAAGATAAAAACATCAAAATATGCTAATAGGGATATGCCTTGAAATTCAGTCCCAGTGGACATGGGGCCAGGTTTCCTGGGGACACGTTAGGCACAGCTCAGGGCGTTGCAGCACGCAGGCGCACTGCTGCCAAGCAGGGCTGAGGCAGGCAGAGAGGAGATGCTCCAGAGAAAGGACATCCAGCAAGGGGGAAAAAAAAAAAGAAAGAAAAAAGCAGTAAAAAGAAAAAATTGGGAAAAAATATCCCCTCTTCTCTAATACCCCAGCCAAGAGTGGCAGAGTGCATTTCTCAAGCAGGATTAAAGGCCAGACAGGGATGATGCAAAGAGATTGGATTCCTGCAATCTCCCCAAAAGCCTCCCCTTGCTCTTCTGCTCTCACACAATTACTATTTGCCCTTATGAACCTATTAATGTACATCTTAACGCTGGGTTTTATCCTTCACTCTTTCCTCCTCTTCCTCCTTCCAGACAGCTTCTCAGCTGAGAGGCTGACATGAAAAGAATCTGAATTTCTGGGGAAACAAAGCTCCTGTGTATGCAGTGCTCATGTATTGAGCCCACTGACCAGTTTATCTTTTCTTGTTATGTGTTTCCTACAAGTTTCCTGCAAGCTGGCATTGACAGGAAAGACCTTATCAGTGTCTCTCCAAGAGACTATTAGACATGACAAAACCCACATGAGAGAGAGCTGGACTTGGCTAGGCTCCACTAGTTCTGAGCTGATGCAACTTGTTTTTCCAAACCTGCTAGCATGAGGTAAGACTCAGACAGACACTCTGCAGAGGACCTTCCATCTCACACAATCCTACGTAACAGATTTATTCAAACCATTAGTACTGGCCACTAATGGTTTGAGCAGTGCAGTGCTTTTTTTTTATAAGCCACTCTAACTCATGGACAAACTTCTTGAATGTATTTACACAACTGACCTATTTTAAAAGATCATTTCATAAAACATCCTGCCAGAACCAAGTACAAGAGGTTAAGAAAACAGCAGCGCAGCTTTCTTAGCTCAGTACTTTCTGTGATCAGCCCAAGCTCTCTCCAGCACTTATCGAGCGTCCCAGCACTTAATTATTGCAATGTGGAAAATCGCACATCAGTATGATAATACTTTAAGATTATATCTATGATCACATAGAAGAGTTGGATCAAATAGTCCCAAAGCAGACCTTAGTGAGTGAATCTACCCACTATCCACCCAACAGTACTCATTTTCAAAAGTAAATTGACTGTAATTCTCTGTGCCTGTCAATCTGCCTGATTTTATTGGACTCTGCTGGATTCTGAAATAGAAAAGTCCTATCTCCTTGCAATGCCTGTGCTTTTTTTTTTAAGGCCTTCTTACAGCAAGCCTTGAAATGAAATGTTGTCAAGTTTTTATTCCACTGATTACCCTTTTTCTTTACTAATTAGCCACGTAAAAACAGATTGAAAATACTGAGACTGGCAAAATCACCTATGTCTCTCACTAACATTGCTGCATCAACCAACAGCAGGATTTAAAGCACAGCATTTTTTGTTCCCAGTTGCATCAGGTTATGGCTGCGCATCCTCCCACCTCTTTTCTTTTTATCACAAAAAGATGCACAATGCTGAACTGAGTGCCACTTCCAGTAATGCTCTCCCTTGCAGATGCATGCCATGATGATTCCATGGGCTTTCCTGTCTCCTTTCTGATCCTCAGGTGGAAAGTGTTCTCTCTGTCGTTATGATTATTTTCTTGGCTTCTAAAGCAGTATAACTTGGCTCAGCCTCTATGAAGCCTGCTGAGCTCTGCCAGTTTACACCAGCCGAGAACCTGGACCAGATTATCCCAACAGCTCCTATGAAAGCCAGCTATGGGCAATGAAAGAAGTATAAATAGAGCTGTTTCTCCCCTCATCCAAAAAAGCAGTAGTTCCAATCCCCAAAAGCAGGGTTGATTGTTTCTTCTTTAAAAAAAAAAAAAAAAGGATTTAAAATTACTTTAATTATCTTTTGATGTATTCACACAGGGTTATATTTTTCAAGATTTTTATCACAGGACCTGGGCAAAAATTTGCTTTATAGTGACGAAAGCTCAGGTTCTGCAGGACTTGGAAGATGCCAAGTCCCATGACTTAACAAGAAGATCTCCAGAGCCAGCTGCAGAGCTGATGCTTACCAAGAACACAGGAAGGGAAACAATGCCAACACAATCCACTAGCCAAGAGTCTGGTGGTAAGAAACCCTGCCAAAACATGCAGTGCCCAAAAGCTTGCAAACCTAGCCTGAACCAGCAGCAAGGACCCATCTCTTCAGGGGTGGGACTGGATGATGACATTTACTATTTCCTCAGCATGAGATTCTTCCCTTTATTTAATTTAGAAAAATGACTTTGTCAGAAATCTCCATCACTGAAAATTAAAGGTTTAAAATACTGCTGACACCTCCTGGAAAACTTCGAAAAATCTCCTAGGTCACTTGAAAATAAAGCAATGCCTCTATCAAGCTTTTGCCTGCTCTTTCAATCCTTGCTACAAGACATTTGTGTAGGTCCCTCAGGCAAGGTTAAAAAACCCAAACTTATAACCAAGAAAAAAAAGATTATTACTACAGTTAGCAATTTGTTTCGGATCTTATTCTTCCACATTACATTGTTTGTGTCTTCTTTAAACAAGAAGAAAATTGATTAAAAATTAATTCTTCCATGCTTGTCAAGCTCTCTTCTGCCAAGGCAGCATTTCTCAGATTTCCCCCCCAGATGCTGGGGCAGGTGGCTGCTGAGTGCAGGGGATAAGGGAAGTGAAGGAACATGAAGAAGCTGCCTTGTCCCACTGAGTTACAGCTACAATAAGCGTGACCTAAGGCCCCCTTTATATCTTTTTTTTTGGCTTATACATGCATACAGATATACACACACACATACGCACACTCTTTTTGGTGTGATCTTTCTCCTGTCTTATCTCTAGAAATAAATGCTGCTTGGTCCTTAGCAGAGCACCAGCTCAGGCATAGCTGGGAATAAGTCCTTTTGAAACATGCAAAGGTGCTCAGTGGACAAATAAAAGTCACTCAAGTCCCTGATACATCCCAGCTGCCATTTTCGGTCAGTCTTTTTTTTAAGTTCCCTCATTTTTTTATTGATAGTACTACATCATGAAATCATTATGAGGCGAGGCCTCAAATCCACTCCCCAAATCCAAGAGTAAAGCTTAAATCATTTTGTTGAAAGCATAATGTGCTGATTTCTCACTCATCTTCTCATTTCAGATAATTCCTTTCCTATTTTCAAGCTTACGCCCATAGCTGCAATACAAAAAACATCAGGTTATATGTGAAAGTTGAGACTTAATCTTGAAGAAACATGTGACTTTCAGAGAGGAATTTTGTCAGAAGCACCAACTGTTTAGGAGACATTTCCTGAAATTAGGAAAATAAAAAAGCCGCTGTAGCACTGATACATTGAGCCTCCTACATGAACTGCCCAGCTCTTTTTGAAAAGGTTGAACTAAAAGCTAGCCCCTATTAAAGAGCCTCCTGCTGAATAGGTGTGTGCTGGCTTGTACCCCTGGCTCAGCCAACCAGGGAGAATACTGCCCCACTTTCCTTTCTCTCTCCATCACCATCAAATCAACTCCTCCAGTTTCCCTCTTGTCCTTTTAGCTCTTGGCTGCTGCTAATCCTCCCGAGGCTCAATTCACCCCCTGAGGAGAAAAAATGCTAGCTGGAAATCTCAGAGCAAAGATCAGAGAATGAGAAATGTGACCCCACCCCATTTCGTAGCTTTTAGCCAAGATGTGAGTGACTCCTTGAGAAACAGAAGGATTCAGCCCACCAACTGATGCATTCATCATATAACCAGAAACTCTGCTAAATAGATCCATTTTTAATTTCTGTTTTGCTGATTTTATTTCTTTCACTTGAGAAAAATGTTCTTGTCCCTCTGTGTGAGTGCATACACATTATTTATTTATCACCCTATGAATATCAATTTGATTCTTGTCCATAATTAAACTCTGCTGCTCTGTATCAAATATACCCTGTCCCATCACTTCAAGTATCTGTCACTGCCCTACCAGGGCTGTGGTAGCAACAGTCCCTGAAAAAAGATGCCCCTTTTTGGTTCACCCCTTAGGCCCAGGACTGCCACTGCATCTCCTGCTACAGCTGGATTTTCCCTCCCAGGCTCCTGACATGCCTTTCCCTCTTGATTTTCCAATAACTGCAGCGATGGGTATTTCAAGAAAGATTTGCACTTGAAAGTTTGCCAATTCTTCCTTCTTTCCAGAAATCTCAAAGGGGTGAAGCCCACAGCCTGAAATGGTAGGGGATAATATTTGTTTCACCCAGAAAACAACAGCATCGGGCAATTGATTAAACATTGATAGGGGAGGCCTGACAGCAAAATTGGTAGCCTTGCCTGAATAAATATTAGATCAGAGGGATTAGTTGGTTTTGTTAATTTTATAAACTATTAAAGGGGAGAAGTTGGAGGGGGAACTCATTAGTGCAACACAACTTTTGTAGAGAAAGAAAACCAAGAAAAAAGAGAAAGGAGGAACTTTTTGTCCCAGTGTATTTTCAGCAGCAGCAGGAACCTGAGCAGGAAATGTGGTTTTGCTTTTTTTGGTGTTCTGTGGGGCTGTATGCTGATCCTGTTCCATTAATATGGCCAGCCAAAGAAAGGGCTGTAGCAGCTCTTTGTGCAGGTTCTCACCACATCAGATAGGAGCCTGTTCATTCCCTCCTCATCAGTGTTGATTTACAAGCTCTTGCCCATATGTCATCCCTCAAAAGGAGAAGCACAGACAGAATAAAATGGTTTTGGTGGAGTTTGTGCCCAACATTTTGTGGCTTGTGCTTTGACACATGATCAGAGTGAGTAAGCAGAAAAGCAAAGCAAGAGCACCTGTTTATTGTGAGCAAGCTGTCCTCTTCAGCTTTTCTATTTATGTCCCAGCATACAACATGGCAACCCACATGGATTAGAAATTAAACTGTAAATGAGCCTTTTCCATTTCCTTTCTGAGTAAGGATTAGCATATTTTAAAACATGCTCAGGGGTTTTGCACTTTCTGTAATGAAACCTGTTCAAACAGATAATTGATATGCAGCCACTAAATAAACACTAAATAAACATCTGACTGGAGGAACAATGTTCTCTCTCTTTTTTTTTTTTTGGTAATAAATTATTCTGCTCCTTCCCGTAAACATTTCTTACCAGTGACAATTTCCATTGCAGTGGGCAGGCACAACAAAGCAGAAGCAGGTAAAAGAGGAGAACAAGAATCTAAGCCTGAGTAAGAAATGTTGAAATCCCCCAAGAGCATGGCAGAGAGGGGAAAGGTGGTCTGAGCAGCAGCTCCACCCTTTTGTACCACTAAAAATACCCCCAACCTTTGTCCTCCATGTCACAGCATGGATGAAAAGTGCTCCTGTCTCCTTCTCAAAGGCAGCTCCAGACCAAATGCTGTACCAACACATTCCCACTCAGATTCCTTCTTCTGCTCCAAATGCATTGGGACAAAGTGCATTGTCTTTCTTTCTCTTTTTTCTTGGTTTTCTTTTTTTCTTTCTCTAAAAGACTTGAACTTAGGTAAGTTACCCCTCCAACTTTTCCTCTTTTGACATTTGTAACAGTAAAGGAATCAAATGGATATTTAGAGAAATTAAAAGCCAAGGACAACTCTTCTTGGGTTGTGTAACTCTTACACTTCCAGTTGGATTAACCCCCTAAAACTGAAAACCTTTTGCAGTCCCACAGCCTGCCAGACCCCAATACCCCTCCTGCAAATGTCTTGTGAACACAAGCTCACCCAAACAATGCAGCAGCAATTACCTAAATAAGTTCCTACCAAATAACTCAGGTTGAACGTAATGAGTTTCTGAGTGCTTGAACAAACATGATCTATCACATGGGGAATGGGGTGTCTGCTAGAATACCATGTCCTCTGCTTGGCCCAACTCCAACAGTGATTAATCTGTCATCTTTCGTTACATTGCTACCAGGCATGTAAATATATTCTGAGTACCACATCTAACAAAACAGTGTCACTGCACTGACAGAAGACTTGGCCTGATGGTCTCCAAATACCTGTTTTGATTCAAGGCACTTCAGCCAATTAAAATGGGATGTCCAGACAAGATTAGTTTGAATACAGTAATGGAGTGTTTGTTCTTCAGGGGCTTTTTTAGGTGGCAATGCACAGAAACAGATGAATTACACTCTGACAGTAATTTAGAGTAGAAACAGAAACATCACATACTCAATTCAAACATAGGTAGTACAATAGCCCCCTTAATAAACATGAAATAACTCCAAAATTAAAACCAGGCATCTCTGAAATCCCGAAAAGCATGAACCTTCCCAGGAAAGTCCTAATATCCCCCTCAGACTGAGCCTGCGCGCAGCACAGCCAGCAAACAAGACAAGAGCTTTTCAGAGCAAGGAAAAGCGTGGCTGTGTGTGGAAGCACCAGCCCAGATCATGAATTTGCAGAAGTCAGCTTGGTTAGAGTCAGCACATGCCAGCTGACAGTTATGGCAGGTGTAAAAGCACTTATTGCCCTTCAAAATACAAAGAGGGGCTTAAAGTAATTTGTGGGGGAGATTTTCTTTTGTTTTAATCAGAAAGCATCTGCCATTCTGTCACCAGCACTAATAGCTCTAACTGCCACAGTCACATTATTTAAATGTGTGGCTGTGCTACCTTCATCCCCAGCCTAATGGTGTCGGAACCAAAATGACGAGTCTCTCTCTCCATAGTCCCTGGGTACAACAAATGGTGCGTATCCTGCATCCAGCAAGGTACATGTGGGATCGAAGTAATTACCACTGGCGGTGGTGAAGCAGCTTCAGGACCGTCCTTTCACACACCACTGGCCAAGCAGACAGCTGCAAACTCACTGGGTCGAGGAGAAGCTGAGCTACAAGAAACCCAACTGCGGTGCTTTAGGGATTTGTTCCGCACAAGCTGTAACCATGGTGGTCCGTAAGGAGCCACCACATTCTCCTGCAGCACAAGCAAGCACACTGCAGGCTCACCTCTGCACCAAGTATTCACTTACCAATGCTTGGACCCTTTCTCCCCTACTCAAAAAGCCGAACAATTTTCAAAGTAAAGTGGGGTTACATCTTGAAACTCTTGGCAGATACCCCTGCTAGGACTGGCAACAAAATCCTCTTCCTTAATAAGAATATTTTCTGGTTTAGTATAAGCTCATGCAGCTGTGCTTACTGGTCTTATAATACTCAGGGCAAAGTAAGTATCAGCCACCAGTGTGCAGCAACAATGCTTTGTCCCTTACTTCCTGCTCTGGTCAGAATCCTGAAAAATGAACTCTTTGTTTTTAACCCAAAGTCAAGTGACTGTTTAAACAAGGAGATAATTTTTATTTCACACTTCCAATCACTTTTCAATTTTTCTCTTTGGAGGGTATGAAGTAGGCACTGGTAGGATTTAGTTAAAAGCAGCAGCAGCCCAGAAGGAGTTAATCCAAGACACAGAGGTTAAAACCTGGCTTGCTGACAGATCACGCAGAGGCCATTGGTATGCCATGCTTTCAATGGTTACTTAAAGAAAATTACATATAATTAATTCGCAATAGCTACCTTGCCTTCTTCTAATTAAATGTCTGAACACTTATTTTAAGATAAGCTTTTCTAGAAATTAACATAAGTTCAGGGTAATTTTTTTTTAGAAGGCAGCAATACTATGTTTATTACTTACGTAAATTTCCTTAATTATACCCTAACTAGGTTATCTTCTTTATTGCATTTCAATCCTTCTAAGAGTCAGTAGCTCTTTAATTAAGTTGAAAGAGTAAGAGGTGTCTCGTTAATTGTAAATTAAATAGATTTGAATAGACAATAGATTGCAAATGGGAGATGCGCTTTTAAGTGCTATGGAGGAGTCACTGGAAGGCTTCAGCGTAGCATTTGCTTTGTTTAGGTGGCAAAAAAGGAAACATCCAAACCCTCCTAACCTTTGCTCCAGAGAGCTTCTAGCTCACTAGTGGCCCATGAGCCTTCAAACAACTTCTCAATGAAAATTTTAAGGAATATTAAAAAGAAAAAATCCCCCCTATCTATCCAGAACTATGATGATGCTGTGAGCAGTTCAAGCTCAACTTAGAAATTAATTCATTAAATTTCTTTCTGCGGGAGATTTGCAGGTACCCATCACACAGACTGTCACGGGTTACCTGGCACCGGTAGAACAGACCATGGGCAAAAGTTCATCTTCTTGTGCACAACTTTCTTCCTGTGCCTTAAAAAGATGCCAGGGATTCTCTGAATTACAGATGTATTGAAAGATGCACATTCTCACATGCTTGTAGGATATTGTTGGCATTAGTTCCAAGACCAATAAATCAAATACATTCCATACCTAGAAATAAATTATTGTTAAAAGCTATTACTGCTAATCATTACTGCTAATGTCCCAATGTTGCCAGAAAGACAAGCAGAACTGTTACTCCTCACTAGGGCAGAGTGTATACTGTGTATGTTTTTTTTTCCCAAATTAGAAGTCAAAGTGATCATCTCTGCCATTAGGAGTTATGGCTCACAGAATTTTATCACTCCTGTAATGTGCTGTGAAAATGCAATAAGGGAATAAAACAGAACAGCAACTTAGAGTAATTTGTTAGGAAACACACCAATATTGAATGTGTCTGGAGTCTATTGATAAACAGATTTATTGTAACAACCAGTGGATATTATGATCACCCTAGTGTTAATCTTTGTACGACCAATTTTCCTCATGGTATATTGGGGGAGCCGGATGCCCATTAATGTAAATGGGAAGTGAAGGCAGACCTGTGACTGGTGTAATCAGACACCTTCTCAAAGTCACAAGACCTACAGCAACTTATCCACGTTCATGCACATCCCTGGGAATCTCTTCCACCACTTCATATCTCAGTGTAATGCAGCAAGAGGGTAGCACCAGCATGAATCGGAAACATCTTAGACTTTTACTGAACGGCATTAAAATTAATGAACACATACGTTAAAATCTCTCAGTTTAAGCTATTCCTAAATGTGCTCACTCGGTTTAAAGAAGCATTCTGCTTGAGAGGGATAAATCAGCTTAAGAGAAGTAATCCTATTTTTGCATGTCTAGATAAAAAAGAACCCTTAGGTCAGGAAGCCCAGAGAACACACATGGTCATGCCAGTGAAGGGCTCATATACCCTCCAAGGGAGACATAGCCAAGCAAAAGTAGTCAAGAGAAGACAAACACTGTGCAGAAATCCATTCCTCAGCACTTACAGCATAAGGGATTTTTTCACCTTGGGGACCCGTGGAGATGAGGGTGGGAAGAAGCAAAACTCAATGTTTTACAAATTATTTTCCAAATAATTGCAATTTCCCTAGCTCACCATCAGCTACTAGTGAACAATTAGCTTGCATCCCCTTGGGCTACTCATTGTAGAGATTTTTTTTAGTTTGTTCAGAAGCCTTTATAAATTGAAAACTCAAGTTTCCTCCATAGAATTGCAAGGAGAAGCAACTCAAGGATGACTTTTCAACATTCATAGTGACACAAATAAATGGGCTACTTATGTTAACAGATAAACAAGAGTCCAACAACCTAGATGCCAGATTGTCATGGGCTAGCAAGCATAGTCCCGAAAGTCATTTTCTTGCAAAAAAGTTCTGACAGTTTCCTCTATGACCTAACAGAACCTATCAACTGGCTAGTTTGAATACAGACAATTTTTTAAGCCACTTAGAATTTTGACCATCTCTGTGGTCCACATTTAAGAATGGACAAACCCTGGGAAGCTGGCTCTCTTGCTTCCAGCCGGGGGACTGGTAACTGGGCTGGGCCCATACAGGGCCTGGGACCTGCTTGGGCCGGGCCCGGGCCGGGACACAGCCATCCTGGAGCCGATGGGCCCTGTTCCACCCAGGGCCCCTGCCCAGCCCTGCTACGTGCAGACAGCACGGCCCCCCCTTCTCCAGTGTGGCTGAAGATTCAGCTGAAGCTGCCCTGCTGTCCGGCAAAAATCATGTGACCAACAGCAATAAGCGAAATTCCAGCTGCAAGGTCCAGGTGAGATTAACCCTTTTAGTGCTGTAAGTTCCCTCCAGAACAGATGGAGCCTGCAGACATTAAGTAAAGAAAGAAGAGCTGAAATCCTGAGGGAGGAGAAAGAGGAGGTGCTTAAAGCTGAAATTCTGTTGTAAAGCTATGGTGGTGATGGACTATGATATATCAGAGTACCTGTTGTAATTTCATGAAAGTATGAGGGGTGGAGCATTCAACTTGTACTTGTGAGCAAAAGCACCTGTGCTGGAATAAGCAAATGCTGAAGCAGCTGTAATTTGATGAGAAGTTTGAACAGGGAGAGATGGAAGCGATGAGGACTCTTGCTCCAATCTGGAGGAGAAGACCTCTGTTCCGAGACATACTCCCAGAGATAGTCCTAGAGATGAAGATGATGAGGACCCTTGTCTCCCAGGAAAGGAGGAGGGCCTCTATTCTTAGAGATGAAATGCTCCCAGAGATGGGTGAAGACAACTTTTGTTTCTGAACAGCTCAACCTTAAAATGGTACCCCAGTAGCTCAAGATTGGACCCTCAAAAGCAGTTGTGGGGAAAGCTGTAAGTCGGGGGAAGGGACTCACATACGAGCAGAGAACCAACATGGGCAGCTGTCTCGTGATACTGAAGCCATGAGAGAATCTCTTGTGGAGATGTCTTCATAGCATGAGCAAGAGAGACTCGTCTCCCTAAGTGAACTGAACAATGTTTTTATGGAAGTGGTAAACAGACTGAACGTCTCAAGGGTTGTCTTTTTACAGTGGGAGAAGGAGGAAAGGTGGGGGGAGGAGAAGAGTTCTGAAGGTGTGGTGTGATTTTATTTTTTTTTCCTTTTTTTCCCTTCTTTTAGGTCTGTTAATAAACTTCTTTATATTCTTTAAAGTTTTGTGCCTGCTTCGCTTTCTCCTAATCCTTATCTCACAGAAGGTAAATAGTAATGAATATTTTGGGCCAAACCACTACATAGATCTTAATACAGCAGGGAATGCAGCATCAGTCCTGCAGAGGTAGGGAGCTGTTCATAGCTCACAGACATTTGTGTAGCATCTAACAATAAAATTTTCAGGTTGGGAAGCAGCAGTACCTGGGACCATTGCTTAACAAAAGATCCACATGAAATTACACTGTGCCATCAACACTAATGGAAATTGAGGCATTTTTCTGGGACTTCGGGAGGGATAATGCTCACATCTCTGCGCACACTTGTCTCTCTTGTCCCAAGCTTCCCCAAAATCCAGCCTTTGCCCTTCCCAAAGGCACTGCCATGGCTGGCATAGGAGCACTGGAAAAGGGCTTGGTCAGTGCTTATAGATCTGTTCCACCACAATCCAACCTGGACAATGTTTTCTACATCTCCATAAAAGGCAAGTTTGCATTTTCTAGCTTTCCCCCCCCACCCCCCCAGCTACAGTGTTTGAGCTCTTATTCAAGGAGTATTGTGAAAAGGAAAACATGACAGCTCTGTTAGACATGTGATTTTCAGGCTGACAGTTTCCCTTTCATTTTAAGGAGATGAAAAACATTTCAGTGTCAGACAGATTGAGTTTTAACAACATGATAAACAGGCCCATTTGTTGATCTCAGGTCCTCGCTATCCATCTTCAATTAACATGGTAAAAAGGTGGCTTGCATCCAGTGTCAGACATTTGTATAAGCAGCACATGCCCTTGCAGTTGGAATCAATGCTTGCCATTGATATATCAGGCAGGATAATTTATGGTACGACACTCGTCTCACATAATCAGTAGAAATCAGGTACCTTGTGAAAATATCTCTCTCTTTCAAAATCCAAAAGTCTCTCTAAGATTTATAGTGAGTAAAGTAGTGATGGTATTATAAGAGCACAAGAAAAAATGTGTGATGTTTCACCATGAAAAAGGGCAGCAGATTTTGGAGCCAGCATAGAGCACCACAGTGATTCTACTAATGCAGATGTGCCAAGGCCATTTCTGTCCAGGGCCTCTTCGTGATGGGCAGTCTGATTTGATTTCTTTCCTATTTCCTAATAAAATTAGGACTGGCTAGTCCTGATTTCAAATTTTCTCACAACATGTCAGTTTTTACATAACAAGAAAGGGCAGACGGAAAAACAAAGTCCATTTCAGAAGAAGGAAAGAAGATAGCTCTAACTGGGAAGATTTCAGGTTTTCTCAGAGGGAGCCTGGGCAGAAGTTCCTTGGGTGTGCAAACCAGATATGCAATGTACAAATACCAAAAGAATGCAATACCATAGAGAGTTACATGGCAGATAATTTCTTTCGATTTCAGCTATTTAAACAGCTGTCTTATCAAATGGGACAGTGTTTCTTACCACATCAAGGTGTTGAATGAGATGAAGTGTGGTTAGTGGGAGCTGAGCTCCTGTAACAGTCCAGCCCTTTAGCCCTACTGCACATTGAACACATTGCTCAACGGAGGACGTTTTCTCAGCTTTGCGTGACTCCCATACAGACCAAAACAGCAAGGAGAAAAATTAAGCTATTTTCTCATTGGAAAGATGAGAAAATTTTAATGGTACTATTGACTCCTAGATAATAATGGCAGCTTAAATGATATTTAAGATTAAGGTGCATATTTGATAGTTAAAACTAAAAATGGACAGACTTTCCTGATGGAGTCAGCAAACCCTGACATCTTATTTATTTTAAAATACCTGAGGGCTGCTCAGATAATTGGAAAGAATGCAGTAGCCTACTAATATCTAGTATCACAGAACTGACAAATGCATGGTCTAATGTCAGATTTTTTTGAGAAAATAGTCACAGCTTCTCCCTCTCTGGGCATAGACAATATAGGGTTTATAGTTAGTAAAACCTGTCCTCTTTTTTGTACAATAGTGGTGACTTAACAGACATTTTAAAATAGAAAAGAAAATCAAATCCAAATGGTGTTTGGCAAGTACACTTGCCAACTGTCTTATACAGTAAATCAAGCCATCTGAATATTCAAACACCCCTGTCAGTGCATGCAGAAAATAAAATCTCAGACCAAAATGTTTTGAGCAGAAACCAAGAGATGCTCATTAAACCAGTGCTCCTGGTCAGCAGTGTCTAAACTGATGGCTGCTCTCCTGAATACCATTCAATTCCAACCCACCAAACCGAGCTATCCCAGGATCCCCTAGAATGACATCCCCCATGGTCAGGGGTCACCCATCTCCTTCCCATGTATCACCAGCACTGCACAAGCCCCTCTGGGTGCTGGTGTGTGTGTGCCAGGGCTGAGTGAGCCATGCTCAGGCAGGGAGCCAGGTCATTTCATGGTGGCACCACCAACAGCAGGTCCAGTTTACTCAGCTCAGTGTTACCACTCTGGAGCAGATGGCCATGACCAGTGGAGCCCAGATAAACCTATTGCACAGCCCTGCATAGACTTGAACCCTCCCATGCTCAAACTCAAAGATTGCAAGGGTCCATCTGACCCTGCAACCTGTCTCCAATAGGGACCCTGAGCAAATACCCAGAAAACACTAAGAACAGGATAAATATCAGAACAGGAACATATCAGAACCTTGTGAAAATTCCTCTGTTCCTCTATCTTTAACCAAAGTGATCTCCTAAACCAGTTCATGTTTCTGGCTACGCAGCGGTCCCCAAGAGTTCTCTTAGCTAAATGCTTAGTCTCTTCTGTTCTACACAAAATTCAAGAAAGCCAGTACTGAGCACACAGGCTGAAGCAAAGCTTGGCTTCAGCAGAGCTGAGCACAGACTCGTACTGGCTGAGACCCATGTGGATACATGGCAAAAACACAAAGCACAGAAATGGGACAAATGATAAGTCTGCAGTCTGGTTTCCTTACATCGTTACAAGCTGCCTTATCTTCAGAATGTGGGGTAATTTAGATCAAAATAAAACAGAAGTATTAACCCTATTCCATGCTGCACACTGTCAATAGCATCAAAACCAATACCAAAACAATTAGTTCAAGCAATAGGAAAATTATAAAATTTCATTTCTTTTCATATTTAACTAATAAAGACTTGCAACATATATAGAAGTAAAACCAAAGGGATATAAGCTCAGCACAATGGAGAAAAGCTCCTTCCAGTCTACCATTGAACCTCTCTCCAACCAGTTCCTCACTATCCTGGCTTTCCACTGCAACAGCTTATGCAAAAAATACTGTACTGCTTTTCCTTCCCCCTTTTAGTCTTTGCCTGAACTTATCCTTCCATCAGACACTATTAATAAAAACATACCAAGGAAAATCTTGTTTCTACCATATCTTCCATATTTAACATAACTCAGCCGAACACTTAATCTGAACTAGGGTATAAAGTCATACTGCACCACCATGAAACAAATTCTTACAAATTGCTTGATTAAAAAAAACAACAAACTGTCTATCATGCAGACAGGACAAACTCTTCAAAGTCAAGTTTGCTGATACTATGCATCTAATTCCTAATTTCTCTTATCCCAGTGGTTTTGATTTAACATTCAAAAGTGCAGATTATCATCTTACTCCCACTGAGTCTAGCAGCAGCCCTCAGAGTGTTAAAGTTAGTTTTGCTAACTCTGCTTTTCAATTAAAAACCAAACAATACCTACTATTTCCTCTCCACAGAAGGGAGATCCATTGGTGGCTTTAATTGTCTTGAAATAATTAGTCAAAGCTCCTTTTTCCAGAGATTCTACATTTCAGGAAACTCAACATTTTAGCTTTATGAAAACATGCCATGCAGAAATTATTTCATAGACATAACCAATCCTCCTACTTCAGATATGTGAATTCCTTTCTTCTTACTGCTCCTGTTCTCTATCCTTCACTACTGAAATTGGACCCTGTAGCTGTGATTGGGAAAGGTCTCCAAAGCATCAAGGGAGCAGCAAACTGCTCCTCCACATGTCTCCTCACACAGTACACCTGCTACCAAGTCCAGGCTTTTACTGAGCCTACTGCTGTCTCCCATTTCTTTCAGGTGGAAAGCAGCCTGACTGTGACGCAGTGATGTGTCTGAAGCTTCCCAGCAAAGCTGGTTCCCTGCAAGTCCCTCCTGTTGGAGAAGTAATGGGACTGACACTCATAAGGCAGCTTGAAGAGCAGTTGGGGATGTTTGGATTCAGGTCAAGGTGAGAAGAGCAAGTGGGAGATGGAAAGGGAAGCTGAACTGGTGCCACAAAGCAAGGGTGTTTATTATCTTACGAAAGTGGGATATTCACAGCCAGCCTTTGTAACAGCACTGAGGTTCACTCAAACTGTCTCTCCTTCTGAAATTTACAACCCACAAATCATGAAAAGGCCAAGGACCTCATTGTCCTGGCTGACTGTGCTACCCCAAATGAGGAGGCACATCATGAATGAGGCACAAAGTCGGGGGGAAAGCCAGGGCTCACATCATGTCACTTGCTACAATGACATAGATTACGGGTGAAGTGCCACAGATAGAAATAAAAGTATTTTTTAAACCCTGGAGGTGGAGGGGAGGACTTTCCAAGCCCTCTCTGAAGTTCATTGCACCACTTTGCTAACTTCATAAATAACACAAATTTGCTTTCCAGGTGCTTTCCCAGCACACAGATGCAATTTTTAGTTCAATCTTTCAAGGCTGGGACTTTTTCCTTCCTAAACTGCGGTAGGGATGGCTCCATGCTAAATACAAAGAGGACCCAAACGAAACAGGTCGGTAGGTTCTTTTCTTTGACTACTAACACAAAGCTCCCATATAAAGATGATCAGTGCAGCTCCTCCCTTTGCAAACCATCATCCTCTCTATGTGGAGATCTTCAGTAACGATACAGTTTATTACTGCTTAGCTCCATCTTTAAAGCCCACCTGCCATTTGGTTGCAGGGGCTGCTCTGGTGGCATCACTGTGCCAAGTTACAGCTTTGTGACCAGCAAGAGAAGTACATTTGCACACCCCCTGGTTCCTGTCCACCTGCTCACAGCCAGCTCTGCATTTTCTGTCTGGGCACTGGTGTTGTGGCGGAACTCAGTGTTTCCCAAGGACAGGGACACCTGCTTCCCCTGACCTGGAGAGAAGTCCCTTCTATGGTCCCTCCACATAGTGACAGCACGGGGTGTGTTTTGTATTGCATGACACAACACAAGAAAGCAGCATCTACGTGAGCAAGGAAATACAGTGAGCAGCAGAGACTGTGTTAAAAGATATGACTACCTAAATACGAGAAAAAATGTTTCAATTATATGTCTAACACTGGGCATTTAAATCAGATGCAAGCAAAACAAAAGCAAAGAAAAAAAAAAATCAAACAAATTAAGGCAAAATGACCATGCAAAAAACTTTTACTCTCAGGTCTGCATTATGCAATTTTTGCAGATATGGAGAGCTTAGACTGTTCAGCACAGCACACAGAATAACTAAGCACTTGATAAAACATAAAAGGCATCAATAAAACTTCATTACTGGTACTTAAACACTAACAGGAGATCGAGGAACTGAAAATTTAGGTATGAAGTGGCACACAGGAATGAACTGTTAATTTTATCTCTGTCATGGGCAGAAGATGTCACACAGCAGTTCTCCCATCTTCCTCTAAAACTTGTACAGACCTAGACCAATTATTGTCAAAGTAACAAGTTGTCTCAAATTTGAAGTCCATAAAGATCCACTACATCTTCTGTGAAACTGACACGATAATTAATGTCTGAGTGTATTGGGGGGGGGGGGGGGGGGGGGGGGTTGGATTTTGGTTTTTTTTTTTTTAAAAGAAGCATATCTTGGTTTGAGGATGGACAGCTCCAGTCTCAGCTTCCAGCTCCTGGCTCTTGTTATATGGTTCCTAACTACCAAAAAAACCTCTGGTAGAGGATAGCTTTTCCTCCAGTGAAGTGTATATAAAGTAGATAACAGCCCAGTATCATGCTGCCTTTTACCTTTCTCTTACTGGTTTAAATTCCCAGCCCTCCCAGAGCCCCTCACTCAGAGGATTCATGAGGAGTCCTACTTTTCAGTAAAAATGATCGGATACCAGCTCCCTCTTTCTCCACCAGGAAAGATGGCCTGTTCCAGAGTCTTGTTTCCATTTAATAGATAACATCATTTGGAGAAGAATCTGGGCCAATGTCCTAGGCCACCATGAGCTACGGGAGACACGGTCTGGGGAAGGGATAAAAGAGAGAAACAAAACATGGCAGTGCAGAGAGCAGGAGAGGCACAGCAAATCTAGGACAGCCTTGTTTTTAGCACAAGCAGCCAGGCAGTCTGAATGCTGCATGCCCCAAACACAGGGCCGGTAACTGCTCTGGGGTGTAATGAGGGTCACACACTTTCATCTCATCTGATGTCTAGGCAGCACCTTTGCACACAACATTATATCAGACCAGCACATTACAGGAAAAAAAGTTGGTTTGACAAATCACTACTTTGCAGAGGAAAAATACAACCATTCTGAAAAGTTTCCCAAACAGCTCTTATCTAAGCATGGATAGTAAAAGCTAGCTGATAAAAAAAGTTTGATGTTACTTTTTTTTTAACCAAGCCTGCCTACAAAATGCCTTTTTAGATATTAGCACACAGTTCACACTTGCCAAAGCAAAAATATTCTACTACTTTTGAGAGCAGAAAATAAATTTTAAAAAAATCCTAAAATTAATTTGCTGCCAAAATAACGCTGATTCTAGGGCTGTCTCAGAGGCATGGTTGATCAGCTGATGGAGGACATGAAATGTAGTTTTCCAGTTATAACCTTTTCCACTATATCTCAAATTCACCTTCTGACACTTCCTTCTTTTTCATGCCCATTGTGGAATACGCAGGCCATTAACCAAGACACACTTGAATTTTGCTGCTTCCCAGCTTGTAATTTTCTGTGGGATGGATATTCAAAACCTCCTCCACATTAGAAGCCTATTATCATTTTTGGATGTGACTTAGCACCACTGGACTTTGGTTCCTCACAGAGCAAGTCAGAGAGGCAGTGATCATTTAAAGGTGGTCACACAGGCCAAACGCAATTTGCAAAAGCAGGGAAGATAATTAAGTCACATTAATTTTTACTGGTGTACATTAATTTATGGAGATTTTAAATCATCAATCTGAAAAAGAAGGGATAAAGGGATAAAAAATTAAAGTACAAGCTCTTCTGTACATAAATCAAGGTACAGAACTGGAAGTCATGGTTACTGAGCTGTGTTTTCACTAGTGCCCCATGCAGGGTCACTTATTGCAAGATACTCTCTGCATCCCATTTCTGATCACTATCCATAAATTGTTTCTCCCAGTACCTCTCCTTAGATTAGATCCCTCAGAGCAGGAATCACCTCGATGTGTTTATACAGCACAGAGTACAACAGTGCCCTGCCCTCTCAAGACAACAGCTGAACAAACAGTGGTAAAAACCCCAAGGAGGTGCCCAGCAGCTCCTCCGCAGAGCATCGACACAAAGGAAAAGATCCCAGGACTGCTCACAAAAGCGTAATTTCCAGCACAAAGTTCTCCTTAAGGGCAGGAAATATCTGGGGTTTAGAAGCCTTGGTCCCTCTGAACCTTGCCAACCCAGCTGCAGCAGGTTCACAGCTGCTCCAGTGTGTAACAGGACACTTGGCCAGCTGCAATACAGGGCTGTCCTGGGGACACCCTGGCTGTGACTCCTGAGGGTGTTTCCTGCCCAGATGTGGAACAGGGCCCACCACAGTGCAAAGACACTTTGGCAGTGGGAGGTACTGGTTTTTCTCTCACAGAAGTGAACACTTCATACCTATTCCTGGTGAATCTATGTCCTTCCAGTCCCAAAAATGAGAAGAGTCTGAATCAACTGGTCCTCACCTGAGGACTTTGAAATGCCTAAGCAAGAAAAGAATCCTGAAGTGGTAGTAGATGCAGGGTGGAGGGATTTTTTTCTAAGCTCAGGGAGTGTAAATCCACTTCTTTGACCTCTCTTGGCTCCATCTCATGTTCCACTATGAACTTGCCCTCTACCTTCACTGCCTTTTTATTTTTTTTAACAAATCTCACAAGAGCACTAAGCTGATAGAAAGGATTTTTATTAAATCTGGCAACTCATAGTAGTGTCACAGAGTGAAAAATACCAATCAACTGAGCATGGAAGTGAGGAAAGAAGTGTGAGTTGGAGGCAATTACAAAACATTAATTTGACAGCAAAGGCACAACTTTTGAAGGAAAGAACAGTATAAGGCAGACAAACAGAAAAAGCGGAAAAAATGTAGCATGAGCTTACCAAAGAGACATCATACAAGACTTAGCTGGTACCTTCCTCTAAAAAGGTAACTCATTTTCTAGATAAAGGGCACAGAAGAATGGAGACCATTCAAACTTCAAATAAAGCATTGGTTATAATATCACAGGGGAAATACTCAAAATTGAGAAAATGGGGATTATCAGAGGGATTGAAAACAGTTATGAAACCAACTAAGAAGTAACAGATTGCACTGGGGAAGGGTGAACCAGTCTGGAAGGTAAAAATTGGCCAAGGGAATAATTTTCTTTATTATTCAAATTAATAGCCTCTGCATGACTTCTGGAGCATACCAATGTGATTTGCTGATGCTAGGATGTTGGAATGAACTGCCATCCTATGGCTAAGCTGGCACATTTTGCAGCCAAAATTAGCTGGGTAAAGGCCTGGGGGACAAAGCTGAGCAGACTTCTGGGCAGTAATTTGGGATCACTGATGAAAACACCTTTGATGATTTCACTGTGTGAAATGATGGCAGAAAAAGCCTCGGGAGCACAGGCAGATCATAAAATGGTTTCAAATCACCTGTCTGAAGGTGCTGTTAGAAAGTCAAACCTGCCAGTGTGACAGTGAATGATGGACAGGACTTCCACGGGATGGGCATAGTTTGGGAAGCAGAAGGGAGATCGGGTGCCACTGCAATCTCCTGTGGCCAAGACACAAAATCCTATGGACTAGGGCTACTTGAATAAGGCCAGTGGCCAGCCCAATTTAGGACAAGAAACTAAAATAACTTGCCATGTTTTGCACTGCAAAACAAAAGCTGAGAGGACACAGAGCTTCTCTTCCTTTCTCAGAAAAATCCGAAGGGGACAATTTAAACCAGTGTTAACATAAGCATGGCTAGATCTGTCTCCACTGTGGATAAATTTAATCTGAAAGCATGATAGTTACTAACAGGAGAGGTAGCAGACCCTTGCAGTAGGCGTAAATGGGGAGGGAATATATGCAGTTTGGGAAAGCAAGAAATAGATCTTCCTTTCCCTACTGCAGCACCTCATTTTCTTTAAACTATTGGAACCATCAGCACTGCTTCAGATTACTGAAATACAGTGAAATTGTGACATGATATTCTCCAAACATTTTTAAACACAGAAATTATTACCAGTTGAAAACTAATGCCTTTCAAGACAGAGAAACTTGGATGTTTAAGCCAAGAAACAGAAAGTATCAGCATGAAGACACTCCCTCATTCTACTATAACTATCTTGATACAATTAAGGTTGAGGCAACCTGCACTAGGAATGGATCACACAATCATTCAAAGATAAGGAACACACTGCTAAGGGGGGGGAAGACACACAAAACCATCACTCCATTGCTGCTCTGTCAGTTCTGAGCCACCTGGGAGCTATGCAAAATGCCATCCAAGAGCAAACATGAGAACAAGACTGACAGCTGTACCAAGAACTGGAAAACTCAATATGGTATTATTCTTAAGGATTATTTTTTTTAAGGTATTATTCTTAATCTGTTCCCTTTCTAACCTTGTTTTGTTTCATAAGCTATGAAGGACCACTTGTTTTTTCCAGAAGATAAAGACACTGCTCACCTACCTGTCTATTGCTTTGCTAACACTCCCGCTCTGCTGTAGACACCAGCCTATAGCGCAACGTTTTCTTTCAAACATACTTTAACTCGTACACATCTAGTGGACTTTCAAGCAAATCCTTTCAGCTTTCAGAAATCCTTTCATCTGACTGTGCAAAGAGCTTTTACCAGAAACATACTATTATTTTTCAACTCTATTAGCTGGTTTAACAAAAGATGCTGCTTTTGCTGCCAGCACCCTCTGACCATCAGAAAGCATAGCCAACAAGGCTTCCAGGCTGCAAAAGCAATCTCTTGGCATAAGCAAATTGAAAAACTCCTAAGGTCATCCTGCCAAAGATGAAGATTATGACTGGACTTTCCTCACTTCTCAATAAAATGCACAACTACTCATTGGAGAAGTTTCGAAGTTCTAATCACCATTTTTACAGTACTTTGGGTAAGCTTTCAAGGCAAAAATTGCTTCTTTCCATTACAGAGCACAGTAACTGCTCTAGCGCTCTGTCTGCCTAAACAGTGTGAGAAAAGAGACAACTCTTAAATAAAAAAATTAAAATAATTTATTGAAAACAGAAAAGTTGAAAATTTACAGAAATTAGGAAAATATAAAGATTTGGGATCCTATGGCTCAATAGATGGTATGCCCCAGGAGCGCAGGGATTTGAGACCTTCTGGCTGAGACGGCACTGGACCTCAGGTAGAGAAAAAGGACTTGCAGTGCTGGGCTGGCTTTTAGCTGGTCCAAAAGTTACTAAAGGCTCCTTAATAGGAGTAAGGCTTTTAATGCCCAGCACTGATGTCCACCACAGCTAGCCTACAGGTGACACACCCAGCCCACGCGGCCCTCTCTCTCCCTCTTTCTGAACTTTTTGAAGCCTGTCTCGTTGTTTTATAGTGCCTTTGCTCCGCCCCAGTCCGCCCACAGCCCGCCCCTTCGGTTTAAAGTGATTGGTGCTTTCCCTTTGACAGATCATCTCTGTCCACCAATAGCTCGTCGTTGTCAGAGGGGTGGTATCAGTTAGAGATAAGGGTGCTAAAATGCCTTCATTAAAATTCAGGTTGCCGTGCAGCTTGCCTACAGGGTAATGGCTATGGGGCTAAAAATAGCTACTGGCTGTTAGAACTGGGGTTTTTGGAGTTAGCCTTGGAACCAAAGTGCAAGTAAAAACACCTAAAAAAAGTATTAAAATACATCCAACACATCTTAAAACACTTGTAAAAGTATACAGTAAACACAGGAAAGATAACTCTTACGGTGTACAGGTGGTTTGAAGTTTGAAAAGGCAGCATAAGTTGGGGATTTTTAACTGGGGAATTTTTAACTGGGAAGGGTGCAACTCTCTTAATAAACTACTTTGAACAATTGAAAACACTGATAATGGAACTTGATTTCTGTACCTGGGCTGATGGGTTAATTTTAACATTCAATTTAAAAATATTTAACTCAGAATTAATTAATTAAAACACTTAATATGCAAAGACCAAGCACAATTAGGGATTTCATGTATGACAAACAGAATTTAAAATAAACCAATAATGAGACACACAGCTAACAACAAAACTTAAATCTAGTGTTTTGAACTTGATCTCTTGGGAGAAGTTTGGGTTGCTTTCCAACTTACAGGAATAAAACAGTAATAATCCTCCTAGGATATCTAGCACAGCAGAAACTTTGAATGCCAGTACTCATTTCCTGCTTCATCACAGAGGAGTTGCTTCATTTCTTGTTATTTATGAAATTTCCCCTAGACATTTTGTGAGTTTCGTCATGACCAAGTCTTCAGAGGAGCTGTGAAAATGTTCCAACTCAACCAACCTCCTTCATGAAAAATGGACTTTGAAAATAAGTAAATAAATGAATCCACTGCTATCCAAGAAAATGTCACTTTTGACAGCATGCTCAGATTTCTGTTTATTAATGAAAAAACACTTCTAAATAAATTCTGGGGATTCTATGTCTTTAAAAACATACTGTCAACAACAGAAATTTGGGGGTTGTTTCCCTTTTATATACTTCTACCTGGACAGAGCCAAGGAGTACCAAGACAAGAAGGGGCAGCACAGACTAACTTTCTCACATTTGTGTTTTCAAGCTTAGAGGAGGAAAATGAATTATCAGTAAATTGCAATGTTCTGAAATTTCCACCATTAAAAACTATGAATGCGCAGAATTAAATAATCCCACTTATTACACTGTCCATTTCCCAAGCATTCAAGAGGCACGTTAAAAGGTAAGCAGCAAAACAAAAAATACCTAGGAGTGCCTATATGCTTCAATAATAGCACAGAGAAAAGAGGAGAGGGGCACCAACTCTAAAATACAAGGACACAGAAGACAGCATAGGATGTCTGGAGAGAGGGAAAGCTCCAGTCTTTCCATTTCTCCTTCCCTTTCTTCATACACACTCATATGCATTTAAATAAGATTCATCTAAGAGAGCAGCGGTAGATGTGGATGTTAAGCTACAACACAGTCCCCATTTCCTGGCTTAGCTTGAAATACTGTGACCCAGCATGAAGGTTCATATATGTACTACACTGCTGCATACAGGGCAGCGGTACCTAGGGGTGCTAAGTCCTGGGGATGGCTAGAGGAATCTGCTTTTCTCCATGGCCCAGGTTAGGATTTTGTGACACATCATTTCCAAGCATGCTGTTTCTCAAGGTTAAAACTGCTCAGTCGCTCACTGGTTAAACCCAGGATCAATGCTAAGAGGGATTTACTTCCTGCCTCAGTGCATACATCTGCAGTGGTCAAAGAACATATTGGAAAATCTGCCTCTCTGAGCAGAGCTTTTCTTCTTTCCATTAAAGAAAGGAAATGCATTTATTTCAAGGATATGGTCTAGATATGAACATATATGAACAACAGCTATTAATATCTACAACTTCATGTGAACATAAACAGCAATGCATACAACCAGTAGTATTTTCAGGATGAGTAGAATTAGCAAACTAGAGAATAAACATCTATTTTTGTCTTCCCCCAATATATCAAGTGTCAGTTCAAGTAAATATTTTCCCAGAAAATATCTTTTCTAGAAAATGGAGCCTGATCTACTTAAGTTTACTGTGCAGGTGTATATATATTTAAATTTTGAAAGGCTTTATTGGTTCAGTTGGGGTGCACAGATTATTTTCAAGCAGCTGGAGATATTGGAAAGCAAAAATAATCAAAGCAAGGCAGATCAGTCAGTGCTCATCACACACAGATTGCCACCTTAAAAATTCACTTATTTGACAGCTGACACGGACTCTTGTCCCCTGCAAAGCTGGACCTAGTGGCAAAGTCTGCTCACAAAGCCCAGACTGCTGCCAATGGAATCCTTCAGGAAACCAGGCTGCAAATCACAGAGCTGACCTGTGCTCTTCAAAAATAATTGGAAAAATCTAGGGAGGGCTCAGTAAGCAGGCAGCCAGAATATTGTGCACCTGACTCTTGGGCTCGGTTTCCAGTGTTGGGATTTAGAAGTGAATGGTTTGCTTTTTGCAAATGTGGTGTTACATTTGCTTACTTCCAACTCTTTGAGAGAGAATTCCTGCTACTCAAAGTGCTTGCTACAGTATGGAAGGCAAACACAAAAAGATGCAGAGGGAAGGTAGTACATCTGACACAGATGCTGTATAAAATTCCTGCTTTCAAAAGAGCTTCACTGCTGTTTCTCAGGAGGAATTGCAGGAAGCTGAGTCCTTTAGCAAATTTGGCTCCTAAAGCTACAGTAATACTAAAAAAAAAAAAAAAATAAAAGCAGCATATTTTCTCCTGTGCTTTAATTTTATTACCAACTTCATGGGAAACATATTTTGGCAAATTAGTACTGTTTCTCCTGTCCTCTCGCCCAATATCCTACACTTTCTCTTGACATCTAAAGATCATTGGCACCAGCAGAAATTTTTCCACCGACAGCAGCTTGGGTCTGGATTGGGCTTTCCATTTTCATCTTTCTCTGCTATTTTCTTCCTGGGGAAATACACAGCCTAAAATTTCTGGTTGTCAGGCATATGAGTTATAAACAAGGGAAAGAAGAGGTACCCCCCTACTTTTCTACAAAGAGAAGAATACTTAGATCTTCATCCCCTTGCCTGGAAAAGGTGGTTCATTACCTCTAAAGGGACTCAGTAGATTGATGAGAGAAAGTCAGGCAAAGTGGCTGACCAAAACCTTCCTACGTTTAGTTTAACCGGTATAGTCCTCTGCAGGTGGAAAAGGTCTTCACTGAGACTTTAACCTCTTTCCTGTTCCAAATCACTCTTAAGAGTTAATTTTCTCTGCCAAACGTGCAAATTAAACACACTGAAAAGACTGACTCTGATGGAATGGAAATGCCAGATTTATCTGTGGAGCCCCAAAGACTCTTCCCCAACACATATTTGCAAACTGGCAGTTGCATAAGAGCAGAAGAAGCCCTGAGAAGTGCATGTGTGATAATCACAGCGTAATCACTGCTGATGAAACTTGATGTTCTTCTATAATCACTGCAATTTTAAGTGGATTGAGTGCCATTTAAGTGACAAGAGTGCTATGATGGATGAAATATATGCTCCCAAAGTTACATCAGCTTCTTTGACATTCATGGCATGGAACGCTTAGTGGCATTTAATGTTTGTAAATCTTTAGAAATAAGTTAAATATGTTAATTACCACTGGAAAAATCTCTCAAGCTGAAGTACTCAATGACTATATTGCAGTTGTCCTTCGTGCTATATTCTCTTCTTTTTATCCACTAAGTAAACATGACATATCAGGTCAGTGATTATACTCAGGATTTGCATTTATTTTCATCTGCTAGTTCTTCTAGGTAAGTCAGTGAGCTGGTACCCAGCTTGCACTGGCTGCCTTCCCCTCACCCATATGTTGGGTACCCCAAACTCCTGGCACTGGTGCTGCACTGCATCTGTGCAAGGTGCCATGTGCTCCCACCCTTGTCCTCTCACACACGTGGGCGGAGCACAACAGGCCCACAGAAAAGCTGCAGTGCCAGCACACTCACCAACCAAGGCACAGCACTAGCCCACCACTTCCACTTCCTCTCCCAGGTGCATCAGATCACCTCTGGCTGTCACACGGGACAAGGATCAGGCACCAAGCCCAGAAAAATGGCTACAATACTTTTAAAAAATCCAGTCTTAAAAAACTGGGATCACGAATGGGGGACACACTGAGCGTTATCTGATGGAAGGCTGCAACATCTCATAGCAAAAACGGGTGACAGAACAAGGCTGGTTTACTGATGGCATCTTATTCAAGCATATGGGACACAAGAGGCCTGCTGGACAGAAACCATCTGCTACCCATCCCTCAAGGGCAGTGTTCCCTGTTTCTGCACCCCTCCCCCTCTGCAAACTCTAGACAAAAGATTGTATAACCCAAAATGGCTTCCACCCTAGAAATAAAAATCAAATTTCTTCACATGCAACATTTGAATCCTGCTCTGAATCAGGAACAGAAGTTATCAGACAGGGCAAGCGATCAGTGTATGAAATAACTCAGCAAGATATTCAATTCTTGGCATCTCAGCAACAATTTAAAAAATAATCCAGGTGAGGTTCCTCTAAGAATTGTTGGCAACGAACAAGAGCAACAGTAGGTCAAGGCAATTGACTTTTTACAACTTAAAAAATCCTGTCTGAAAATTACTTGGGATATTATTTAAGCATGTTAAAAACAGGTAAGATATCAAAATGAAACAGGACGTTTTGTAGATTAAGCCTTTGCAGTCCCCCTCAGTGATTACTTTCCCTCCCCTCATTACTGGCTTCTTTAGAAGGCAAAATTACTTCATTTTACAAAACTGGCACCCCCAGCTCCTTATTTTCAATTAAAGGCAAGAGAGTTAAGAGTGCATATGCATGACTAGTCTGCAAAAAGCGTGGGGTATCTGACTGGCAGGTCAGGCTGCTAATTCAACTTTTCATTTCCTTGAATTTTCAAGAAATTATCTTTAACAATAAGGCCCCAAATAGCCCCAGTCCACTAACAGGGTGAGGAAAATCAGGATGGAAAACCGAAATCCATTTTAAGCAGCACATTGGGCTCTCACCAGAAACACAGCTTGTCAAAGTCAGCCCTTAGCACTGTCACACAAAGTGACCTGAAACTCATGAAATGAGCTAATAGTAAGTTAATGCACTGACTATTTACTCCATTCTCATAACTGTCATCAGTTGTTATTTGCAAATTCCAAGCTGTAATTCACATTTATACAACTTGAGCTTAAAGCCCCATTTGCCAGGAGCCTTATTAAATTTAGGCAGACTCCAGCAGGCAGAAAAGCCCAGCTACCTGGCCTTAACTGGGAAAGAGGCCTGTGAAACAGGAAAGGGACTAAAAAGCATTCTGGTTTGGCAACAAAAAGCACATGCTTCACCTTGAACACTAGCCTATTCCTAATTTTAAGCACATGCTCAAGTGCTATGCCAAATAAAAGCCTAAAATCCCATCCTGCGAACTCTTACATATTACATTACAGCAGCTTCATTGCCAGTGAGAAGAATTTGGTAAATTCAATGTGAACTATTCACGAGGATGTTTTCACCATTGGGCCCTATATAATTCCAGACCAATGAGAGATTTGTAATGCTGATATTGCTTCAGAATATTTCCCTTGTAGGCTGAGCCTGCTTCCATCACATACGAACTACATTTTATGAGAAAAATACTGGCAAACTTTGATATGAAGAAAAATCCTCTGGGCTATATCATTCCCTGTAATAAAATAAACTCAGATAGAAGAAAAATGGAAACCTGAAACAAGTAATGTAACTGAGCTGCATCATAGGAGCTATTTACAGGCTTGAAATAATCAGACCAATGTGCAAGTCAAAAAAAATTTGCAGTTAAAGGGACAGATTTCTAAACCAGGTCAAAACAGAAGTCAGAGAAGGGTTCCTAAATGAGCTCAGTCCCCATCTTGAAGCTTCTGTATCTTAATACTGGGTCCTTACAGTTCCTGGTGTTCATCATGGTGACTGATTGATGCTGAGCACCTCTGAAGACCCAAAGAGGTCTGAAATGGCAGTCTACTAATATTTTCTCTCTGTCCTTTGGGCACAGTATCACCCTGCACGAAAGGCAGAGAGGCAGTCATAATTTGCTTGTGTTGGAGCTAATAGGAAAGAATAAAGTTCCTCTTGAAGGCTGTCACCACTAATGTGACCCTGTCTCATTTGTGCCTCTAACCCAAATCTATGGACTATTCTATCTGACCTTTCTAAGCCTGAAGCAGCAACTTCATTTGCTCCATCCAGCAAGAAATAAACCACCAGGTCAGAAATGGATTTAATAACATCAACAGGAATACCAGCTGAATAACCAGCTCTTTTATTGTTATTATTACTTGAACAAACATTCCTGATGCCAACATATTTCTGAGATGGAAGTGAGGAAATTGTTCCCACACCTTGTACTGTGTAGTAGTTATGCTAAAAATTATACAAGTACTTTCAAGTACAAGACATAAAGGATCACCATATCTAGTTTTCTCATGGAAAGCTGTATTTTTTTGAGAAGAAAGGAAGCACTGGGTATGTGGCTCAAGAGATATATTACTTAGGGGGGAAAAAAAGGAGAAGTTGAGAATACTGTAATGAGATGTGTCATTTTCCACAAGGATTTATCATAACTCTACTGAAATCAGCAGGTACTTTGACACTGACTTTAAGAGGGATAATATTTCACCCTGGGTTTTCAGACACTGATCTGATCAGGTTAAAGTTTCAACATATCATTTTCCTATTTGTAAGGAGAGGAAAAAAAAAGAAGAAAAAACCCAAGCCATTCCATTCTCACAGGGGTAACTCACCAGGACAATTTTCTGACTTCAAGGATTTTTCATTTTAATCCTTTTCAGAAACTAATGGCTTCATTTGATGATATCCAAAAACTTATAAAAGAAGTCTCGGTGGTAGATTCTTAAATGTATGTATTTAAAAGTTGCATCACAATTTCTTCTCCCTACCTGCATTTGCTCCAGAGATAGGGTCAAGCATCCAAAAGCAGAAAAAGAGATTATGTAAAACATTTTTCCCCCAAGACAATCTGCAGAAAATGAAAGCTTAAAGAAAATAAGCATCTGCAGGAAATTAAAATGTCAGTGGTTTTCACTGAAAACTTAAAGTTTAAAGCTATTCGCTCAGTGAGTTTTTCAGCAGTAGCTCTTCCTGTCTCAGCCAGCAATGCAGTGGTAAACAGTCTACAACAGGGGTGCAGGAGTCATGGACACTGCTGGTTGGGCTCTCTGTTCTGCTCCGAAGAGTATCTCCCATGGTATTTTCTTAGGAAAAAAGCACCAAAACTACAGCATCACAGAATATTCTGAGTTGGAAGGGACCCACAAGGATCATCAAGTCAAACTCTTAAGTGAAATGACCCATATGGCGATCAAACCCATGACTTTCATGTTATTAACACCATGCTCCGAACAACTGAGCTAATACTAAATTAGACATAAAAGGAAGTCTGAAAGGTTGGGTCTGAAACTGATGAAGATCTTAGGAGAAAAGCTGACCAGAGATACGTAATGGCTTACGTATACCCTGTTAAGAAGAAAGAGATCTGCTATTGCCTTTGCTTGATAGTGATAACGGCTGAATTTCAGAATTGTTACTGCAGCCACAGAGAACACGAAGGGCTTTTCTGCACAGTTTAATAATGGTGCTCAGTAGCAAGATGTCATAGACACATGGCTCATAAGTTCCTTGGAAAATCCCACCTCACACAACAGGTTGTAAGCACAGGCCCACAGCCACCAAATCTCTAGTGCTCAAAGTGCTGTGCAGATTCTGCTTTCCCGATCCAGTCCTGCTCTGGATTTGATATCCTTACCATAGGCAGGCCTTTCCTGTCCAGAGCAGGACCTGCTATAATTAATTTCTGAGAGATATTCAGATACTGTTTCCTTGGAAATAGAAGAATTTTTTGTAAAAGTCAAGGGGATATGAATCTGAAATCTGTAATGAGAAAATACACAGTAATGCCCATAACTACGCTTTTTTTGGTCATATAATCACATGGAGCATATTCATACTGCACCATTTTGGTGCAGTATGCCTTATGCATAAGGCATCATCTTTGTCGAGAACAAAAATGACTCTGGGCAAAACAGCCACCTTTTCCCAGTTCAGTCTCATTCATAACTCTCAAAGATCTCCATTAGGATGATAAAGTGGAGAAGCCCATAGGAAACCTGTAAATAGTCCCAATGAAATTCACCACAGCATTGTAGGGCAAAAAACTCCCAGTTGAAAACATGCACTGAAGTTGGGCTGGGAGCCTGACTGTGCCACGTTTTTCTTCACCAGAAGTGGAAGGAAGAATCTCACAAGGGTAACAGGAACAGAAGTTATCCTTTTCAGAGATGACCAAACTAGCTATCACTAAGGCTATGTGTTACACATGAAACCCAGCACCATGTGCCTGCACCCACAGGAAAATTCCTTTCAGGACTAGAAATTCAGACTTTATTGTGTAAACCACACTGTGAACCCTTCCCATTCCGATCCAGCAATCAAACTATGAAATCGGAAGAAAATATTTGAAGCAAACTACTGGATACATACTCCCCCAGGCTGGGCATGCTAAAGCAGCTTCTCTTCCTGCAGTTGCAGACCTGCTCCATGCACGTTATCACTGCTTGAAGTCTGAGCTTTTTCCAGCTTGTCTTGTGAGTGAGCCTGGCTTGCACCATGCTCCAAGCTGGAGATAAACTCGTGCATTCATTTAGTGAAAAAACACCATGGCTGTAAATTTGCTTTTGTGGTAGCTAAAAATAGAGGGTTCTTTTGAAAGATTTCATTACAAGATGTGAGGCAGAGCCCCCTGAGTTGGCACTAGTCCTCTAATTAATCAGTGCAAGGATTGTTGAAATCCTGGCAAAAGTCCTCCCTCTGCCAGGCTTAATCCTGGAAGTTTTGACCTGGAAATAGAAAAAAATCTGAATTCTGTTGGTTCCCCCTCCAGTCAGGTGAACATGGAATAACCAAGCCTTTTTTAAAATATAGTTTTAAAAAGGTTTTGCACAGCAAACCATGCACACAGACACACAATACAATTTCCACCTCAAAACCACACAGACTAGTTTTCAGGGTAGTGCTTTGGGGCTGAATCCTGTCAAATCAAGAAAGAAAAGAGAGAGGAAGAAAGCAGAAGAGATGGCGTGGAAAGAAAGCATTTTCTGAGCAGGAAATCAAGACTCCAGCATGGGTGTCCTATTTATTGGTCTCCTGTTTCTGGACAGCTGATGAAGAGCTCTCTGGAAGCAACAAAGGCTTGAAACATCACATGCACATGATACTTTAATTTTGCATTTAAAAACTTCCTTGAAATAGGCCACCATTGTTTATATCAAAGTATTTTCTTTCAAATACGAGTTTTCTTCCTGTTATTTGAGAAAAAAAAGAAAAAGAAAAAAAAAAAGAAAGAAACTTGGTTTTCAAACCTGGCCCAAATGCTTTCCTTTTCAGGATAAAGCCACACTAAGGCAAAGTTTTAATATTTCTGCCCATATAACCATTCTCTGGAATTCAATTTAATTTCTGCCCTCACTTTCAATAACTCTTTAGATAACATAAGAAGTTTCTTATTTCAACTGTGCCTCACTTTAGAGTCGCATTATTTCCTCCTGGCCATGAGACTGGTTTGGGTTTAATATGCTGCTACTTTTCAGCTGCTTCTCTGGGCCTCAGGCTTTGGCAAAAATTTGGCTGTGATTAACAACATGCTCTTCATTTGCCCTTTTCACCCCCAGATGTGTCAAGCTCAGATTTTTTGTTTCCACTCTTCACTGCGTTGTTGGGGTTTTTTTAAAATTTATTTCGCATCACCTAACTCTGCTTTGAATGCTACAATACTTTACAAACCTAGAAAGCATTTGGTTTCTTTTTCACCATGAGGTATGCTTCACCGTTTGAGATTGTGAAACATAGTGACTGTCATGTGTTCAGTTAATGTTTTGATGTGGCAGTATTCAACAAAGTCAGAAGATTTTTCCAAGACAAACCAACATCATATTGGCCAGCTCTCAAAAGCCTCCAGCACTTCTTGAGAAAATCGGCAATGGCAATCCTTGCCCTCTCCAACAAAACATATTTTTATTGGCCTTACCGAAGGCAGATCCAAATAATGGCCCCATTATTTCAGGGAGAAAAAAACTCATTGCAGGGAAGGACCGTGCAAACCAGGACACTGGAGTCATAGACACAGCCAGGGAAAATCTAGATTGCCAAAACCAATGTGGGGGCCCTCCTTAAGGCATAGTTTTTGGGGAGAGGAGCAGCTCCCTTTGGACCTTCCCATCTGTATGGTACATGCCAGTAGGGACATTGCTGCTGCTGCTGCTGTTCATTTTGCTTCTTGGCTGAGCAGAGCTCACTTTTCAATAAACCCATCTGATTTCAAGAGACATCGAGAACAAACCTCTTTTTCCTCCTCTTTTTTTTCTCCCCTTTCTCCTTTGCCCATAAATCAAAGAAGAAAGGATCAAATGGACAAAACAACAAAGTGGTAAAGTGCTCACTTCAGGGTTGCAGCCAATCTAATTAATTTTTCATTTAGGTCTGATGTATTAGAGGCCAATCAATCAAGGATTATGTTTACAGAGTTGTAGAAAGAGAGGAGACCGAATCCTCATTTGTTGTCTAGGCTGTCCGAATTAGTCAGTTAAATGATCCTGAGGGAGATCATAAAGGATATGAATAGGTTCTTGTAAGTACCTTTCTTTTAATTACAGACCAAGCAGTCAACACTTCCCGCAGTCCTTGACTTCCTGACTAAAGGGCAGAGCTGGCTTCTTGGAAGCCAGATGGACAGTGGTGACTTCTGTCATCCACTTTTGGGACAGTGCAGTTTCTTCATCTCTGAGAGCATCATAGTAGCCCACTGGGCTCAGGATACCTATCCAGGAGGAGTAGGCAGTAGCTGGAGCCCAGCAGGTTCGCCAGATTCAATGGGCTCCAGTATTTCTTATTTCTAAGGGGGCAGAAAAAGGACTCTAAAACTGTAATCCCATTTTCAGGTCTGTCTATATTTCCAAAAATTTTAGGGAAATCATAGTCAAATCTGGCTGTGCAGAATTTCCACTTTTGACTTAAAAGCCCTTTTTGAGTGGGACTTAGCAGACTGTGCCCACAACAGCCAAACGAGTGCTTTGTTACTGCAGCTTCCACTGCTTGACTTTAAATTACAGCTTCAACAGGGGCCTTCTGGTTTATTCCCTCCGGAGTGCATGACTTGTGAGGTACCTCTTTTGTCTTTAATAATTTGCTGGGCTACACAGACAGTGCATGGCTCTTACAATATTAATGATCCTTAATAGCAAAGAGTCAATGTAGTGACAACTAAGTAGATAGATGGCTTCAAATGACCTGATAAACACAGAAGAAAGATGAGATGAAGAGTCAGATGATTTGGTCAGTCTGACCTGACCTTTTCCTACAATCGTTTGACATGGCAAGCTCCCAAGGACGTTTATAGACCTGAGATGACCAGCACTGAAAAGTCACTTTGTGGTCAAGAACCAAGCAGGATGCTCCTACTGATACACAACTGCCTGAGTGGGGGCAAGACAGAGCCAATCCAAAGGCAGCTCTTCTGCCCTGCAACATGAGTGCTGAAACACAGACCTAGTGCCTACAGGGTCCACTTTGCATGACAGATGCCAGACACAATAACTAGAGCTTTCTGCTGCAATTCTTCAGGAGAAAAGCAGTTTTGATGGCTCCAAATATTTCAGACTCCTTATATTGTTATTATGGCTTTGAAATTTCAGCAATTTTCTCTATAAAAATCTCAAAATTAGTGAAAATCTCGGTATGATAACACAACAGTAGCCTAAAATGCCATTTCTTAAGCTCTCTCCTCACCATCTGGGGCAATGTACTTGCTTGCTACACAATGTGTTTCCATTTCTGGAAGTTCATGGAAAGCTATTGTTTTGTGTATATGTTCAGTATCTCAGGGAATTGAGGGCACAAGGAACAATAAGTAACAGAAACAGAGAGGGGACAGAGCCTTTTTTTAATATGACTGATTTCTATATTAGAGAACAGCGTTTGAGTGCACTCATAGTCAGCTTTTATTTCTAACTCACTGATTGGCCATTGTAAAAGTCACAAAAAGCAGAAGGCTGCAGTAGCCCCACATAACTGCATCCCCATGCTACCTAAACCACGCACAGATGTATTTCAGATATAGTGGCACCGAGTGGCACCCTGACAGCCATCCTGTCCCAGCTTTGTCAGACTGGAGCCCTGTCTCCTTTAGCAAGGCAGAGTCTCATCTCTATCAGTTCAAGTTGATGCAGAGCAGCTTTCATGTAGATAAACTCTGGCTTCAGAGGGACTAAAGTTCTGCCAGAAATGTCTGGGTGTCTGATTGCTTTAAGCAACATGCAAAAAAAGAAAACTGCAGAGATTTTCTGAAATGACTATTTCTATTGTACCAAATCAGCTTTTCCAACAAGGTAACTGTACTTGCTGTAAAACAGATAATTTATATTCCTTGAAAATGTGGCCAAGTATAATCATTGAAGTCAAGCTGCCTTGAAAATCCAATACCTACAGACACACCAAAACCATAAAATTCTGAACAATGCAGCTAACAAAACCAGACTTAAACCAGAAAAATCCATTTAAGAATACCCGTACTCACACACTGCAGTGATGTGTAGTATCGACATCACAACAAAATACGCATTTGGATTTTTAAAAAATTGCTTTGGATCAGTGAATTACATGCTCCTGTGTTTTGTGCAACTAGTTATTTCCATGTCTAGGAAATAAAAATCAAGTTTAGTCAAAGCCTGCCTGTTGCCCTTAGAGGGCATGTCACCTGGCTTTAACTGATAATTATCCCAGGGAGGCAGATGTGGAATAGCTGTAATTATTGCAGCAGGACAAAGGAAGGGTTGGGGCCTAAGCCCACTCAGAAGGGAACGGGTGAAAATTTCTCAAAGGGACAGTGATGCAGCAGTGGAAAGCATTTGCCCAGACCTTGCAATTTTTGCCAGTTTTTTCTGTTTTGCTGATACTGATTTTTTTTTCCTTTTATACAAAGGTGCCTTGCCATTTTAGGTAGTAAACATAGTAATGGGGCCCAGTTCTTCATTTGTGCCTTAAAACTGGACCCTGTATGATATAAGAGTGGTTGCTGGTGGACTTCTATCAATATGCAGGCACACACAATACATACCTAAAATTTGTATTGCTTTAATGTGAATATTATAATCTGGAGGTAGACAAGCCACTGGTACCATATAGCTGCAAGCCACAGGAGACCTGTCCTCACAAATCACATCCAGCAGACTCCCGAGGTCTTTAGGCAAGCAAATGGAAGGGAAGCAGCTTTTCCTTGACTCTGAGGCACTAGTCACCAACAAGACCCCATTGGCCCTTAGGTTTCCTTGCTGGCCTGTTCTGGGAAATGAGGAGTAATTCAACCCCACTCCACAGGCTGTCATGAGCCCTGGTGTGGTTTTCTTCCTCTTAATGCATATGCTGGTCTACAGGCAGGAATAATGGCTCTGTGGCAGATGGGAATGTCTTTTGGGCTTATTGCAGGTGCATCCTCATGAGCATTTGGCTGGCAGGGGAAAAATGTGAATCTGCAGTTCCGCTGTGCAAGGTGGTGTCTGCATAAAACCTTGACAATGGAGAGCTGTAACACGATGCTGTGCAGTTTGGTGTCTGCCCTAAGAGGATTCGTGGCAAGATGGGTGGCTATCAGTCCCCAAAGCTGTAATTGAAATCCCTGTGGGCTGTAATGAGCAATCCTCTTCCAGTCGCATTACAGCTGTAATGCTATATATGGGATTTAGCCTTTTAATTATAAGTCTGGGGTAAAGCTTTAATCCAGTGTTTGTGTTCTTCAAAGGAAACTGGGTTTGGAGTGACATAAATTCACATTGTTGGACTGAGAAAGTTGCTTTAATCCTTGATCATTTATACTACATTTTTTCTTAACATGACAAAAAAATTGATTAAAATAAAGCATTAAAAAAAAAAAAGACGACACAGTTGGCAGAGTATTAATTCCCTCCCACTTGTGAAGCTATTGATCAAAAATGCTAAGGTGCCAGTAAAAAGTCAATCTAGCCCTTCCTGGCAAGAGCCAGCAGCAGTGTCTTGAAAAAAAAATGGTTTCTCATCTTTGCACCATGCAGAATGGGAACTAAATGCAGTTGTCAAGCTAAGTGCTTCATTCTCTTTGCTTTAGTCAGTTCCACACACCCCCTCTTTTCTGGAAGAACAGTTGGGTATTTCTCACCAAATTCTGCCAGAAACTACCTAGATCCCCCTCCTGCCTTCAGTCAGTTTTGCTGGGGGGAACATCAGGACAGAGGTAGGTCTCATCCATAGTAAATTCTTGTTTACTAGACACTGAAATAATTCACTGCACAAAACACAGAAACATGTCACCCACTGATCCAGAGAAATGCTTTCTGTATCTCTCTCCTGCAAGCTTTTTTCAGGCTGGCCTGCAACTCACAAAGTCTCTTGCTCCTGGGGTGCCAAGAAGACCTGGAGCAGACTTAGTGCAGGGAAGCACAGGCAGGAACAGTGCACCAGGTGTTTGGTAAATCCTATGCAGAGTTTCAGGGATTTTTTGGCCTTTTAGTTTACTTGACTATTTCAAGTAGCACTGAAGATGAGGTCCTCTGAACTTGTTCAGTGTGTTTGAGTCTGTGACATATGAGATGAAGTCCATTTTGCTATGGAAACTGAAGAAAAAAAGAACAAACCCCTGTAGCTCACTGCTCTTGAAAATCCATTTTTTTGGTATGTGTACAGGTGCCTTATACATACCTTAGTAGAGGTATGTATAGAGTAGAGGTGAGCCCCAGTCTCTACCTGGCATCTGTATGTGTGCTCAAACATCAGATGGTGTGCCACAAAACCTAAATGCATCAGCTGTCATGTGAAAGACGGCAAGAGGTGGAACATCCAGAAGATAAGTTTGAACTTATAGGATTTGACTGACCTCCAATAAAGGTGTCAGGGCACACAAGGTGGGTATTGGCACTGGGAACCTGCACATGGCTCCTGGCCATCAACAGAAGAACTGTGAAGTGTCAAGTGAAACTTGAGTCTTTCTTCGCAATTCTGCACTGGATCCTGCACTTTGCCTCCTTAGGCCTGGAGCCTTCAGAGGTGGTTTTTAAAAGTTTTAAGATAATTAAAACTAAGTTTAAGGTGTAATGACCAACTTCACGTCCTCCAAGGATCAGAGAAGAAGACTTGCTTTGAGAGACATCTTTTATTCTTGGGCCACATCTTAAAGGCATTCCTTGCAACCATGAGGCCCAGGAACTTACTGTTATTAAGAATAAATTAATATTAGAGGGTAATTTCTGAAAAAATCTGAATTTTTCACTCTGGCCACATCAGCATGTCAAGCAGGCCATGTTTATCTGAGGGAATAGCTGAATAACATTTCTGACAGAGGACCTTATGCAGCTGCCCACACTTGCCAGGCCAGATTCTTGGTTGTGAGTTTAAGTAGAAACCTGAAAAACTTTATTTCTCATAACAGTATCTGACACCATACAAAGCTAAATTGTTTCTGTATGCATTTGCCTTCTTTCATTGTGACTGTTCAATCTTTATGAAATCACAACAGGAAGAAAAAAATACCATGGAGATGAAAGGAAGAAAGAAACCCATTCCACGGTGTGATAACCCACTTCAATATTCAATATAGAAAAGCAATTGCTGCCCACTCAGTGCAGATGTTCCTTACAGTTCATAAGCACCCATCAAACGTTAGGTCCTTAGTCATACATACACTTCCTTATAGCTTTGATCTCTAATTTTACCCAGGTGAGTAATTTCAGATACTTATAATGCAACCTATAAACAGGCACCTGTTTTTGTTTGAATTAAAACAACACATACAGATGCCAGGTAGAGACTGGGGCTCACCTCTACTAGGGTATGTATAAGGCACCTGTACACATACCAAAAAAATGGATTTTCAAGAGCAGTGAGCTACAGGGGTTTGTTCTTTTTTTCTTCAGTTTCCATAGCAAAATGGACTTCATCTCATATGTCACAGACTCAAACACACTAAACAAGTTCAGAGGACCTCATCTTCAGTGCTACTTGAAATAGTCAAGTAAACTAAAAGGCCAAAAAATCCCTGAAACTCTGCATAGGATTTCCCAAACACCTGGTTCACACACATCCTGCTGTGCCATCTGAATGTGAATTTCTATTACTAATGGCTATTTGAAGACAAGTCCTGATTTTAATTATACTGGCTATCACATAACATATCTAGGTGACAGCCACTGTATAGTTTCTGACTGAATGAGCGCTCATTTAGTAAGGTAACAAAATAGCTGAGTTTTTGCAACTGCTCAACAGTAGCACTAACCCCAGAGAAGTCCAAAGAACCAGAAGTGCAGCAGCACCAATATCTGTGTCTAAATGAGATCTGAGCTCCCAAATGGCCAGATGCTGTTAGGATCACCAAATTTATCTAGAATTCTGACTCAGACTATACAAAGCAAACTGAACTCCCTTAAGCAAAACAGATGTATTTCATAGACTTGTGTTTTTTTAATTTTTGCCAAAAGCAGAACTCTCTGCTATTGCAAATACTGTTCAAAGCTGGCTTTTAAGGAATGAAAATCTGGACGAAGGAAACACGTTTCAATCAGTTCTCCATATGCAACCTGTCATCAAAAGAGATGGATTAACCAGAAAATGCATTTCTTTGACAGCTTAAAGGGCTTGGTGGACCCAAGTTCTTTTCCCTTCAATCTTGATGGTCTCCAGAAGAGATGAGTTTTTAATTCTCTCATCCACATTTACAACATGCCTCCCAAACTCTGCTGCAACTCCCATCCACCAGATGAGTTATTGTTGTCCTCCCAATCCAAAATCCATCCACTCCCAATGGTCAAACTGATCATGCCACACACATAAAAGACACAAATCATTTTATCTGGATTTGGTGGTATCAACATACTATTTTTCTGTCTGATGTCTTAAAGGATATGGCAGAAGGACAGTCATTTTAAGACTGCACCTCTTATCCATACCCCATGTAAGAAATCTTCCCTGCTGCTGGACAGCAAGAATGTTTCAGAGATAATTAAGCATCTGAGGCCATCCATTATTTTAATGAGTCTGCTGAAGAGCACTGTTCCCTGATAAAAAGCACATGGAAGACAGTAGCCCTCATTATCTTCCAAACAGGAGTAAACTGAAAAAAGAAGGGAAAAATCCTTGCACAAAAACCAGAGAGAAGATGTAGACAGCCTCTGATGTCATGTTTTAATTCTGTGAAGACAGAGGCAATGGTAACGTTGTCATTTTCCTGGCAATGACAGATGGTGGAGACTCATCTCACTTCAACGTTAAAAGTGGCATAGTACCTGAAGCTACAGGCTTTGACAATCTCCATCCGTTTGCAAAAGTCATCTTCAGTGAAGAGAAAGTTAGAACAGAGTGCACATGGGCTCACTGTCAGCAGCACAATTAATCGCCCTTAGTAAGGCTGACTCCCTCCTCTGTGCTCCTGCTCTGTATTAAAGACACATGTCCAGCTTTCCACTCTGAAAGCACTTTTGCAAAGAGCTGAGGGAATTGCTCTGAGTTAGGCCAGCACAAGCAGCAGCTCTTTAGGGAAAAGGGGCCTAAGCCACAGCCAGGCACAACACAGGGAACAAGAGCAACACTTACCATCCCCAGATGCCTAGCAAGGCTCCCACAGAGCTTCTGCCGCCCAAAACATAGGGCAGGCAAAATTCTGCCAAAAAACAACAAAAGTGCCAGCTGTGGCTGTGTAACTTCAGATCCCCTCTACAGAAAAAGAAAATATAATGTAGGCTGCAAGAAACACATCCTTGGGAAGATACAGAAAGGAGGGAGTCAAAGGAGGAAAAACAAAGATGGGAGCAAATAGCAGCATTAGCAGACTCAAAGAGCAGGAAAGAGCACAGATGGTGACCAGAAGAAAGGCCCTAGAAATCTGTTAAAACACAGCATTTAAGCAAGTGGAGTCTGTGTAGACCTCTGAAGTTTTAACACCTCTGGCCTCCCAATACCATCAAACATCTGGCTAGAGGATTAGAGAGATTACTGAGATACACAAAGCTCAATATCAACACATATGGACGCAGTAGAACTACTCTGTTAGCAACCAAAATAAATACAGGCCATCCTCCCCATATGTTCTGTGCTTGTAGAATCCCCCCAACAGCCCTTCTAAGGTGGTCTTAAATGCTTTGGCAGCCAAGAAAGCTCTCTATCAGCCTCGCCTAGTGAGCCTCCAAACATCTTATGCCACATCCTAAACAAGGCAGCTGAAAAGGAGCCCAGGGTAAGGGCTGAAGAAGGGTCTTGTTTGGTTGCAGCTGCAGTGAAAGAAGTTAATAAGCCAGAGTTAATAAGCTCAAATGCCTGTTTTGTTTGCAGCAGACCTGCAGTGGGACTCAACCCAAGAGAGTCCTCGAAATGGCTGCCAGTGTGCCCAGGATAACTGTGCTGGACTGATTCCTGGCTGGAAGGTTTGCTAAGCAAGAGCAGTTCTGAGTGGAATCAAAAAAAGAACGTGTTACAGAGGTCATGAAAGCACTAAATCCATTATTTCAGTACGTAATAAACATCATCCAAAGCAAAGACATTATAAAGCGTAAGAAGAGCAGAAAATCCTGACGTGCCAAGTTATTTTCAGCTAATCTGCGTTAATACGGTAAACCAGCACATTAGCACGTAGGATTAAAGTGGAACCCCAAAGTCAGGCAGTTGGAAATGTTTTGTCCTGAGAGCAAAGATGATTGTTTCCAGCATCAGAACAGCAAACACAGCCCAGCCTACTGAGGTAGCATCCTGTGCTCCCATGTCTGAGGCAACAAAGCCATTTAAAATGGCTTGGCTGCTCTTCTGAGCTGTGTGTTGACTAAAGTGGGATAAGCACAGAAAATAATTATATGAGCCATCTAGACAGAGAGGTTTGCAAATAAACTCCTCTGTAGTCTTGGCCTCTCTTATGCATTCCAAAAGCTCTCATGATGTCAGCATGGCTTGCCTCTAGCCATGCCTAGCTCTAGCACATCTCCATTTTGGCAGCCAAAGCAAAGGGAAAAGACAGGGAAGGGACATGATGAAGGTGGATTAGGAATCAGCACAGTGAGGTCCACCCCCATTTCCATTTCTAAGCAACATGAGTCAGGTACTGAAGTGCCAGAGCACTGCAGAGCATCCTCTTCTCAGCTTGCAAGCTATGCACCAAAGTACCAACGTAGAGCAGAAAGCCCTCAACACCCCTCCTGTGCCCAACATTTACCCAACAACACAAGACCTCTGGAAATAGCTTCCAGCAAGGAACAGGCAAGTCAACAGCCAAAAATCCTCTGGACTATTGACTGTAGATCCAACTCTTCCTCCTACAAAGTCCCACCTGAAATCCAGGCTCTGCAAACAAAAAACCGAGTACTGAAATATTTGTTATGCAAACAAGATCTGCAAAATATGGCAGATCTGATGAGAATGCTCCGCCTGCATGAAACCAGAAAAATGTATCTAATTCATTAATGGTTTCACCATTCAAGTGTGCTATTTTGATTTCACTGCTATTGAGCATTCAGACCACTCAACAACATCAATATCTTCATCCATCTTCCCTAAGTATACAAAGAACCGAACTCACTCCTGCTATAAGGACATGAAAATAAGCCTATTGCAGACAGTTTTGCCCTCAGACTCTAGAGATTGCAGCCTGAGAAGTTTATGAATCAGCTCTGGGGTTTATAATCACTGTCTGGATTCATCTGTTACCACTTAAGTTTGTACTTTGGGAATGTATAGATCCCCTTCTGCTCTTTTGGACTCACCTGCTTCTATGTAAGCTTACAGTATTTATTTTATATGTTGCCTGGAGGGGACACGCATGATGTCAGATATTATGCTTTTTGTGGGTTATCTGATAGGCATGCAGGAACTTGGGTCAGCAGCCAATAGATTATTTCATGCAGCCTGGTATACAAAGGAAATACCATTTATATAATGCATTATATTAAGCAGATGTTCCTTTTAATTAACTAAGATATACAGCCTGGCTACAACTCCTATTCCACATGTGACAATAAATAACTGGTGAAACTAAGTTGGAGGGGAGTTCTGATAAAGATGAGGACCACTTCAATGCTCCTGAATCACATCCTATGTAAAATCTAAAAGCCAGGACATGTGCGAAACTGCAATGCATAGTCCCCTCTTCACTCCAAAATCACTTGTGGAGATTTCATTCCAGTAAGAAAATGAAGTGCTATTGATTGGGTTGGTTTGAGTTGTTTTGTTCCTGGGACTTTGTCAAACATTTCTTACTCACAGAGAATGCTGAAGCTTTTCCAAGCAGCTGGGAGGATGTTATTATCAGAATATTCCTGTGGCAGGAGTACCTGAGACAAATCTGCTCCTTGCTCTCTACTTGTTTAAACCTCTTTGCACAGGACAGACTGGTATAGCAAAAAAAAAGAAGGAAAAAGATCTCCAGCAGATAGAGGCTACAAAGGTTTTCTCCTACATATGGCAAAAAAAAAAAAAAAAAAAAAACCAAAAAAGCCCAAACAAACCCAAAAACCCCCAAGCAAACAAAACCACCACCACCTCAAAAAAATCCCCAAACAAGCAAAAACTCCAAACAAAAACAAACCCAAACAAACAACCAAACCAAGAAACCTACAAAGCAGTGGGTGACCCCACATGGCACAAGGCACAACACCCTGAGAAAATAAATGGACAGATACAGTAGGCATTCACTGTGTCCTGGCAAAAATCCCATTCTCCAGCAATTAGGTGGGACCTCAGTGTCATGAAGAGTTTTTTATGTTGTTTTTCTTCTCTGCTGAAGTAAATGTGTTTGTCTACAGGGAGATATAAGAAACAGGAACAAGGAGGTCTCTGAATGCATTCAGCCTAATGATTCACCTGTCTATTAGTCACCTAATTTCACAGTTCATAAACTTTAAAGGTTTCAGTTATGAATGGGCCCAGTGGTTCTGGGATAAGAAAGTATTCATCCTCATGAAGAACAGGAAAATAGGTTTATGTGATTCTGCTCTCAGCTGGTTTTCATTCTCAAATGCAGTATGCGTTAGAAGAGAGGAAACCCCAAGAAACCCCATCAGCCCCAACAGTGTCATCCAAATCAGAAAGATTCCTGCCTTATAATCTTGTTTGCTAAGAGACTCAATGTGCCCATTTTCATATGCTCTCATGATTTGTGCAAGTTTTTTTTTCTTCTAGATAACAGGCTAGAGCTGCAGTGTGAGCACCAGACCCAGTGTATAGGTGGATCTTTATGCCACCGCTCCCATAATTATAGAAGCTTTTCCTTCACTGGAAAATGATTGTGTCTCCTCACTGTTTACATATCTAGTTGCAGGATTTGAGCTGGACATTTACAAGGTATGTTGCAAGAGCAGTGTAACTGGAAAAATAAAATCCTAGCATTATTTGTAGACTGTGATCCATGTCATGGATGAGGTGCCCATGGCAAAAGGCTTTCTGTAACTGCAGAACAAAAAAAAAAAAAAAGTCAGAACAGAAACTCATCAAGTTCACTATTCCTATTTCTCATGAGGATTCCTGCTCTTCTCTAATCAGTAGCTTTATGCAAGCAATGACTTAAATAGGAAGAGTTAAAAGAAATTTTATTCCAAAAATGCTTTTTAAACCCCAGTAACAGTTCACTGCTAATTTCCCTGGGCACAAGAACAAAATTACTTTGAAAACATAAGAATCAGCTGGCAAATGTCAATGGCATAGTAATGGATACATCCTGGAATTTGCCCTATAGGCAGAAATTCACTTGCTGTCACCCCTCAAGCAAAAGCCTGAGTAAGCAGGTGGATTAGTAAGGTAAAGGTCAACATCTGTGTTCTGCTTCGGGATAAACAGGGGAAAATATGAATGCCCAGATATCCCCAGACATTTTAGGTGTATTCTCATCTTCAGCCTCATATCAGCTGACATAACCAGGGCTATTAAATACCTGCCTTTGGTTTGCATGACCTGCCACCAGTCAAAACATGGCTGGGTGCTGAAAAGCATTAGAGAAACTTTAGCTTATGAAGGAGAAGGAACAGTCAAAGAGAATCTGCTCTGTAAAAGGTGGAGAAGGGCAACGGAATGTTAAAACCTGTGATGGCAAGGGGTAGCCCTGGAAAAGAATAGTTTGGAGGCTGAAGGAAACCAGTTGTGCTGAGAATCACAAAGAATGGAGAGAATAGAATTATTTGTTGAATTGATTGACAATAGCAGAGGCTATTGTCAGGTATTTAAGAAAACCAAGTAGGAAGCAAAGGACACAGGACCTCCTACTTAGCTCAGTTTCCACTACAGTGCTCCCCGTGGACAGGGAACTCATGCCTGGAGCATTTGACAGAACAAACCACTATAACCATAAACTTTCATCCTCAAAAAGTATCTTTCCCATGCTTGAAAGCAGAAGACTGAGAATAACACCCAGTAACAGCAACATCTTAAAAGGCTGCCTGGTGCACTGCTGGTGTTTGGTACTCTGACCTGGGACCTTCAAAAGTCTGCTCTTCAGGAAGAGACTGCCTGATTTGGGGTAAATGACAAATCAGTCTTCCATGGATGAGCCCTGTGTCACCTGATAAGCAAATAGTGGTCCACAGATCTCCAGGCTTTTTGATCCCTATCACTTGAGACATTGCAGTGACATTTTTAGAGATGCACCGCCGCTTCTTGGAAAGGCAGGCAAGCTGAGATTTCTTCTTTCTTTGCTAATGAATGATGAATATGCTTTGCTGAGTACTGTTCAGGAAAAGAATAATTGTCATTTAGAGGTTTAGTCAAAATGTAAGCCTTCAAAGCAAGTGTCACAATTTTTAAAAACAGCCAATCATTTAGTATGGAAGACAAGTCTTGTTTTTCTAAAGTAAGCGTGTTAGGTTGGACTCATAGTACTATTTTGATTTTTGAGAAACACTGAAAATCTGATGGAAGATATATTTCCAGTCCACCAATAGCTGCTGAGTTCTGCTCATCTTCATAGATGGGCTAAGTCATTTAGCAGTGAGATAGAAAACAAATCTTTTCAGAGTTGAGCCCTCAAAGGTTAAAGGAGAAGCAACATTTCAGTAATGTCGCAAGCAATTTGTTGAAAACACATGCAAAAAGATCAGAACAGAGGCCATTTCCAAGAAGAAAATAAACTATTGGAAAAAATGCAAATTCACAAGTATCATTTTTCTTTCCTTGACCAGTCCTTGGTATCTGTCAGTTGTCCTACTTTTCTTTTTTTAAAGGATGTTGCCATAGTGATATTACAGAACCTGTAAGACTGTCCCAGCTATTCATCATCAGAGATTAAAATATATTATGAAATGGGTTTAAACATATTATAAATTATACATACTGCAATACCAAATTCTATTATAAAACAGGCTTTAAATAACATATTGTGGAACTAGAGTAGCTGTCCTGAATTCAGGTGGAAGATTGCTTTATATTATAAAGTCTGATTTTTCAGTCTCACTAATGGTCCTGAGAAGAAGTCATCCACTATGAAATTTTATCTACAGGCTTTCATTCATTCCACTATCCTTCCAGGCAGCTGAGTCTAGAGAGGGACATGAGGACAGATTCTGTGCCACTGCCTGGGAACCCAGTATCATTCGAGCTGCTGCAGCAGAGCCAAAACTTTCATGTGGTGCCAACAGAGACAACAAAGGAGCTATGGGAGAACTTTGCTTTTTTGGACAGCAGCTGCAGGCCAGGAGCGGTACTCCAGAGCAACTCTATTAGAACTACAGGCCTATTTTAGACTGAATTGAGCCAAAGAAATGTATTTTACTTTACTCCAGGGAAAGTGAGGTTAGAAAGAAAACAACCAGATTTGTTTTTAAAATGAGCCTTGACACAGCATTTCTGTTCCCTGTGTTTAGGAGGGAAGTTGAGAGGCACAAGGAAAGTAGCTTGAAATTCCCCCATAATTTTCCTTCCATCCCATGTAGGAGTATGCTTATTAACTACAAAGCCAGTTTCAATTTCTGGGCTGGAGAACCTGACAGGGAAGATCTCTTCAATTCCAGATCCCATCCAGAAACCACCAATCCTAAAGCACTGGGAGTTCTTGCTATGCACTAAAAGCAGGAGCCCACTGCATCAACTCTGAAGACAGTCAGCGTTGCATCCCAGCTGTCCTGCTCCGTGCTGTGAGTATTAACTCCTCCAAAGGGATTTTATACCTTCAAGCAACTGGAAGAGCAAAGAGGTGTGGCAGCAAAAACCCCTACCCTAAGTCCCACAACAGCAGGCTGTGCTTACCACAACAGCAAAGACTTTGGCTTGTACAGTGGTGATAAATGGCTCGCCGGCCGCGGTTTGCACACAATTGGCACAACGCTGCGACACGCAGGCTGCAGAGCGCCCTGCTGCCTCACAGGCACAGGCTGGGAGCTCTGGGGGAGGCACCTCCCGTTGCCTTTCAGAGCAACATCCAGCTGCCGGCACGGCTGCAGAGCCAACACCTCAGCGCTACCACAGAGAGAGTAATCCAACAAATAACAGTCATTCTTATCAAGAAATAGCTTCCTTTGTTAAGCACTGACATTGAAGTCCCTAGCCAATTTTATACCCACTTTACATTAATATTTTGAGCTTTAAAACTACTGCATGCCAGAGCTTGTGTTGTTACACTGGCATGATCCCAGAAAACACAAACAAGGACCCAACAGTCTTATCAGTTCAGTGCCAGCTCCAGGGTTTTCATTAGCAGCCAACTTTTCTGGGTGCTCCTCAGTGAACGGGTGATTAGTGGTCAGCCTAACACACATGTAAGTGCTTGGTGCTGGGGGATTTATGCCATTTTTCCACAAGCCATGTCAAATGCAGTTCTCCTGATCGCACTTCAGGACTGTGGCTTTGAAGCAAGCGATAAGGGCAAGAATGCTAAATGGATCGTGTCAAGCAAGTCACAACCATTATGACCATTGTTATCTGTCACCTTGAGACATCAGGGGCTGTGTGCTTCACTAGATCCAAGCAGTGACTTCTTTTCCCCAGTAACTTATGTATAGTTAGCTCTCATGACTATGGAGCTACACCAAAGCTCTGCATAAATCTCTGTGGCATTTATTGTCTTTCCGAGCAGCAGACAGGGGCTTTTTTTCCCTAACTTGCTACTGGAGCAACACATTTCATTAACCCAGCTTTTATTCATGCCAACTCAAAAGGTCAGAACCAGTAGCCTCAAACAGCGTCCTCAACTTAACAATGAGGTTTTCCTGCTGATGAGCATCAGGCACTGCTGAAACCTCAAAAAATAAACATTATGCTCATAGGTCCCTTAAGCATGGTAAACTATCCATTTATCTTGCAGCTGCCAAGCATGCAGTCCTCTAATTGCTGTTACAGATAAACCACTGTAGATCTAAGCTTTACCAACCTTGTCTTTGGATTTAATCACACACCTTGTGCACATCTCACACAAGGGCCCAACATTATTGGGACTCATCCTAAGTCTCTTCAGAAACACATGTATTTGATTTGTGTGGTCTGCAGGTTGTTTATGCCTGTATCAGAAACCCATCCTAAATAAACTCTGAGCCTGAGGCTTTTATGCTCTTATACAGTCCAAAGGTTCAAACAGACAACGACATCCCATTCAGAAAATCACACAGAGAGCCAGCAGAGTCAATCAATTTGCTTGCTTCCTTGCCCTGCCTCATGAGTTAAGTCTCATGCTTGCTTCCTTAGACTACATGGCATTGCAGCTCAGCCTTTGTTGCCTGAAGAGGTGTAAATAAAAATATAAACTTTAAAGGAGATGATTAATCTGCTTCTGGATAGACAAAAATCTAAAAGACTTCTCCCTAAACTGTGTTACAATTTAGCCTATTCACCATCATTAACAGGGTCCTCAGTCTGCAAGCATCATTTTCAGCATCTTTCATCTTCTCAAAGTAAGAAAAATTGTCACAGCTGGTTGGCACCCAATTTCAGAAGCAGATTCCTAATTAATACAGGAATTAGCAATTATAGCATCCTCAAATATGAATGCCAATTCAGAAGCCCCAAATTTAGGGGTACCTGTGCTAACGATCAGGCTCTCTTAGTGTGCTGACTCAGGAATCCAAAAATAATGAGTTAACATTGAAAACTCAAGCTTATTCTACCAGTACTGTCCAATGCAGGGATAAATCAATCCGTAATTTTCCCTGGATCTGTCCAGCCAAACTAAAAATCCCATTTATATTGAATCAGAAGTGTTCTGAAGCACGAGGAAAAATAAAGACAAAGATGAATCAGCATTTTTGATCAACAAATTTCTGTGACACAAAAGAAATAAAACACTAACTTGAACCAACACAGAGGAGAAAACCCTCAGCCAGAAGCACCATCTGCCTGGGATGAGCTACTTGACATGTTGGCTTGATCACTATTTCATGCACACTAAATAAATCCACCTGAGTCTGATGATATTTAAGTTAAAGTAAGGACCACTTAAGTTGCAAACCAATTCTAGTCAAGCATGTACCTTTGAAAAATCTGAGATATTTAGCCAGAAGAGTTAAGTGATGAAACCAGAAGTAATTTATGGAGATACATGGTTGACAAGTCTTCCAAAAGAATGTCCTGATCATGCTTGAACACTTTGAGGCATATGTGAATAGAGCCACATTTTTTTCAAGGCAAAGAGAGACATCACAGTGGGGAAAACCCCCAAGGATCATCGACATGTACTGCTTGGCTTACAGACATCATCTCATCTGACTACACAAAGGTGTGGCCTGGGTAGGATGCTTGTGCTGTCCCAGGCTGTCATGATAGCAGGATGCAGCCTCACCACCTCCTGCACATTCAAACTTACAAGTCAGCTGCAGTCATCTCCCTTGCAAGTTATGTGATTACAGATAAACTCCAGAAGAGACAAACCTGCAAAGCTGTGAATTAACCTATGAGGAAGCCTAATAGCTGTCACAGCCACAACGTACTAGGCTTGCTTTGGGTGGCTTTGCATGTATGGCCAACCACAACCTCCCTGCTTAGTGTGGCTGGAGAAGGCACCTCAAGAGTCACTGCATGCTCAGAAACACGTGACAGAGTTTGGAGATGAGCATGAGTGATGTCAAACGACAGTGACTGGGTGTGATAGGGTCCCACAAAACTGATAGGTGGGGAGAAAGAACATGGCTTACACCAAGCTGCCCCACTTCAGACACATGCTTCTGCCCACTGCTCCTTGCTGTACCAAGGATATTTAATGCAGAAGGGCCCTTTCACATTGCCAGGTGCTCATTTTCAGCTTCTTTCATGCAAGACCTGAGCCCAAAACGGTTGCACAGAGACTGGCACTGCATAATGTGAAAAGAAAACCTGGTAATTACTATGAGAAACTTTTACTCTCACCTTAAGGCTGTCTCATCTTGCCAAGGAGAGATGAAATGACAGACAGGTAGAACACAGAGCTTCTCTCTGATTTTACTTTTTTTTTAATGAAAATTCCCATTATGTATTTGGGTCCAAGAAAGGGGAAAATAGACTTCCTTTTTTCCTTAGCCATGATTCTAGAAAGGGTTGAATAATTTTAATCTATAACTTTTCCAAAGGATCAGCTTCAGGCAGAGAGCAAAGTCTGAAAATCACAGGACCACAGGAAGCCAGCTCTCAGTTTGAAGTCTCTTGCAATGTCAAATACTAAGATAAATAACATCTCACAGCTCTGCTAAAGTTACTGTAATTATGTACCCTTCCTCATTGAGGTCCACTGCCTGGGTAAAGCACTCTGAAGGTTTCATATCCTTTTCTCCATCTCTTCAGGTGCTCCTGGTACCCATCTATTGCCAGTCCTCCATAGCAGCATAGAAGAAATTGCAACACAGATGACCCCCAAGTCCTGCTGAAAGCCTCTGTAGGCACTGCAAAGGCAGAGAGCTCAGGGAAATGAAGCTCAAAACTGTACAAAACAGCACGAGCAGCTACTTTTACATCCTTCAGTTCCAGCCTGCTCCTGTGCAAGCAGCAAACGTGTCTCACTTGACTGACCAAACAGAGTATCTGAACTCACCTAACAGCATCGCCAGTGAGAAGGATGTGTATTTGTTGGAGCAGACACAGTCAGTGGTGCAGGGACTGGCTTCATCAAGACCCAGAAGTAGGAGCAGCAAGAGTGAAAACACAACTTGCTCTATGAGGTGTTATTTTGTAACCTCTAAACTGCATTACTAAGGAAATGAGACTGGCATCTCTGAAAAATGCCAGGAATTTGTGAGTTGTTAGAATATTTGCTGGATCTTTTTTAAAGACTGTTTTAGAAATGACAGATGCTGAAATTATAAATATACATTGTATTGGTTTTTTCTGGTCAGATTTTGGTAGTGGAAGAGCTACAGCAGTGGCTTCTGTGAGAAGTGGGTAGCAGCTTCCCCCATGTCCAACAGAGCCAATGCCAGACAGCTTCAAGACTGACCTGCCACTGGCCAAGGCCCATCGGTGGTAATGCTGCTGAGATAATGTGTTCTAGAAGGGGAAGAAACAAACCAGGGAACAGAGATTGCTGCCAGAGAGAGGAGTGAGGATATGTGAGATTAACAGCCCTGCAGACTGTTCCAGGTCAGTGCAGAAAGAGGGGCAGGAGGCGCTCCAGGTGCTGGAGCTGAGGTTCCCCTGCAGTCCATGGGGAAGCCCATGGGGAAGGAGCTGTCTCCCTGCAGCCCATGGAAGTGCACAGGGGAGCAGAGATCCACCTGCCTGTGTGCCACTCACATTGGACAAGCTGGTGGAGGACTGTCACCCATGAGAGGGATCCCGCACTGGAACAGGGGAAGACTGAGGAATCCTCCCCTTGAGGAGGAAGGAGCAGCAGTGACAACATGTGATGAGCTGACCACTGCCCTCATTCCTGTTCCCTTGTGCCAGTGCAGGGAGAAGGTAGAGAAAACCAGGAGTGAAGTTGAGGCCAGGAAGAAGGGAGGGATGGGGGGAAGGTGTTTTAAGGTTTAATTTTTATTTCTCTACATCCTACTTTGATTTGATTGGTAATAAATTTAATTATTTTTCCCCATATCGAGCCTGTTTTGCCCATGATGGTAATTGCTGAACAATCTCTGTGCTTATCTCAACACAGGAGCCTTTCAACATATCTTCTCTTCCCTGTCCAGCTGACAAGAGGAGTGATAGAGTGGCTCTGTTGGGCACCTGGCATCCAGCCAGGGCCAGGCCACCCACACACAAACAATCTGTACATGTACATTTGCATCTCAAGAATGTCAAATGAGAATTAACACTTTTAAGCCATCATTTTCTTTCTTAAAAGAAAAGATGAGCTTCAAGTGTTTACATCTAAGTTAGTTTACATCTAAGGCACATATTAATCTTTCCAGCACACACAATAGTATTTGCTAATTACTTACGAACTTCTCACATTCCTATAGAATTTCACTGAAAGCAAAAGTTTTTGTGGGTGAGACATGCCTGGAATATTAAGTGATTTAGGACAGAATATACAAGATGATCAAGAACATTTTCTTAGTAGATATTTCTATTTTGAAGAAGAGATTCTGAAAAATTCCATACGATTAGTCTGGTTTAATTGGATTTGTTTGGAAAATAGACGGAGGAAAGAAAAATCCTAGTGATGTCTAACATACCCATTCATTTCTCTTTTAAATTAAACATTCAAAATTGCATTGAAATTACAGAATCCAAAAAATGCCACAGAGCTTCAAAGTCAAATCATTCATCTCCTGCTTTTATCATATCCCCTCACACTGGAAGCATTTCATTGTGTAAAGGGGGAAAAAATGGCAAAACAGAGAAAAAAGTAATCTCATTTAAATTCATATAATTTTTGCTGGGGGGGGCTCAGTGGACAGCAGCTGGGCACCACTGCTATCAGCAGTGGGTAAACATCACAAAGGACAGTCACTGCCTCAACATCATTATATTCAGGACAGCTAAGGCATCTAGAAAATGACAGAAAAGGCTGTAAATACATATGCAGAAAAGCCTAGGAGATTTTTCTGGGTCTCAGTTCAGCCCACCAGACATGCTCAGGTCTCCCCAGAGAGAGTGTAGAGCAAAGGAGAAGGCCACTTTCAGAGTTCAGCTGGTGCTAAAGAAAAGCCAATTTTCTGAGGACTGGCACTTCAGTGATGAAAATGAGCAATTTGAGTTTGTCTTGGAAGAAGAGTAAACAAAATTTTTTACCCATATGGTGACCAAATAGCAGCTGTACAGATTTCCCTGATCTCAGACTAATTTTTGGAGAATGCTGTGTGTTCTCTGGAGGGAAAAAACACGTGGTGATTTCTCTCACTGTTTTTCGTCAAAGAACCAAATTACACTTTCAGTCCTAGCTTATGGTGTGAAAACTGAAACCTCAGCCCAGAAGCAGGGCTCACGAAGCACACTTCAAAGCACTTGGCCAGTATGTTACTCCCTACATCAAAACTGTAAAACTGTGTCAGGACTAACGCAGTGGGAACCATCTCCTGATTGTTTTCTAGCAACAAAACAGACAAGAGGCAGCCTTGAAGTGCTTGCAGCCTATCTTCCAACCAGTCCAAAAGGCACACAGCATAAGTTCCTCTCTATGCCATTTCACAACATCACTCCTTAAAAAAAGTTCAATTTCTTTATTGAGATCACAGGTAATGCAACTATTCAAATATGAGAGGCAAATAACTCCAATCTTTGTTCAAAAACTAAACCTTTTGTTCTGTCATATGTATTCAGTGAATGACAGTCGTAGCGGGAGAACGTGGCCTTTACAATGCCCTATGATGTTGCCATCAGGATTATTGCAACAGATGTGGAAGAAACATGGACTATTGGCTAAGTAACTCCCAAAAGTAAGGATTAAGGCAGTAGAACAAGCTATTTTCCCGACCCTGTTAAGCATTCAAACTCCCAGTGCCCTATTGTTCATAGCAAAGAGAATAACAAGAAGAAAAGTTACAAAAACACGAATCTGTCCTGGTGACTGTGATTCTCAACGAGGTGGTGAAGGATAGCCCTGAAAATGAATCTATGAAGAGATCACAAAACTAATTCCTTTTGTGATATAATCCTGGCTCTAAGATACAGTAGAAATGCTAATACATTAATCTGTGTCTCTAATGTCACTGTTCTAATTCAATACACAACTGGGGAGATAAATCTCTGAATACATCCTGCATAAATACCATGCATTGTTATGATTTTCTTAATAAACCGTGGAAAATTAACATAGGCATTGATAGCAGCTTCATGTCCTAACTCAAATGCAATTTATTGTTTTGTGGGATGTAATCTATATAGAGATACAGACAAGTTATTATATTACACTAATTTCTGTAGACAGCCTTGAGACAGTTGACAAACTAGAAATGTAATGTGCTGCCTGATCCCATCCTTTCCCAATGCAGCTTTTCAACATGAAATATAGCAGGGCTGACACTGCACCAGCAAAGGACATTTTTAGCTGAAGAAGCAGGGTGGAAGATGGCAATTTGCCTTTGAGTTGCAGCGGCTGCAGTGGTGAGTTTAGGGGGCAGGGGACAAGTGTGAAGATGCAAGCTGCTCCCTGCCTCCCAGGGAAATACCGCTCAGGCCCTGACAGCAGGGAGAAGCAAAGTGGCAGGACAGATCATGGTTCTGTTTCATGCACTTACAGCAGCTCTTTTCTCCACTCAATCCCCTCATATAGCAGGAAATCACTGCTCCTCCTAATTTTACATGTGAAAAGCAGAGGAATGTTTTTTGCTGATTCCAAAACATAATGCCAAGAAATCTGCTGAGCTCCCAGGCAGGTCTGTCCCATGGTTAGGTACTCCAAAATACCAGGACTCTGATACAAGAAAACATACCTTGCAGCAGAGGACACTGAAAGTAACAGCCTGGGATTGGGGCCAGCTCATTAACACCCTGCAGCACCATTTTATTTAATCCCACAGTCCTCCCAGTTTGACAGTGCCAAAGAATGAAACAGGAGACATTCTGCTATTACCATTCCATGGTGCCTTGAACACTGCAAGTAGAACCCACCTCACCTGCCAAAAAATTACAGTAGATCTGGACAAGGTATAAAGAAGGGAAGCAAAAAGAGTTAAGAGAATGAAATTGCTTTTATGTAGAGAGGGACTTAAAAAGAATAGGACTCCAGCATGGAAAATATAATATAGTAAAAGCCTATAACAGTCACAAACAGCATGGCAAAGAGTGTAGGGAATGACTGCTCATAATTTTCTGATGCAAAAACTCAAGGTTATCAAATGAAATAAAAAAAACCCCATTAAGCTCAAGAGCAAACCAAAAGAGGCACTTTTTCACAAGATGTATGGTTGAGCTGTGCAGCTGAGCCATGGGATACTATAAATGCCAAAACCTTTCTGGGAATTTGAGAAATTAATGAATAGAAAAATCCTTCTCAAGTTTGGAAGGACAGCAATGCTAGCTGTGGCTTAGGAAATCCCTCAGCTACAGACCAGCAGAAGGTGAGGTGCTTCATGCCCCGCCCAAGCACCCTGACTGCACCAGTCTGACCCAGACAGCCACTGTGCTCTAGCAAGGGGCGCTTCTCTGGCACCATGCTGAGCAGTATTTGACTCCCTGCACATGCCTGAGCCTCAGCTCACATGGAAAATGGACAGCTTGCCTATGGAGCTGTGAAAAGTCACCATCTTGCTACGTGTGATCCATTTCCATGCGGAACAACAAAGCTCAGCTCAAGGGCAGTGCTGAGATGTCAGCACATGTTGTGCAGTGTTAATCACAGCACAGAGGATGCCCCCATGCCCCCAAAAGAGAAATGACAGACCTCCGGCCCTAAGTCAAGGAAGATTCACCTAACATTAATAGCACCTTATGCACATTCACCAATAGGGGCTCAGGAGTACAGTGATGGAAGTGGGGAACACGTTTTGGGAAGAGGCAGCCTTTGCCCTCTAAGAAGAAGGCAATTGCACTTATGCTGCTCATTTTCCTCCCTTCTTTGAGGCTGAGCTCATGTCCCCAGAAAGGGATGTCAGGACAAGCTATGACAAGGACAGTCACTCGCAGCACATTTTTGCCCTGGTCCCCCCTGACTAATCCAAAGAACAAAGCACCTCACTGCAGTGCAGCTCCAGGCAAGGGGGAAGGTTCAGAGCAGAGCCTGGATTTGTGTAAATCTCATGTTTACACAGTTGCATCCATTGCACACTTTCTGCCTTTAAGTTCCCAGTCTCAGGAGCTGCAGCACTAGAGGGAATTGTCATGAAGTGTAAGGGTCAGGGCCACTGTAATGTTTCCTTTCAGGACAGCAGTGCTTTCAACATATTTTCCCCCTGCACAGATATGTAGCTCTTTCAACTGCAATAATTGTTCCTTTTACAAAAGAAAAGTGGGCACACGAACCTGTTCTCTTTGGAATATACTGAAATCATCCTGGAGAGTGCACATCTGCCATCTGATAAGGCACCCTCTGTCTAACACAGCAATGAACTTACGGGGAAACCCCCGTAGCATTCCTAGAAATGTCACTAGGTAGTACTGGAAATAGATCAGGGGTATCAGCATCTCTCAAGATGTACCCTGTGTAGTGCACCCAAAAGAAATGAGGAGGAGGTGGGGGGCAAGATGAGTGGTACTGATGAACTGCCACTCTTCCAGGATACTGGAGCATGGTACATTGCCCAAGTTATTAATTATTTCAGAGCCAGGACACTATAAGACAAAATAGACATACATTTTTGTGTCTATATGTTTGGTTTTCTGTATGGACCAGTGAGCTTAACTTGAAAAAGCTCAGAGGAATACATTGTAACAGAAACATCAGCCTTCAGCTGTCCACAGTGAGAGCAGCAAGTAGCCCCTCAAATATGATGCTGCCGCTCTGCTGCAACCTTGGGACTGCTCTTCTCCAGGATGAAGAGATTCAAATCCAAAAGGTTCTCTGCTGAGCACCATAGAGGTCCTCACGCTCTGGGAAAGTGGCAGTGCAGTTGCAGACTGTATTTGCTTTTACCAGATATTGTGAGGAAATGCAGAAAGGATCCCTCTACTACAGCAAACCTGCTGCATTTGGGCAGTGCAGGTCTGGCTCTGCAGAGCCAAACTCTAGCAACAGCTGCCTGTGAAGCACAGCAGCAAGTCCAGACTTCCTCCCTTCCCTGCACAGAGGTGCAGCTGCCAAAGAATTAATCTGCACTTGTTATTGCTTTTTTTGACCAAATGCTGTGCAACCATACTGCACAGAATTTAAGTCAGCAGGGCAGGCCTGATTGCTGCCAATACTATGGCAGGTTTGATTTATTCTCAACTATAACACACACTCTGACTGTGGTTTCTGGCAGCTTGCTTTATTTCCAGATCAACAAGAAATCATTGTGGAGAAGCAGACTTGGGGAATAGATGTCATTTGCCCTTAGGGATGGGAAGCCTGGATTATTCAGATTATTCACACGCAGACAACTCTCTCTGAGTTGTGTTAGGAGTGCAATGGATGAGTTTTAGAAAAACTTCCAGAACTAATGCAGAAGCTGAGCCTATTGCAAGGGTTCACTCAGATGGACCTGCCCCTCCCTGAGGATGGCTCAGACAGCACCACACACCTCAGAGTCCTACCTGGCTATAAAAATGCAACCAAATAATGAAATTTAACTTAAATAATGAAAATAAGCATTATCTTTTGTTTCTCCTGTGCTTCATCTAGATCATTTCTGAAGGCATTATAGAAACCTGCGGCTTAAAAGTTGCTTTCAAGGGCCAACAGAGTGCACAGTTCAGTGGAGTTTGTGAAGGTGACTGCAAAACAGTTAAGGGCTATCCAAAATTGACATTCAAGACTTCTCAAGTGGACTGATTTAATAAGAAGTGTGTAATTCAAAGGACTTGGATTTTCCATCACCTTAAAAGCTCCAAATTTTAAGAGAGAAAAAGATATGGTAGCAGATATGTAGACAAAAGTAAATCTGTATTTCTGCATTGTGGAATGCTCCTGTAATTTCAGCGCTCCATTTGTATTCAGAAGAAAGCATTGAGTGTTGAAGCTTGGAATATAATATGAGCAAAATGTCTGCAATGTTTCATTTGGAGCTGAAATATTTAATCCAACTTCCAAGTGCTTATTTGCCAGCAAGAAAAAAATAAAGAATACAGGCAAGAAAAAATGTCTAAATAGAAAAGCATCTCCTAAACTAAACAGCACTTCTAAAAATCCTAAGATTTAACTTGCTAGAAATCTGTTAAAGAGAATGATTTTTCTTTGGACAAATATGTGGAAAAATAAGCTTCTCAGATAGCTTCTTTGAGAATCAATTTTAGATAAACATTATGAAACCACAAGTGGCATGATAAACATGCATGCCATGTTTCTTCACCCAGCTGCATCTAGGAAACCAAGCAATAAATACTATTTATTTATATTAATAGTATGCTTAGTGAAAGTATTACAATATTTCCTAAGCTTAAAATCATCCATGAATGTATTTTATCATGAGGCTCAGCATTTTTATAGTAATTTACAACTTTAAAAGGCTAAACTCTATTGCTCTCTGTCAAACCAACAACTGGGTAAGTGCAGAACGTTACCATATGAAGCATGATGAAATTTATTGCTGCAGTCATTAGTACATATTGATTTTGTTTATAACAACCCAGGGGGAATACTAAACTGATCACGCCTGTGCTGGGTTCTCCCTCACTCTGACAGGACACAGGCATGGCAATGCCAGCTTGCAAACCACCAGTGCTGCTCCCATTCCTCTGAGGACGAGGTTTTGTGAGAGATGAGCATCGCTCTTTTGGTCAGCACGCCCCGCTTTGCTCCATTTTGTGGCTACTCCACATCCAGCTTCATTTCGAAGAATTTGCAGCTCTCAGACAACCTAGGCTGCACAAATACTGGCTCATTATTAGTCAGCACATGATTAAATTGTATCAACTCCTTGTTAAGTCTGATTTTCACATTTTGGGTAATTTCACTGTGTTAAAAGCCCGATGCTCAGCCTTGAATCAAAGGTCCTAACAGAACAACTCATTAAGGACTTCTGTCACAGTTATTTAATTATTTCTGCAAAATACAAGTAAAAATACTTTTCCTCAGGAAAATATGAAGCAAAATGTGTTTTCTTGGTTTAGTTTTTGTGGTAAAGCCTCATTTTGGGTGAATGGTGGTTTAATTTTTAACTTATCAAAAATGTGACATTTCATACTTATATAGAAAAATTAAGTAGGAAATTTGATTTAAAGAATCAGAAAGTTGCATTTCAACATTTAATTGAAAAGCATTCAATTATTTTCAGTCTGCAATTAGGACAGAAGATATGCTGAAATAGAGTTTCCTATATTCACAGGATTTTAAACATTGGTGGTAGCTCAGAAATTTTCCCTAATTAACAAGAAAAGACTGATAGAAATGAAATAGCTGTTTCTTCCTGACATTTTGACTTAAAAGGTATTTCTTTAATTGAACAGAAAAGCAGTTTCAATCACAAGTCCAGGGAATGGAGCATTATGGCAAGAAAAAAAAAAGCTGATTTAGCATGCAAGAAAAGGGAAAATTACCATGCTTGAGACTGCAGGGCCAGGCTAGAAATCACCACCTTCCAGCCAAACTCTGCAGCTAGGAGGCTACAGATGTGCTTCTCAAGCTTTGGAGTCTCAATGAAAGTACCTCAAGGTGTGCATTTTGCTTTTTCATCCCATTGATGCCAGAAGAACAATGTAACACAGCCCAACCCACAGAAGCACCATACTGCTAGTGGCGTAAAGAATGGAGTAAGCACAGGAGAGCTATTGGCTCCAGCTGGCAAAGCAAAAGTCACTAGCAATGCCAAACACCACAGGCCCAAAGAGGAAAAAGTACCTCCAGAAAGTAAATCTTTTGCATTTAAAGTAGTCCCATTCTCCCAGATAAAAGAACACTTGTGCTTGGTTCCCTCCCTCCATCTGGCCTGCCCCATGTGAGTTTCCCATCAGACTTATGTTGCAATTCCCTCCTTTCACACAGAGAAAACACAGCTTACGAAAGTGGCCAACACTTGCCTGCGATGGATATTCCATGGTGGGTGGCCTTCATGTGAAAAACCACCTATGCCTCAAACCCCTCAAGGTACTTGCCTTACTCTGCTTCAAGCACTCCTTTTATTGCACTAAGTCAAAGAACAAGTTATTAGTGTTCATTTGTTCAATCTGTCATGTATCCCCATGCTGTGGATATTGCAAGAGTTCATTAGAGGCCTCTAGCACAAGAGAACACAGAAATTAAAAAAAAAAAAAAATCACAGCAACTGCAGAATCACTTTTTATAGACTGCCTCTTCCCACTGCTCCTGTGCACACAGAATTGGTACTCACAGCATTCCTCTTGCAGCAGGCATAAGGAGACAAGTCACACCAGCAGCCCAGAACGCTGCCTTTGGGCAGCTTCCCTCTCATGTCCTCACAACTTTCTTATCTCACCACACAGAACTATTTCTTACACATTTCCATCGGGATCACAGCAACTTCAACTCACAAGGCAGAAAATCAGCTTACACCATCTTAGAAAGCCGAAAAAGCCCCCCACTGGCAGACAGTGGCTGCAATTCTGCTCTGTTTTGTTCCTTTGGTTTTGGGGTTTCTTTTCCCCACACTGTGCTGCAGCACAAGCAAGGACTAGATCCAATAGCTGCTAACAGGAGTGGTGCAACAACCACAATACGATGTCTCTGCAGGGATCTAACCTGGCACCCACATACAAGTAATTATGTCCCTTTGAGCATGCCCTCCAGTGAGGAACAGACAGCACAGCAGTGAACTTTCTCCCCCTCATTTTTCACCATAGTTGAGCATTTTCCTGTACACTCCCAGGGAACATCATACAGAAAGGAAACACAGCACTCAGAGTTGCAGGTATGAGAGGGTAGGCACCTGCTGGTGGAGCAAGCAATCATTTTAAGACCTGCTTTTAAAGTCAGTCTAATCTGTGTCCCCTGCTTCACACACATAACTTTGTTTGTCAGAGGTGCTCAGGACAGGCCATTTACACTGCAATGCTTTAGATGAAGGAACACACCTTCCCACAGAGCCTACTTTCCCAGAGATTAACCAGCACCCTCAAGGGAATAACAAACATAGCACCACTGGAAAGTTATCTGACTCAATACATTTGTGACAGCATCTATATGGCTCCATCATGCCTCTCTGCTTGGAAAGTAACCACCTAAAATCAGGTTATTCATCACTCAGGTGATTTTAATTTTCCATCCATCTTCCCAGATGTATTTCTATTTGTTTGTGTGTTTTGTTGTTGCTTGGGGGATTTTTTGCTGTTGCTGTTTTGTTTTCCCTCATTTGCTGTCATTCTTCCCTTATATGCAGCAGCCAACTGCTGGACATTCAAAATCCCTTATGAAGTCACTAAGTAATGTCACCACTTACTGTTTTCCACCTGCAGTCCCATCACCACTAATTACAGCTTCCATAAATTAGTTCATTGGTGACATCTAAATGAAGCCATTTACAAATTGCAGCAAAGCCGAGCAGCCCAGCGCCCTGGTACCGGTAATGACTGCACACAGACTTCATCAGGCAGCACAGGAGGGATGATGTGCTGCATGTGCTGTTCTTACTGTCCAGCCATGACAGCACAGATTTAATTTTATCTCATGCATATAGGATTTGCCTGTGCTGCTCAAAGCAGAGAACGTGTACTTAGACTGCCAGTGCTCCCTGCACTCACAAACCAAGGGAAGAGGGGAAAAGCATCCTGGAGTTGGAGAGCTTCAGTTTCTTGAAAAAGCATTTACCCCCTCTGTTCATAAGCACAGAAACTGGGGGTTTACCAGCCTTGCTTACACACAATGCTCCCCATTACAGCATCAAAATGCCTCAAAGGATAAAAGCACAACTCAGGATAAAAACTATCACCCTGTGACTAGAAAGAACAGCAGGAAGAGAAAAACTATTTGTAGCCTCCCTGTGAGGTTTGCCACAGTACTGGATGTTTTTGGAGGCCTTAATCACTGCAGACTTCTTTAAGCAGCCATCAAGATGCAAGAAGAGGTTCAAGTTGCCAATCAAATTGTATCCAGACACATTTCAAAGTACTTCCTTCTGTAAGCCACTCAACGAAGTCACTGTATTCCCCAACATTCCTCACACGGCACATGCAAGAGAGGCACCCACCCTGCACCGTTTTGGGGCAAACATGCTCAGGTCACTCAACCCACCCTACTTCTAAGCAGCAACAGCCAGTGACAGCTGCACAGCTTGGGGAACAGAACTACCTGGCATCACTAAGGCCAGTTAATGCTCAGCAGAAATTGGGGGAAGCTTTGCCCAAGCCACCTGATGCTCTGTCTAGACTCTGCTGCAGAAGTGCAAACTTGCATTGCTGCTGGTGGGGCATCTGGGACCAGGAAGTCCTTGCATTCTGGTTGCAGAAGCCTCCAGTACCATATTTCCAGCTAGCGATTCATGTGAAATGAAACCATGCCTTACACTGCAGGACTGGCAAGCTCATAACAATCCACTGCAGTTTTTTCCCCTGAAAGCCACTGTTAATTTGATAAGCATTTGCTGCTTTAAACCCACCCTCCACAACCCACAAAACAGAATAATCAGTAGGTAGTCCTTCTGGAAACACACCCCACAGACCTTCAGTGACAGTCTGGTATAAAGAACAAGAAAAGAAAAATTTACAGAAACACTAGCTTTGCCATGGATGCTGTTCTAAGAATTTGAAGTAAGGTGCTTTTTGAAAACAACCCTTCCAAGTGCATTGATTGTTTCTTGCTTGCAGAAAATCCCAGGTTAGGACTCCCATTGATTTATGTCACTTTTAAAAGCCTAGTTCTCTTGAGTTATTCCACTATATTTCAAGCCAAGCAATTAATTCTTGTTTTTTAAAAAAAACTTTCTAGTGCAAGAAAACTTTTTGGTACAACACATAGCATTATAGAAATGAGTCTCCCAGAAAGATGCTAAGCATTCATATGCCAACAGATTTCACAGATTGAACTGCTCTGATATTAGCAGCCTTTGTAGCACATGTGCGCGTAAGCACAACACGTCGGGAACATTTTGTCACTTCAGTGGTGTTTGGACGTCTAGCACAAAAGACTTGCTGGCAGTCAGCTTGAAAGCACATCCTATTCACCTGTCCTATAAGCACTTTGGGTGCAGAGGTAGCCCAGATAAGAGGGAGTTGTTTGAGCACATAAATACAGGAACACCATTCTTTCCCATTCAGTTACAATTTCATAGAAAAGAAGAATTAAAGACAATATGTTTTAGCAGTTGAAATACTGATACTTGCATGTGCTGTTAGCCTGGAGGAAACCTGCAGCTCTCTGCAATAGTTTGGCTGCCATTCTCCCCACCACCATATGCTAAAATTTTCCCTACTAAACATCCCAGTCTGTATTTTTATTTAAATGCTATGAGGAGCTTTTTCCACCTCTCCAAATCTGTGCTTAAATCACCAACAGCAGCACAAAGTACAAGTACCCTCACCTTGTTCAAAAGCCCTCCTTAACTTTTTTTGCCAGGCACATCCTTCACAAGAGGTCAGGTATGAGGACTTGGCCATAAAAGACAGCAGCATACTTAGTCAGAGTGTGGCCCAGATCAGACTGACACAAAGAAAACAATGTTTTTCTGATGAGGTTTCAGTCCAGCCACGCCATATGCTGCAGGTTTGCTCTGCATGCTGGAGCTTTTTTGTGTGCTCACTTTGGGATAAATCCAAAAGCTACAGAAGTACATGGATGTTGCCAGAAAAGAGGAGGAGCCTACCCACCTAGCCCTCCTGGATAAAGGTGGAACTCAGGACACAGGGAGGTGTACAGCTCCATGCCTGCACTGCACAAGGATGTGGGTACAGGAGAAAATAACTCTACAAAACATCTGCAGTCTCCTCACATCCATCCCCGCTAAGCGCTTCCCCGTATCTCTCACATACCATGGGGCAGCTCCCCCCAGCACTACAGCACAGCTCTAGAGTTATTTGCAGAGCCACCCTCAAAATGCCCCATTGTAAGCTAAAGCAAGGGCAAGACAGGCTGCTGTGGCAGCTGCTGCTGCCCCATTTCACATCAAACACAGCTTTTCCCACTAACATACAGTAATAAAGAAGGTCTAATTCCTTTCCTGACACAGCCAGCAACTGGTAGACACCCACAAGAAACACATACCTGCTTCACTTCAAAGTGGAACATCCAGGTTATTCCTTTACAGCTAAAGCACCGATCCAATATCCTTTTCTTCCAGCTCCTCACAGCCATTCCTCCAGCTCCCACCTTCTCCCTGTGTGAACAAGGCCTGCATCTCACAGGTGCAACTCACTAAACCTAACTATCCCCACACCTTTGTCACTGATGGATGTGATTTTATAGCCTTTACAAACATCAGTGCACCTGGGAACCCGAAGCTCACCAAGGCCTAAAACTTCTAAACCAGCCCCTAAGTTTAAAATCGCAAAGCTTACATTTTTTGACTGACTATGGTATGATTTGAGACAAATGCCAAAAATCTCAGACCTAGCAATGCTTCTTCAGACCATGATTTTCATGTTTCCCTGGTAAATAGCTAAAAACTTCTAGTATTTTCTCATGGGGGGGACGGGGTTACTTAAAAAAACCCCCAAAACAACCAACCAAAACAACAAAAACCAAACCAAATCCAACAAACAAAAATAAAAACAACCCCAAACAAATAAAACAACCCTACCCTGGCCGAATATCATTTGTTTAAGACATCTCAAGGATTCTCTAAAATTTGCCTTTTAGGTTCATATTTTCAAAGTTTCCCTTTGCAGCTACAGTATCTAGAAACATGTCTTCTGTTTATTTGCTTATTTTGAGCGCTTCATTCCTCTGCAGGGAGCCCTGCAGTCGTAGGACTCCAACAATCTTTCAGAAATCAGCAAGCACCCATGACAGTGTGAGAATGGGAACTGACAGGACTGCAGAACTGTCACAGCAATAACAGGTTTCTCTTCTGTGATTCTAATAAAATTCATGAAGCTACACAAGAGATTAATTTTATTGCTGTATTTTAATTTGCTCATTAAAAATAAGCCTGGACATTTGGTTGTATGTAGACATAGGGGATGGCTATGTCTCTGGGACGGGGTTGCTGCTCTTTCCATCAATGCTGCATGACCAGTGAGACCTATTGAGTACAGGACAGCTCTTTCCACAAGAGAGCTTCTTCATCTGCCCTGTTTTTGGCTATTCCCTCAAGCTTTTCTGAGGGTTCTGATTAATTTCTCTGATGAATTTTGATTTTGCAGTTTAAAATACCTGCACTCTTGGATGGCTGTGCAGGAGGCAACCCCATGTACCTCCAGGAGCAGAAGAAAAGCTGCTCCCAGACCTCAGTCCCTGAATACAACCCATCTGTCTTTGTTCCAAGCACTGGCAAACACAACTCTCCACCCAGATACATGACTGTGACCTGTGGCAAATGTTCCTTTTGGCAACTGTATGCAAAAAAGAGACACAATACAGCTTTCCTTCCAATCATAGAAAATACATATGTATTTGTTTTCCCCTTTGGATTCAGAATTTCATGCTGAGAAGGGTGACAAAAGGACAGGTTTCGAGGTGATGGCCTCCCCTCTGTGAGCAGGGGGAAAGTCTTTTGCAAAGAAGAACAAATTCTGGCAGCAAAGCTTTGCTTTCAGTACGCTGAGATACTTTTCCTTGCCTTTTTTTCTCGAGCCCTTCAGCCAAGGTTGTGGCACCCCTGGGAAAACACATAAACTTAATTTTTCCCAAGTCAAGACTGTTTTGTCAATAATACTAACTGTAAGTGATCTTTCTCTCTGTCTTGACCCATGAGCCTATTTTCATTTCATTTCCCCCCTCATCCTTTTGGGGAGAGGAGGGAGTGTCCAGGTGAGCACCTGGTAGCTGG